>NC_058047.1:10781785-11112142 GCF_020085105.1 Siniperca chuatsi | reverse complement strand
AGCACAGTTTGATTATCTAAGGGGGGATTTGTCCTGCAAAGAGGCTGGTTTCAGCCCAAGTGCTGAAGGTGAATATTACATTGTTATCACTAGAACAATGGAATCATTTTAAAGGGTTTTTACGTGTCTTTTGCTATTTCCAAAGTCACTCTAACCCATTTCCTGACAGTAGAAATGACAGACTTTAAAATCTCAGAAGAGTTTGCCCAGTTAATCATAAATGTATCATGAGTTTATGACATGTGCCGACACTTTTCGCATGGATGGCCGCACTGGGAATCAGACCCCATGCCACTGGCAGTGTTGGTGTCAGACTCTGCCCACTGAGTTACAGTCACAGCTGTTTCATCTGCATTTGTCCTACATAGCAATGATGCAGCGGCCACTGACCCACAACATGTACTACTGCTCTCCCTTCAAAACCCCCATTCATTTTCTATTGGGAGAAACCCAGAATAGTTTGTCATTGGAATTTAACATGATGTATTGCACCAGTAACAACCATTGCATAATATTTGATAGTATAAACAGTTTTGTTTACTAAAACCATTAGTCTTTCAACATTGGAATAAGTTTTCTTTACCTTGATTTAGACGTAACTGATACATGTATCTTAAATGTCATAGTATGTGTTTTCCCATAATGTAGAAAGTTAAGTATTTTTGTAAGTAAGCCCTTTCTACTTTTCTTTCTTCTGTCCCCCTTCTCCTTGTGAATGGTTTAAATGTGATTAACGGTGTCTCTTAAGATTTGTCTTTTCTCCTTTAGGTTACTGTACATTGACTGGTAGCACAGAGGTACAGGCCAAATGTAAAAGCACCCAAATTATTTACTTGGTCAGAATGGGGTGTAAATAAAGTTGCATCAAATTATGAAATTTGTAATTAGAGAGAGAGAGTTTGTTGGGAATTTGCGTCCAGGTTATTTGAGCAATAGTTTAGCAGGAATTGAAGTTTTCATTCTTAAATCATTGTGTTTGATGGAAAATAGACACCTGATGTTGACTCGCATCCTCTGAATGGTTGTTATTTTTAAAATTTAAGATGTTTAGTTGGAGAGTGATATTCACAGACAATATGATGGTAAATATCAGACCAATATCTCAAAAATAGACCTGCTACAAAATCCCACCCTGTTTAAATGCTTCTTACAAGAATGAAATACTGTAATCAGATACTTTTCCAATAACATGATTATGAAGAGAATAAATGATTAGGGCTGCAACTAACAATCATTTTCATTATTGATTAATCTACCTATTATTTCCAAGATTAATAGAAGAATTGTTTGGTGAATAAAATGTCAGCAAATCATGAAAAATGCTCATTATAATTTCCCAGAGTCCATGGTGATGTTTTCAAATGTCAGGTTTTGTCTGACCAACAGTCCAAAACCCAAAGATATTCAGTTTACAATCTTAAAAAAGTACGAAAACAAGAAAGTATTCACATTCCAGAAGTCGAAAAGCTAGTAAATTATCATTTTGGGGTAAAAGAATACTTAAATGATTATTTGATTATCAAAATTGTTGTCGATTACTTATCTGTCGATTGACTAATCGATTATCAAATAGTTGTTGCTGTTCTATAAATGATAATATCAAATGATTTCCCAGTTCTACGTCTAGTAGTCTGAGTGATAGTCAGTCTATAGTAAGTTTTATTTTCATGTCATCTAACATTTTTTAAGAACACATCAGTTTAATCAGTCGTTGATATCTGATTTCAGTAACAAGTTTTGAAAATTTCAACTTGAGTGTAACCAAGGCATGTCAAACTATTTAATGTGTCAACTTGGTTTTAAATTTAGATTAAGGACGGGTCATTGACAGATGTTATTAATAGCAGGTCATGAAGCTTGGGAACGCTTGGCATGGTACTAGAGGTCTCTAAAATCTCAGTTGTATTTCGTAGGACGTTTAATTGGATTCAGGTTAGGTCCCCAAGTAGAGTTGTGCACACAACCCAATTCTGCCATAGCGGAAAGTTAATCAAATTGAAAGTAGATCACTGCAGTGCGCTGCGGCCTGTTAGCGCTCTGAAAAGTTCTGTTCCAGATAGTCAGATGAAAACGTTTACTGAGCAGTTGGCGTGGCTGAAATGTTGGACCAAAAAGGTCTTTGGACTTTGCCTTCTTGTTGATGAACTTTGTATATCCCCCATGAAAACGCTTGATCAAAATCAGCAACTCGCCACTTTGGGAAACCAGTTATGGCCTATATCTTTGTGATACCGTTGTGAGCAATATTTTAATTGTCCATTTTAGGCTTATCCTGGCTGACTCAAAAGTAAAACACACTGAATTTGGGAAAGCTTGGAGAAAGCTTTAGGCATTCTACAGTTTGTGTTTCTCCATATTTTTGTGATTTGCATTAACAATGGCTGCTGTGAGTGTGTGCTCCACAGCAGTATACCAAGGGACAGATCAAGGTGGGGTTTGGATGAAACGGCATGAAGTAACAAAATATAGTATTGGTTCAATTGGCATTTATCAAAGTTAGAGGGTGGAAGATGGACTTAATTGACCTTTTTACGTGACATTTCACATTAAATCAAATGCTACGCTCATCAGTCTTCATGTTTTAACATTTAAGCAGTCTTGTGTTGTTAACTTCACAAAATATTTCACTGCACAGTAAAGAGAAAAGTTTCCTTCAATCCCCCAGGCTTTAGTCTTGGATTTGTTGTTCTGCAAGTCTGCGACATCATCCGAACCCCAGGAGCCTCTTGCTCAGTCTTGACGGATCCTCACTCTGCTGAAGCCCAATACTGTTCTTCATCTTGTGTTGTCACAACCCCCCTGCTACCTTGATTCACTCTTGGTCGTTGGCTAGGTTTTGGATTTATTACTTTCGAGGCCGAACAATCAGTGGACCAGGCTGTCAACATGCATTTTCACGACATCATGGGCAAAAAAGTGTGTAGTTGTAGTTTTATTTTACCCTTAAGATCAAACAGAGGCTTGGGCGACAGAGTGAGCATTATACTGTAATACTGTATTATCAGTTAGAGCAAATTTTCCAGTGGCTTCCCATTAGTGACTACAGCATCATATAGCACAAAGTTAGCCTTCAACAACGTACATTGATCATGCCACTACATGCTATTACAGTTTCTATTGTCGCCCAAGGCTTTGTTTAAATTGACCACTCCTTTAGGATGTCTTAAGCGCATTAGATTGTACTTACAATATTAAAGTCTGGTTTTTGATATTTAAAAGATAATAAAGCAAAAGAAACGATAAAGTTAAGACTTTAAAGCTCACAGAATTTCACTGAATATAAATCACCTAAAGGATTGGTCCAATCAGTTATGTTTCTTTTGTTTTCTGATATTTTGTTGGCAGGTCACTTACACGTCAACATGTTTGTTTGTTTTGTTTTTTTTGTTTTTTTAAAAATTTATTTTATTTTTTTGAAAAGTTAAAGAAAAAGCTCAACTCAGTGACCTCAGTTGAAGAATCTCCATACTGTGTCTTATCAATAACAAATGGCAGTTCTCTCTAAAATGCTGCTTAGGATGAGACACGGGTCGCACAGTAATATTTGCACGTCACTTCTTAGTGTTTGTTTTAACTCAGTGTGTGTACCAGATGGATGGGGTTTACTGCACAAAGACAATTCAGATAGTGTCAGGTAAGCTGTCCATCTGGGTAAAAACAATAAATTCTGACTGTGGTGTTATTCAGTCGCACCTCCTAACCTTCTGGCATTCCTTCTATTGTGCTATTGCATGTGGCAAACACCACCCACCTGGCACCTCAGCTGAGTAAAACAAACAATTAAAAAAATCGTAGTACTGTAGCAAAATAAAGTACTACTTGATACATATCTGGCCAGGATTGGTCTTGACACAAATGCACTTTTAAAGCTCTCATTAATTAACAACCCCCGTTTTCCTCAGTAGACATTTTGTAATTAGCAGCTTTTAAACAACTCTACAAAGATACCAGTCTCCTTTCTGCCCTCCATGTCGACAGTAATAATTTGTTGGCATAAAAAATTATCAATGTCAAACACAGTGTAGTTATATCCACTCTGTCATATCATATCATCACATGTATCTTGTTTCTATCTTTGATCTTTGATCTTTACATGGATCCAGAACATGACACTCAGAAGACCTTTTGTGTATATTGTTGCATTTAATTAAGGTTTTTAAGTCTTATTGACAACCTTAAAGCAGCATCCATTTCTGCAAGTGAGAGCAGTACTTCATTGTATTTTCTTGGATTTCTGTCCAAGAAGATGAAGCCTGAGTTTCCATAGGTGGCACACTCTTTGTTAAGTCGTGGGGATTTTTTAAATATTTCTTTGGGACCATTCAGACTTTTATTTGAGAGATGACAGGAAACAAGGGGAGAGAGAAATGGGGAATAACATGCAACAAAGGTCCCCAGGACCCCTGGGGAGCCCCCGTTTATTGCAAACAAACTATAATTGAAACCGTGTTATTTTCTTGTGTGCCAATAAATGTTTTTCCCAGAAGAGAGCTACCAGACAAGTTGTTGTTTTTAAAAAAAACAAAAACAAATGTAAGAGATTTTTCCTGAGCCGGATTTAAGATGGATTTTTATTATGTTAATCGGTAATATTGTGAGGCAATACAAGACATTTGTGTTGAAATGTCACTGACTATTACATTGAAAAGATGATCCGAATCCCATTTCCTTGGTAAACGATTCAGCCCAACCTGTATACTCTCCAGTGGTACCCGCCCCCCTTGACTTTGCCCTGGTTTCCAGCAGGAATCAAGGCTCGACTTAATCCATTGTTCTTGACTTGACATTACCTTACACTGGGACTTGAGGGAGGCTGGGAGATATGAGTTACAAAATTAGAAATTGGAGCACATCAAACTGTGGAACAAATCCCAGTTCTGCTGTTGGGGACTGTACAGAAGTCATGGTATCCATCACTCGTAGCTGTGATGCCCACGGGAGAAAGTGCTCAGGTAGCTGCCGCCGCCGGCGTGGCCACTGCCGGAAACATGTGCATGTAATTAGGTCGACAGAGAAGGAAGAGGGGAGGCTGGGGAAGGTGGCAACACCTTAAAGCTGGGAGGAATTTGCGATTCGTTTTCCTCCTGCAAGGTGACCCCAATAACTCAACCCCTCAGTCTATTTCTAGTTGGCTCCCCCTTAGTCGCAGCCTGTTTTTTTTGCTCTGGTTAACTGCTGGTATCTTTGCCTAGTTACAGGAAGGAAAGTCTTGTTATTGGGGCAGTAAATTTATATGTGACCCAAGGCATTAAACTATTATAGCGATGGATGATAACTATATATAAAAGTCAAATTTAAGTTTCTGAGTGTTAACACTTTGTGTAAGGCAGTAATTACCAAACAATAAGTGTTGTTTATTACTATAATAGAATTATCCTTTAAAAAAAACTGGATTGCCTTTCTAACATTTGAGGATTTGGTTGTATAAAGACATTGTCCTTTAGCAGCGATTTGACATTATATTACGGTCAAAGTGTATCAGTCAGTAGTACTCCATTGAACATTTTTTTCTCACCTTTGACACAGTATGAAGATTCAATTTTAGATTTACCGAAAAGACTGTTTATTTGTACTATCTGCATGTGTAACTATTATATTCTGTTAGAACTGAGATACAAATTTCTCTCTACATCCATTTCCCCCCTAAAACTTATTCCAAATTAAATAAAAATTAGATTCTTTATAAGTGTTAGCCAGAGAAAGGTAAGTCATGGCCTTCCATTAGATGTCTTTATCATAAATAGGGCAATTAATTCGAGGATTTATAGAAATAAATCTGTGTTTCTCAGGTACATCTTAAGAGGCTGTGATCTGGAGATGATGCATTTAAAAAAAAAAAAGTTCAATTCATCATTTACTCTCTGTGCAATATGATTTTGGTTGCTGTGAAATTCCCACTTGATAAGTAGTACCTGAGACACATAGCTGTACAGCTCTCCTGGCTACACAGTAATATTAATTAACAACAACCCCTCATTATTCTAATAAACATAAAGTGAAAGATTTCAAACTGGCCCAAAATGTTGAGATTAAATAATCTGGTAGGACAGGACTGTCTAGGTGAGGGACTAAATGGACCTTATACTGGTGTTGCCAAATGTGCCCTCCTTGTCCTTTGTCCAGGTGGAAGTGAAGAAGGCTGAACCTCGTGACAGCAAAGCTCCTGGCCAGCTTGGCCCTGGCCAGTGGGCCCCCAGGGGCATCTTGAGTGCAGCTAATGGTTGGACAACACAGCCTGCCCAGGGCTGGCAACAGGCTTACGGGCCACAGGGTGAGTGGGAACATGTCCCAGAGCAGAGCGAGTGAGGCTCACTGCTCAGAGGAAAACCCAGTAGTAACTGTTTAAATGTGTCACACCCTCTGCTTTAACAGTAACCTTGTGCATGTAGGTCACTGCTTTCACTGTCAGTTTGAATGTTAAACTGGATACTGTGAGCATTTTTACATTTCAGGCAACAGTATTGTCCTCAGTCTAAAGTTGTTGTTTTTTTTTTCCTCTTCCTGAAGGAGTGTGGGTGTCGACTACTGGCCAACCCATAGGTAGGTGTTCAACCTCCACTTGACAAAACACAGAATATAATATCCTTTCTTTTCTTTCCATGTTAGCAAATTAGTTGTTTTTCTGAAAGTTGCATAGCTGAGAACTGATCAAATTACAGATAGATTTTGTGTCTTTGCCATGTGATCAAGTGCTTATCTTGAAGCACTTGTGTCACAGAAATGAGCTTGTACTCTTGTGTGGCCAATAGGCTGCTGACAGTTAACAGCACGTGTTATCACTGATTCATAATGGCTGAGGCTGCTGATAATTTGCTGCTTGAGACAGATGGCTGCCTTGAATAGATTCCAGCCTCCCCCCTGCTATTGGTCAGGCTCAGTTTCATATCACCACCTCCGGGTCAACCTGCATACTCACTGCAGTGTCGGCCCTGTTCTCACACAGAAGATACTTCAGATTGTGTTCTGCAGAACCATTTATTTATCAACTTTGTCTGTTATTCAGCTGTTCAATAAGACCAGGACAAATTCAAATTGATGCAATTCAGATACAGTACATCAGTGCTGGCACTGCCTTCTTTTCATAATTAGCCTTATTGCCTTTGTTGTTAATTCAAGTCCTGTTAATTTATATGAAACATGTACATATATTTATGTAAAAACATTTCTATAAAATAGATCTGTTCTGTGTTGGAGCAGGCGGGTATGGACCTGCGTTGTCGGCAGGCCGTGGAACCCCCACACAGCCTCCGTCACCTTTCAACGCATTCCTGGTCACGACCCCGGCGGGCGGCTTCGCTGCACCTCAGGGCTACCCTCAGCAGGGCTACAGCACAGCACCTCAGTTTGGTCAGTAATACTGAAACACTCGCTCATTACACGTTGGTGTTTTAACATCACTACGAAGTGCTTACAGGTAATATAGCATGTATAAAGGTAACCCTGTGAATAAGGCGTTTCTGAATACTGATATTGATTTTTGACTAAGGTCACAGATAATCAGCTGTGTCGAAATTCTATTTAAAAAAAACAACTAAAAATGTTTAAACTTTTTTCTTCAGAGTGCAAAAGCCTCACAAACTACATTTAGATCATCAACTTTTCTTTTTACTAAAATGGCTATGTAAAATGTGTTAATTAAATCTATGTCAGGTTTTCCAGGCAGCTTTGCTGTTGCTATCGTCAGGGAGGAACCTCCACCTTATCAGAGATGGACAGCATGACTCACAGATATTCAGCCTTTTATGAAATGTTGCTTAAAAAAGCCTGTGGGGAATTATTACCTTCCACCAGTTAAACCTGTTAGCAGACATAGTAAGCTAAAACCAGTGTGAAAGAAGCCCAAAATGATCCGTCACAAATGTGTTTGCAGAGTGGTCACAATTTGATCTGGCAGCTGATATTTATAAAAGACGTGGACGTACAACTTGTGTTCTTACAGCATAAAATAAGAAGAGATTTGGTGGAGAAATGGATTAATATCTTGACCAGTAGTGGTTTTTGTATGATGGTACGGCGTGGTCAACTAGATTTTGCAACTGAAGACTGAACATGGAAGAGATTTTGTGTTTTACTCAATGACACCAACACTGGGCTTTAACCAGGGTCATCTGGTCCAGGACCTTTTGTACTCAGCATACCATCTGTAAAAAAGCGACACTAGGAAGTCAGCGAAATGATCTTATTACTTTCCAACAGGTTACAGTTTCGGCACACCCCAAGCAGACCAGTATGCTCCACAGGTTCCTCCTCCGCCCAACACTCCAGGAACTGCAACGCTTGGCTTTGCCCCCGCCACCACACCAACTCAGGACTTGAGCAAAGCTCCCACTGGGCAGCCTGACTTCCCTTATAGCCAGTATGGTAAGAAAAGCATTGTGCATTAAGCAGTTTGCTGCCCTTTTCTCTCCCATTTAATTTTTATTCACCCCTCGGCCCTGCCCATCTCCCTGGATATTTTATTGGATGCAACTACAGCTCATTTAAGTGCATATCTACAGCCCTTAGACAAGCAGGAGCTTGCTCTTGGTACCATTTAGCTTGAACAGCTACACATGCATACATGCTTCTTGCATACATGAACCCCTCTGGCTCTGCCGTGAAGATGCTGCTGAAGTTTCACCACATCCAGTTTCACCATATTTCAGCTGGGCCGTGGATTGGTAAAAAGATTGGTAGGTCTTGGTAGGTTTGAATTAGATCATCCTGCCGTGCAATGTTTTTTTTTTTTTTTTTTGCATTTATATTTTATTTAGATTTTCAAGAGAGCGCAACCTTCTCTTGACTGACTATACTAGACATTTGACTTGGTTCAAATATTCCTACCTTTTAATTACTCCCTCCTACACCTCCTCCTCTTCCTCCCTGTTGATGACTGTGCTGGATCTTTTCCTGGTCTTGGCACGAATCGCAATAGAAGAGCACCAGCATGACAATATGACGCCCATGAAACCTTATTAGTGGAATCAGGCATGTCCAACCTGCCAAGCTACCTATCAAAAATTGTTCAACATGTCCATCAATTTATCACTCTGGAGCTTTGCATGCTTTTCTGCAAAATGTGAACTTTGCCCCTCTGCCTTGTAGATACAGTACATGAGATTAGAGTCTTGTGAAAGTAAGACTTTTACTAGTGTGTGTGTGTGTGTGTGAGTGTAGGTTTTACTTTGTGGTCTTTGAGCTGGACTGCTCTCTAGTCTAATATTACCTTTGGACAGCGTTCAGCCAGATTTCAGTCAGCATGTAGGGACTTAAAAATAAGACATTTAATCAAGCCACTCTAGTGTCAATTTAGAGAATGATGTGCCTTATTAATTTATGTGATTTCTCTGTAACATACTGTATACTCATGCAGGATTAAGGGTTTGAGATCATGCTGAGAGCACAAGAGGAGGTTGGTAGCTGGAGGTTTTCAGCTCTGAACCAAAATGAAGATCGAGCAAACTAACCAGCATTCACTGAAAAGGAACAAGCTCGGTCTTCATCCAAAATTCACCCATTCAGTCACGTAAGCACACAGTCAGATAAGAGTCAGATGTTCATTCAGAGGCCTCATTCAGTTTTTTGGCTGGCTGGTATTTTTCTTCTGATATGGCTTACAGCTGCTTGACACGCTGGATTTACATTTACAGCAGTCGTGATCGCTGTCAGTCATGACAGGTGCCCATCTTGTTCAGTGTTTCCTGCTTGTGCTTATCTTCCATCCAGCTTTTTGCATTTAGTGTCCGCTACCTGTTCAGGCACTTAGTCCAGTAATCAAAGTCAGTAGTAGCAACACAGTGTCACATTTTTGTGAAATGAGCAGAAAATTAGAAACGCTGATGATGTTGGTGTTGTAGACACAAATCACACACCTCCACCATGTTTATGTGACGATAGGAGGAACTGGATGATATTTTTACCTGTGTAAGATTAATAAATGGTTGAGGTCAGACAAATAAAGCACATTTTGTGTTCGGTTAAGGCTAAGTTTGGCTTATGCGGAGTTAGGGAGTTCAAATAATTTGGTTATAGTGAAGCTCAAACCAGTCGTTTTGCATGTTTTAACTCATTAATATTTAATTCAATGCCAATCATTTTCAAATGCATACCATATAGTTTAATGATTCCCACCTTCCAGGAAGGCACTGGCTTTACTTTTATTACAGTACACTGTGACAGCTGAAACGCGATTGCCTCATTTTGTTGACTTTTTTGTAATCAAAATTTCTTGGTGCATTCAAGAAATTTGAGAATTGACTGCTGAAGAGCAACTTATTTTAATGCAAGAAACTTCACATTGTCCTTTGAGTTATGTCTATGTTTGTTTTATAGATTAGATTTTTTTTTTCAACAATATAGCTCATAGGAGTGCTTTTTGGCAGCTGTGGGATGTTGAAATGTCCTCGAATGACCCAGCAAGGAGAGTTCTCTTAGCACTCCTTTTGATGTCATGATACTCAGAACCGAAAGTTTTGAAAAATGGTCAGTGCTCACAACTGGAGTACACAAAACAACGTAATGTGACACAAAGATGAATCAAGTTTCAAGTCAGTTTCAAGTTGATTGTCAGCATGCTGAAATTAATGGAAACCAATGGCGGCTTGGAAGATAGGAGATCAATCTAGAAACTTATGGCATTCTTTGGAAAATGTTTGGCAACAATGTGACATATATACAAGTCATATTTTATGGACTACAACATGCAAAACCACTGGTATGGTTCTACCTCCTGTTTCTAGTTGCCTCCGTCTCGTAATATATTCTTGGTAGGAAAACGTATTTCTCACGTTACTTGCATCTTAGCATATCATGCACATTTCACAAAATTTCATGAGACCAGGCTGGCATGATAAAACGTCAGGCGTGCTAGCAGATAGCTCACACACTCACACTCAATTTTGTTTGACTTCCAGATGAAGCTGAGCAGTGATGCCTCTCCAAGCATAGTGCAGACGCAGTAAATGAATATAAATGTACAGCTCTGTTAGCTCAGTAAGGGGGCAACTATGTAAAGTAGTCGGCCAGCAGTATCTGGGTTCAGTCAACCTGGTCTCCTCATCTCCCTGATAGGCTTGGGTAACTACCCTCAGGACCCCTCTGCCTACGGACCAACGCGTCCTTCTCACAGTTATGGTCAGGATGAGCAGGGAGGATATAGTGCAGGTAGGTGCCAGCATCGTCTTCTCCAACCACAAAAGTAGCATTTGTTCAGTACTGTAGTGTTTATAGAGCTGCAGCCTGCTTTTCCTCTTTTGCTTTGTGTTTCGTATTTTGCATGTACATTTTGCATGTACATACAAATTACTGCGTGTACTCTAGTATAGTAAAACACAGCCATCGACTGAGTGCCATCAGCTGAGTGGATTTGAAAGAAATTTACATTGAAAATTGGCATTTGAAGCGCTAAGCATGTCCCTCAGCGGCTGTAGCTTTACTATAACAAGACTAACCATGTCCTCCTTTTTTGTCCACTCTCTCTCTACGCATTGCTTTGCTGATTATAAAAGGATGATCTAATTGAAATTTGTTCATGGTCCAGTTGTCCCTATGCATCAGCAGTCCATTCACCCGTTGTTTTTTCCCAATGTACTGTCTCCACATTATAGCTAAAGGGGTGAGAAAGGAAAGAAGATTTAAAGGAGGACACGATGCCAGTAAATTTCCAATTTCTTTCTGATTCTTCTGTCGGCGGTCCTGTTGGGACCGCTCCCTGTTCTTCATATTTCTTATTTTTGTTCCGATCGTGGAGCACTTTGAGCACCCCAAAAGAAATGTGTTGTATTTTCTAACTTTTCCCCCTTTTTTCTTTCTTTCTCTTTCTTTCTCTTGTCTTTCCATTCCAGCTATCTATAACGTTCCCCACTCCAGTATTTATTGGTGACATTTCAAAATCAGTGCTAACTGGATGTTACCAGGGCAGGAAAATAACCAGTCACCAGCAAGATGCTGGAAAGATATGGCTGCAAATGGTTTTCAAATTCTACCAACCATTTGGTAGCAAACCTTAAAGGTCCTTTGGCTTGGACAGTGGCTGCTTAATTTTGGGTTGCACCAGCCATTTTTTCAGATGCAGATTAGTTTCCGTCCCTGGGTGTCACTTTGGTTCCCATGTCTGTTTGCAGGGAGGTGGTGCCATCCAGTGTCTGAATAGAAGAACATTGTGCGTGTTGCACTGATCATCAAGAGAATCTAGAGATTGTCTTCCTCAATGAAGCCCATTTTAAATGATTAAATTTAAACTATTAAATTCCCCTGGAATTGTCATTTTTGTCTCTATACATTTTAACATTTTATATAATAATTTTCAACACTAAAGGGCTCATTGACGGAATACAGTATTTGAATCTAGAGGAAAAATCCACCATGAAACCTTTAAACTCTTTTTCAAAATGCACATTGCATTTCTTGGTCCATTTAGTTTGGTATGTCAATGTTAATTTACGTATACAGCAATTTATCCCAAACACATATCAAAGCCCTTCATAGACAAACAAACCATAACAAGAAATAAATCTTTTTAGATCTAGTCAAGATTTAATAAAGTAAAAATAAAACAACATCTGCTAAGACAAAACAGCCTATTAAATTTATCTACTGATTATCAGGGAAAAAAATGCATGGGTATTGAAGGCTGGTTATAAAGTAGATGCTGCATGATAACCATTTTGATTGATGCAGTAGACTTTGACAGCACAATTGTTGTTCCCCAAAAATATTTAACCAAAGATAATTGGATTACACTGTATAGTGTTAGGGTAAGGGGGTGGATTTTTCCTTAACATTAAAATTGTGAAACTTTTATACCTTTTTAAAGCAGTAAGGCTTCTCCCTAAACACCGTCTGGTGACCCTGACATTAAAATCCTCCTGTCTCTCTCCGGCTCTCTGCTCTCTGTCGTCCTCCTCAGGGTACGGGCAGGACCTGACAGCCTTCGGCCACAGCTTCGCAGACCCCAACCAGCCGACGGCCTCGTACGGGGCCCCGACAGCACAGCCCACCGCCGCCCCCCAGCCTGCCGCCAGTGCATTCGGCAGAGGGCAGAACCACAACGTACAGGGCTTCCACCCATATCGACGCTGACCACCACCTCTGCGCAGGGCCGCTGTGTAAAGTTTAAAAACAAAAACAAAAAAAAAAGAAGTCAGGGAAATGTGTGTTCTCGCTAAAAAGCAAAACTGGAGTTCTGGATTGTTCTATGGAAATGTTGAATGCACACAGTTTGTGAAACATAAACCTTTTGTGAAAGCAGGGATTCCAGTAAATTCAAAAGGGGTGTAAAGAAACCCAGGGTTTTTTTTTTGTTTTTTTTGCATAACTTAAGGAACCTTCAGCAGAAAGAAGCTTTTATCCCTCCCACCCCCAACCCCATGTTTTATAGTAGAACTAAACTACTTTGCAATAATTTTGATTGTCTGGTCAAACACTAGCACAGAGACTATATGTAAAGAGACTTGCATATAAATATGTATATTTATGGTGGACACAAATGAAAACAGGGTCTCAAGTTTCCTCAGCTTTAAATTCTAGGGAAAAAATGTTTTTATTTTTCATTTGGTGAATTTTGTTTACTTTCTGAGCCTTTAACGTTTGTTTAAAATGGAGATTATGAATATATATATTATACACAAACTGTGCAATTTTTTAAAAAGAGAATTTTGTACTATAAATGTACACTTTGCTTGTTTTTTTATTTAAAGATGTAGACTTCCCTCAGGTGGCTCTTTTCGGTGCATTTTTTGCACTTACGCAAAAAGAAAAAAAGGACAAATTATTACAAAAATAAATGTTTTAAGGATACAGTGCTTGTCCCAGATGTTTGTATTTGGTTGTGGATGCGTTTGCTTTTGGTGTTTCAGTGGAAGACCTGCAAAGTAGAGCTGAAACAATTAGTCGATTTATCCATTAGTAGACTGATAGGTAATTAATCGGCACCCTTTTGATGATAAATCGTTTCAGTCATTTCTCAAGTAAAAATTCAAACAAAAACAAAAAATGGTGGTTCCAGCATCTCTAATGTGAAGATTTGCTGTTTTTCTCTGTTTGACGTAATTGTAAATTAAACATCTTTGAGTTTTGGACTGTTGATCAGACAAAAAAGAGACAATTGTAGATCTCTCAAAAACTGTTTTTGACTATTTTTTAAATATTTCATAGAATAACGATTGATTGAGTAATAGAGAAAATAATCAGAAGTGTCTAGGAGAGGTGGCAGTAGAGTTTCTGACTAGTTTGTTTAACAAGATCTTGGAGAGTGAGAGGATGCCCGAGGAATGGAGGAGAAGTGTACTGGTGCCAATTTTTAAGAACAAGGGAGATGTGCAGAGCTGTGGCAACTACAGAGGAATAAAGCTGATGAGCCATACAATGAAGTTGTGGGAAAGAGTAGTGGAAGCTAGCCTAAGGGCAGAGGTGAGCATTTGTGAGCAGCAATATGGTTTCATGCCTAGAAAGAGTACAACAGCTGCAGTATTTGCTTTGAGGATGCTGATGGAGAAGTACAGAGAAGGTCATAGGGAGTTGCATTGTGTCTTCGTAGATTTAGAGAAAGCGTATGACAGGGTGCCGAGAGAGGAGCTGTGGTATTGTATGAGGAAGTCTGGAGTGGCAGAGAAGTATGTTAGAGTGGTGCAGGACATGTATGAGAGCTGTAAGACCGTGGTGAGGTGTGCTGTAGGTGTGACAGAGGAGTTCAAGGTGGAGGTGGATCTGCATCAAGGATCGGCTCTGATCCCCTTCTTGTTTGCTCTGGTGATGGACAGGCTGACAGATGAGGTTAGACAGGAAACTCCATGGACTATGATGTTTGCGGATGACATTGTGATTTGTAGTGAGAGCAGGGAGCAGGTGGAGGAAAATCTAGAGAGATGGAGGTCTGCTCTGGAAAACAGAGGAATGAAGCTTAGCCGCAGTAAGACAGAATACATGTGCGTCAATGAGAGGGACCCAGGTGGAACGGTGAGGTTACAGGGAGCAGAGGTGAAGAAGGTGCAGGACTTTAAGTACTCAGGGTCAACGGTTCAGAGCAATGGAGACTGTGGAAAAGAGGTGAAGAGGCGAGTGCAAGCAGGTTGGAACGGGTGGAGAAGTGTCAGGTGTGTTGTGTGATAAGAGAGTATCAGCAAGAATGAAAGGAAAGGTGTTCAAGACGGTGGTGAGACCAGCGATGTTGTACAGCTTAGAGACAGTGGCACTGAAGAAAAGACAAGAGGCAGAGCTGGAGGTAGCAGAGCTTAAGATGTTGAGGTTCTCTTTGGGAGTGACGAGGATGGACAGGATCAGGAATGAGTACATCAGAGGGACAGCTCATGTTAGATGTTTCGGAGATAAAGTCAGAGAGGCCAGATTGAGGTGGTTTGGACATGTTCAGAGGAGAGACTGTGAATATATTGGTAGAAGGATGCTGAGGTAGGAGCTGCCAGGCAGGAGGTCTAGAGGAAGACCAAAGAGGAGATTTATGGATGTAGTGAGAGAGGACATGAAGTTAATGGGTGTGAGTGAAGAGGATGCAGAGGACAGGGTTAGATGGAGGCACATGATTCGCTGTGGCGACCCCTGAAAGGAAAAGAAGAAGAATCATCAGATTAATCGACAATGAAAATGATCATTAGTTGCAGCCCTAAAGCAAAGACAGGAGTCAATGGTACCTTTTCTGAGATCAAACCAAGGTTTAAGCTGAAATCTCACCAGTATTCATTTGATTTTAAGAACTTTAAAGAAAAGACCAAGGATTTCTGAATTTCTTCTATTAAATGGTTTGATATTTCCACGGAATAGCAGGACGCTTATTTCTGCTGTAAACTTTAAAAAAAAAAGCAGCTTTAAAAGCAGGTTAAAAGAAATAAAAGCTGTTTATGCAAATAAATTAACGCAATAGGCAGAAACGAACTTGACGGATCATTTCCGGGTTAAAGGCTGTAATCTTGTGTCGTTCCGCGTTGTTAGCATATTAGCATTAAGCTACCTGCTCTCTGGAAAGTAGTTGACTATTGTAATTTATTCAGACACTGACCGTCGCTTTCAACACGGGCGTCCCCTCTGCAAAAGGAGAAAATCCGTCAAGACTTTTGGGCAGAAAGTGTAAGATAAAAATGAATGAGTGTTGACTGTTTTGATTTTGTTTCTGTCTGGAAGTGCTGTTTTGATAACTTGTGTTAGCTAACAAATCGCCAGTCCCTGCTTATGGGAGGCTAACTGTCTAGCTCCAGGCATCGTACAGTATATACACACACAGGGTTTTAATTTTTGTATAATTAGGGTTTGTCAGGTTTGATGGGGAGGACACACTCAGATGTTGTCTCTCTCTGTGTGTGTGTGTTGAGAAGCTGCCGGTCAGTTTGTGGACATTTAGCTTCATCTAGCTGATGTGTCAGAAAGGGAACTAAAACTATTTGCTGTCTGTAACAAAAACAGATTTTTACACGGATGCTAGAAAACATACAATATGTACAAACTAAGAGCATGATACATGAGATCTGCGAAAATACCACAATGAGGTTTTCTTAGCTTCTTTTTTTATATATGGGGTGTCATATTAGATGAGTTCATGATCAAATAAACCAATATTAAGGTTTGTCAATAGAAGTTATTGAAGTCACATATCAACAGTAACCAATAATAAAACCAAACAAAGTAGTCTACAAAGTAGACTCATTCAGCACCACGGTTTTTGGGTATCCAGTTCAAGGAAGTATTTTTGCTTTCAGTTTAAACATTTTTTGTTAACAGTGATGCATCTCACTGGTTAGTGTCAAATAATATTTTATGTACTAAATCATTTAGTTCATGCAGTGTAAAAAATAACAAATGTGATTAGTGATTTTTTTTTTTTTTTTTAATTTGCCATCCAGATGGTGATGTGTGTGTGTGTGTGTGTGTGTGTGTGGCACTTGCAAACATAATGGCAGTCCAAAGTGCTTTTCTTACAGCATTTAAACACATTAAAACCATTTATAAGACTGTATATATATCTTAGAGAAAGTAAATCAGACTAAAGTGAAGTAGAATAAAGTAATAAGAAATAATAATCATAAAACATCATCATCAGAATAGACAGACCAAGGAATAGTGTTGTTTCAATGCAGTTACGGAGAAATACTGTATATAGATAAAAAAACAAAGACAAAAAAATCTAAACTCAAGGTCCACTTTAAAGATTTTTCTGGAGCTTTTAACTCCATCCTATGCCCTTCATCAGTTGATGGAGTTTAATCAGTTGTCATGGAGATGGGTCTGTGATCATATCATGTAACAGGTGGTCATTTTTTATATATTATATATATATATATATATATATATATATATGCAGGAGAATGACTGAATGTCAAAAAATGAACTTTCACACTTATTTTATGGCCATGTTTCCCTGCATCATGATGTATGAGATTTCTGCTTTTGACAGATCTGATAACACATGAATTGGTGTTCATGGAGCTGCTGAAGTGTTTTCTGGGAATGAACTTCTGTACAATGTGCACTTGATTTGGGCCCCAGGGAACAGACCAGCCTACAGTAAAATGTGGAGTAACAGTGTAACATTTGCCACAGTTATGACACAGGCGTTGAAGTGTGGCGGCGGTCGGCTGAAGAGCAGCAGCAGCTTCTCTCGATGAAGCAGCACAGAGATGTCTGCCGTGAATGGGGCGTCACCTCAGTAACAGTTTCACTGTTCGTAGCACGTGAGCTTAGCTAAGGGCATGGTCTAGGTTTTCACAGATCTGTTTAAATGATTTGATTGTCGGTTAGACCAGGTGCTGCTATGTAAACAGTGTGGAATTTGTTTTAACTTGAAACAAACCTCTTCAGCTCTCATGTGTTCACCTGTTTTCCCACAGGGTGTCGGGTCTGGTCCGGGGTTGTTGGACGGTTAATGCACAGAGTAAAGAGGCTGAAAATTGAAGACAAAACAGAAGACGGCCAGGAAAGGTATGGGACGTTTTTCCCCCTAACAGCAGTCTGAACCATGGTTTTAATTTTCATTCATTTTGATTAAATGAAATTTTTTAGTCAAAGCAAGGTTTTTCCATGGTGTTTGCTGCCAAAAAAGATCAATTCTATATGTTAGAAAATGACCTGAAGGGCAAAATCTGTCATTTGACATTTTAATAGTGCTGGGAAAATGTATTAATGAAAAGAGGTAGATGCTGGTAAATGGAAAATGCTGACTAAGATCTGAGGCTTGCAGAATCACTATCACTTCAAAAATCACTATCTAAAATCTTTTAAAAACATTTATTAATGTCATTGGTTTGTTTCACTGTAGTTCTAATATGTTTTATCTGTTCTATTTGTATCTAATTTATATTATTTTATTGTGTATTTTATTCTGTTTCATTCTGTGCTCTTAGTGGCCTGATTTTATTAACATTTTTATTGTGCTGAATGGATTTATCATGCTTTTTTCCCATGTAAAGCGCTTTGTAACTGGTTTGGAAAGTGCTTAATGAATAAAGTTTGTAATAGTAATTATTGTTATAAATATTAGAGTCTACAGCCATGTTGTGAGGCTGTACCTTGGCACATCGTTGCTTTGAGCTAAATGCTAAAGTTAGCAGACTAACATACTGATGAGTAGTAATTTTACCATGTTCTCCATCCTAGATTGTCTGATTTAGTAGATAAATTAAACTGTCCTCAATCAAAGATATATATTTGGCAGTTTGCTAGTGTTACTTTTCCACTGTGATTTACTGTAGACGTATCTGAGCTGATCAGTCTGAGTGTCTGTCCGCAGTGTCAAAGACCAACTGGCAGGTATGATGGGGGTGGACGAGCTCTCGGACAGCACAGAGGTGGTGGAGATGGAGGACGTGAATCCCACCCATTTCCAGGTGGAGAAGCATACATGGGATGGTCTGCGGAAGATCATCCACAACAGCCGCAAGAACACAGGCGTGGTCATCAACAAGGCACCACATGACTTCCAGTTCATCCCGAAGGACGAGAGCAGTCCGCACTCTCACCGCATCTACTACCTTGGTGAGCTCGGGACCTGAAGGCTGGGATCTGTCACAGTTGTTGAAAAATGTATTCATTTTCAGGCAGGATCTGAAATGAAAACATGCTGAGTGCCAAATAATGTCATTTTCTACAACAAATGTAAAGTAAAATAAAATTAATAAAACCCAGCTCAGATAAGCTGCCTTTAGCGGGTGCCTGCAGATTCAGTTGCTTCCTTTCAGTCACTTTGAAAGGTAACATGCTTCTGTAAATAGTCTGTGGATGCAGCTGGTGAGTCACAGTTGCCAGCCTGCAACTGTTTTTAAGCTTTGATATCCAAAGAGCTGCAGTGGATCTAGTCAGTGTGTGCTGGAGAAAACGTGAAACTCAACTAGGGACACCATTTTGCTTTGTGGCCATCTTTCTGCTTTTTTCTGTTGCAGCTACAGTGCACAGAATTTCTGCAAAATGGCTGCTGTTCTTTGCTGCCATGTCTGAAGCAGCTTATTCCAGTGTGTGACGTCATTTTCAGAGCTGTGTCAAGTGGTGTAATGTGCACTACATAGATTCTGTAAGACCTGTACCCACGGTAACTCGGTTGTTGTGACCATACAAGCAGTCATGCCAGGACGGCAGCAATTGTTGCCTGCTCTAAATACTCCTTTAGCATTTAGACCTTGAAGCAATGTAATGCTGTGTAACTTTTGGGGGGAAAAAATGACACAATCTTCGTTTTACAAAATGAAAAGTTGAATTCATAAGCAATAAAACCCACAGTGGTTCAGTTCAACACACACAGGGATTTTGCTGCTCCAGGCACCTTTGTTCCAGTAGCCGTGGTCGCTAATGTTAGCTAGAGTTGCTGTAAAACTGACATTACTAAATCAGTACTTTATGAGTCTTCTTTACTTTATTTTTATTTTTATGCTACATTTAAGCATTTACCATTATACCGTAATTGCCACTCGTGGCCACTGTTCAGCAAAAGTTACATAGTCTCACTTTAAAGCTTTGTCTACTTTAATTCATTTAAAATGGCTAATTACTGGAGTTTGTCTTACTCCTGTGGACTGCACAGTTAGAATACTGTAATATTTGGCAGCAGAAAATGTTTCAGCTTTCTAATACATCTGTGGCTTTGGTGTGAGAATAAAAATAGCTTTTTTCTGAATCTGCCATTTTGCACCAGCGTTTAACCATCATACAGACAGGAAGCAAAAACCAGTTTTCATACGCACTGTTGTGGAAGACAGACCAGAATACAAAGCTGGCTGAGCTTGTTGATACTCACTGTACATGTAGCTGACGAGTCGATTTCTCAGTAAAACGTGACAGGTTAGCTGGAATTGGTCTGTGTTTTCTGTTCTTACAGGAATGCCTTACGCCAGCAGGGAAAACGCATTACTCTACTCAGATATCCCCAAGAAGGTCCGCAAAGATGCTCTATTGGTTTTGTCATGGAAACAGCTGCTGGATCACTTTCAGGTGCTTTTTTTTTTTTTTAGTCCTCTTCCTCCACCCTCTGACATTTTAATGTGATTGATCCTATCTGAACCTGATTTTAATTATTTTTTTAAGAGTATTTAATTGTTTAGAGGATGATTGTGAACCACTCTTTCAAAATGGCATCTTTCCTCATGGAGCTTAAAACTACTGTTGTAATTCTCCCCTTAAAGACAAAATAATCACCACTTAGACTACAAGAAAATATTATAACATACCATGGGATTGATGTTCATTGCTATCCAGCTGTTACACTGGGCTGTATTCATTTCATAAACAGAATGTGTTCCTCTTCTCTTTTAATTTAGTATGGTAATGTTTTATTACCGTTTGTTTGTTTTCCATGCCCTGAACAAACTTTCTTTGACATTGACCTCGCTCGGCCAGCATTGTCACGTTGTGTGTCCTCCTGTCACCCCTGACCTCAGGCCAGCCCTCACCACGGGGGCTTCTCGCGGGAGGAGGAGCTGCTGCGAGAGAGGAAACGTTTGGGGGTGTCTGGCATCACCTCCTATGATTACCACCGACCCAGCGGCCTCTTCCTGTTCCAGGCCAACAGCAGTCTGTACTACTGTCGTGATGGTGGAAACAACAGCTTCATTGTGAGTTAGAGGAAAGTTAAGTAGGACTTTCATTGCCACACAGCACAGAACGACAGTTACAGACCTGCAGGGGTTGATAAGGTTGCTCAATAGGACAATACCTCAACAACTCCTTGGCCAGAGGGAAAGATTTTAAGTCACTTTTTGGCCTCTGTTGAGTTCCCCAGTAAGAATATGAACACTTAAACATAAAAAATTGGCTTCACTCTGCCTCGCGGCCAGTGTTTCCTAAATTTATCTCCAGACCCCATCGACCCTGCAGAGGATAAGCAGGTATAGAATAGAGCCATGCTAATGTAATTATTGGCTGATATTAGCTTATCACATATATATCAGTATTGGCGTATATGTCTGCTGATAAGTAACAAGTAGTTGCACTACAGAAATGCCAAAGAGGTAATTTAGAAACCGTGTTTCCTTATTACATTTTTCAACGATAAAATGTCCCTCTTTGTACATATCTTGATCGATTAATCGTTTCTTTCTATAAAATGTCACAAAATAGTGAAAAATAGCCAATCTTCAGATATCTTTTTCTGACCAAAACCCAAAGATATTTAGAAGACTCTTTTTCAGATTTTAAAAATTCAGAATCATCAAACTTGGAGATACATGGTTTTACTGGACAGCTGCATTATATTAAAAACCAAATATGAGTCTGATGTGTTGTCAGATTTTTTAAAACTAAAATATCAATATTGGGCTCATAAATCTGCTCTTAGTCAGACTCGAAAATGAACTGATGTTGATCTTTTTTATGCTTTTTAGTTAATGACAAAGTGTAGAACTACAGCAGCTGTGACCTCAGATGTCCACCATCTTCTCTGTGTGTTTGTGCAGACTTCTCCTATGCAGCCTGTCGAGATTAAGAGCCAGAGTTCAGGCACACGCATGGACCCCAAGATCTGTCCCGGGGACCCCAACTTTATCGGCTTCATCAACAACAACGACGTTTGGGTGACCAGCATTGAGACGGGTGAAGAGAGGAGGCTCACCTTCTGCCATAAAGGTCAGGATTGAGATTATCAGATGATCCTGGAGAGAGTGTCTTACCTGGTACTTGGATTTTTTTCCCACAGTGTGTTTATTTTTCTCTGTATTATTTTAGGTATTAATAACCCAAAAGAGGACCCCAAATCTGCCGGTATAGCCACTTTTGTCACACAGGAAGAGTTTGACCGCTTCACCGGATACTGGTGGTCACCAGCTGCTCGCGAAGGTGAGTGAGTCATGGAGACACACATTTTCTTAGCAATCAAGAATCATAATAATCATAATATAAGTAGTTTTCAATTCTCCTATAAGCAAACTCAACTTTGATTTTACTGGCCTCTCTCTGGTTTAGAATCAGATGGTGGAAAAACTCTGCAGATTCTGTACGAGGAGGTGGACGAGTCTGAGGTTGAGATCATTCATGTTCCATCTCCGGCTTTAGAGGAGCGTAAGACGGATGTCTACAGATACCCACGCGCAGGTACACACACATACACACACACACACGCACACACACACACACGCTAAAAAAGCTTTACACTGTAAAATATATGATGCATTTGTAGTTTCCTGGTTTTGTGTGATTAAAAAGCACTTTAAAGGTGCTCTGTGGAGTTTTCTTGTAATCAAACAAAAGTTATGTTTACGTTAAGCGTTCCTCACTAAAACGCATTGTGTGTATACTTGAAGTCTAACAAAGGTGTTGAAGGCATTTCCTTCCTCAAACATTTGCAAAGTCGATTATTTGAACATTTTAAAACCTGCATTGTTTACGTCCATGTTTACTAGCTAGCAGTCTTCTTCTTCCCTGTCTTGGCACGTTAGCTCCAACACGTCACGTCACAAATAAAACTGATTCAGAGCGCTACAAGAGGTCAAAAACTCCACAGGCAACCTTTTTAAAACTGTACATGTTTATGACTCTTATAACGGCCTGCTGTTTCTCACATTGCTTATCCAGACCTCTGTTCATATCAGAAAGGTTTCATGGGTGTTTATATTTTGGTACGTAACTCAGTTTTGTTTGTTATCCAGGCAGCAAGAATCCCAATATTACTCTCAAAATAGCAGAAATCAGGACAGACAATCTCGGCAAAGTGAGTGCTTGTTCATTGCCCCACAACGTACTAGTTTACCAGAAAGTTCTTCAGAGAAATGTTCAAACGTCAGCTTGGTGTTGGTGTTTCTCCCTCAGATTGTCAGCACACAGGAAAAGGAGTTCCCTGTCCCCTTCACCAGCCTGTTCCCTGGTGCCGAATATATCACCAGAGCCGGATGGACGAAAGACGGCCGATAGTACGTTTTTTCTCCTGTGATTTTTAAAAGCACCACCCATTAGCCTTTTAACTTTACCAAGCTCCAGAAGCACGGAAACCCAGAATTGAGTAACATGAAGTCAGTGTACTGCACATGCTCACACCCGTCACAACTCTTCCTCTCTCTCTGTGTCAGTGCATGGGCGGTCATGATGGACCGACGGCAGCAGCGCCTCCAGTTGGTCCTGCTGCCTCCAGCGCTCTTCATCCCTGCACATCAGGACGAGGCCAGCAGGCAAGAGAGCCTGCAGGCCCTCGGAGACACCGTCCAGCCCTTCATCATCTACCAGGAGACCAGCGACATCTGGATCAATGTGAGGCCCAACACCACATCTTTCTCAGGCTCTGTTCACATTGAAGCCTAAAGGCTTTCCCCCTCATGTCTGACTCAGTTGTGATGCTTTCTATCACTGTGAGCAGCGTTTAATCAGTTATTTGTTGTGGATTTCTTTCCTCTGTTGCAGCCCCACTTTATGATTTATGCTGATAAGATGGGTTGATGTTTTAAATCTTGTTTAGTGCAGCTTTCAGTGGAGGAAAAAAAACCCATCATGACTGTTTGTTTGTCTTTCAGGTCCATGACATCTTTCATCCGTTCATCCAAACTAGTGATGATGAGATCTCCTTCATAACAGTAAACGAATCAAAAACCGGTTTCTGCCACCTGTATAAGATCACCTCGGTGTTAAAGCGGGGCAGCTACAGCTGGGCCAACGGCTACACACACTCTGAAGGTAACGCTATCAACAAGCACCAATACATAGTTCAGGTGTACCAGATAAAATGTCCTCAGAGAAGCTGTCATTACTTTCTTTAATTACTTTAATTAGGAAAATGGATTATTTAAAGTTTTGAAATTAAAAGAAAAGAAAACTTATAACACCTTGTAGTTTTGTTTATAATTTAACCCCAACCATACAGTACCATACCAACCAATTCATTCAACCAGTGATTTCAGCCCAGTTTGGGGGGGAAAAGGAAACATGTAACAATAAACTTCACTGGTTGCTTTGAGTTTCCTCATTTTCTACATTTTTCAAACATTTATGACGATCTGGTTTAAACCTGTATAAACCACAATTCCAGTTTTTCAAATTATTTTGACTTTCTAATCTATTTTTGCCTGTTTAATTTCAGTTTAGGTTTGAGTAATTGGTTTTCTATTGTAGTATGTATTTTCCTGACTTATTTCAGTTTCATTTTTATTTCTGTAAACAAATCCTTTCCTCATTGACTCATTTCAGTACTACTGTATGTCCTTGAGGTACCACAGGCAAAGATGTTTTTGAAATTAGTTATACTGGTTGTATTAGGGTTAAGTCATTTAATGTTCCCTGTGCAACTCAATCGATTTATCAGTTTATCCACTCATCTTCTCTCCTCTCTCACCAGATGATTTTAAGTGTCCGGTCAAAGAGGAGGTGACAGTAACCAGTGGGGAGTGGGAGGTGCTGGCCAATCACGGAGCGAAGGTAAAGCCCTGCCCACATATCTGTTCAAGGTTACTGAAATTTAATTGTATCCAGGGCAGCACTAATAAACCACCACACCCACTCATCAATACACTGAGTTGTAAATTACATCTGACATGCGCTGCATGATGGCAACATTCAGTATGTCTCAGCGAGCAAGGCACTAACATGAGAAGAGTTATCGGTTCAAGGGTTTGTTCTTCAGAGCTCCTGCAACAGGAACGGAAATAAATTAGGTAGTTATGAGGTCTTAATTTGGAAAATAAACAAAAACGAGTGTGAAAATGTAACTGTGCTAGTGTGTGTACTACCTATTATTATATCACATACTCATAATGTCAGTGTGAAGAATATGACAAAAGAAATATCAGTGTAAAATATACTCAACAATAATGAAATTACAAAAATAAGATTTTGGAAATATTAGAATTATTATTAGTATTTAATCACAAGCTGCACTGAACCCTGTTTTTAGGTTCCATATACGTATAATCCAATAATAATGTAGAAATAGTACATTTTAGTGCTTGAAAATAAAAGCACCAGAAATCAAACAGCAAAAACATATGCATAAGAACAAATTAAGAAAGGAATAAGACAGGTATGTACAGTAACTGAAGCAAATAAATGAACTTAAAACCAAGATATTGTTTTTGTTTTTTGTTTTTTTCTTGTTTGTGTCTTAACAAAACAGTTTTTCTTGCTCTGTGGTGTTTGTGCAGCGTTCGTCCAGCCCTCAGATTTGGGTGGATGAGGCAGCAAAGCTGGTTTACTTCCAGGGAACCAAAGACTCTCCTCTTGAGCATCACCTTTATGTTGTGAACTACGACTCGCCGGGTGAAATCGTCCGACTCACCAAACCCGGCTTCTCCCACAGCTGCTCTGTCAGCCAGGTATCCCAACACACACACACACACACACACACACACACACAACCTTCTGGGATAAATCACAATAATTCAGTAGATCTGTGTAGTTTTGCACTTTTTTTTAAAGTTTTAAACCAGTGGGAACTTTTCCTCATCTTTTCTTCTCTGCGTTCACACAACAAGCTGCTCAGGAAACCTGAAGATTTGGGGTTTTTTTATTTGATTTTCTTAATTTTAAATGTCAGATAACTGATGCTGTCCATACTAACCTTGTTTGCTTTTGCATTTGTAGAAAAGTCAACTAGCAGTTGTCAAGCAGTGGTTAAAAAAAAAAGTCTTATTACAACTTGTTACACTAGTGCACTAGTCCTACAGCTTAGATTTGTGATTGACATTAGGGTTTTACAGATTTGACAGATTATCGGGACAACATTCGTCTTTTATTTTAATCAGCCAGTGTCATTCACCTCTGATACGATGGAGGCTTCTGTCTGACCACAGCTAGAATAAACTCTGAAAAACCTGAAACAGACATAATACTGTACTAGTAGTTATTTAAATACAGTTTCACTCCTGTTTCTGACACAATATATAATAGTGGCACAAAATATCATCCATTAGCACCCTCAAAAAAAATTGGTATTGGCATCAGCTTTCAAAAGTTTTCTGTATTCGTCTTCCTCCACAGATTTCAGCAGAAATATAAATTGTTGGTTGATGCTGTTTAACCCTGTCTTGTTTTTGTTTTTCCTCCATACAGACCTTTGACATGTTTGTCAGCCATTACAGCAGCTTGACTACAGCACCCTGTGTTCACATCTACAAGCTGAACGGCTCAGACAGCGACCCGCTGCACAAAGAGCCTCAGTTCTGGGCGAGCATGATGGAGTCCTCTGGTACTGAAAACAAACTGCTTTCAGACTTGATGAAATGTTGTCTGGCTGCTGTGACAGTTTCTTTCTTCTGTTTAAGATGATGCTCGTATCCAGTGACTTAAATTAAGTTAAATTATTGAGACTTGACTGTTTATACTTTTAAACACAATGTACATTCTTATAGCATTATATTACATCAGTATATATTCTTATTTTTTATTTTGTGTCTGCTGTTTTTTCCCCCCAGGATTCCCCTTCGACTACACTCCTCCAGAGATCTTTAGCTTCACAGGGAAGTCGGGCTTCGAGCTGTATGGCATGTTGTACAAACCACACAACGTGGTCCCCGGCAGGAAGCATCCCACCGTCGTCTTTGTCTACGGCGGTCCGCAGGTTTGATCTCCTCCGCTGTCACATTAGATACATGTCATGTTTTGTGTTTTTGTCAGCTGAATGCATCCCAGCAGAATGTGATGAGCAGAAAATATGGATTTGGTGTTTTGATCCACTATGACTGCATAGCAGTTAATCTAAATCCTAATAAACCACCGCTTGCTCTAGCTGCTGTTTTTGAACCAAGAAATAACAAATAATGACTTCTTTATTTTTAATTAAAAAGGTTTAATACTCATTTGTCTTTGTTTTGTCTGTAACTTCTGTTTGATAAAATCAGAAAAGTTCTGCTTTACACCAATAATAGTACAACAGCTTAGATTTAAGGCATGATGCTGATTATTTCTTTTATTTTATTTTTTTTAAGCATTTAGCTGATCATCAACAGCAGTAAGAGGTTTTGCTTGTGGACACTTCAGCAGTACTTATAACTGCAACAGGGATCAAACTTGTGATGATGTCAAAGCCACAGACAGTTAAAGCTTTAGTTAAAATGTTTTTTGACCAAGTGACATTTCTGTGAACATGTTTTCTTTCCTTCCAGGTCCAGTTAGTGAATAACTCTTATAAAGGAGTGAAGTACCTGCGGCTGAGCACGCTGGCGTCTCTGGGCTACGCTGTGCTGGTCATCGATGGGCGGGGCTCCTGTCAGCGGGGACTCAAGTTTGAAGGAGCTGTGAAGGACAAAATGGTAGTTATGACACATAACATGTTTTATTGACATGTTTTACTCATATGTCTTTATAGAAGAAGTTAATTAATTTACTGATGGAATTTGGTGTTTTACGGCCACATTACTATATAAGATATGCAGCAATGTGACATATTGAACAGCTACGTCCTCATGCAGTCGTAGCACTTTAGGAGTTTGTAAACGTTTGTGAACTTGGATAGGTAAATTCATACACATGTGCATATTGTATGAATTTGTAAAGGGTGTTGGTGCCAGGTGAGTTACCTCTCTGTTCTCCTCCAATCAGGGTCAGGTAGAGATCGAAGACCAGGTGGAGGGCTTGCACTACGTAGCTGACAAGTACAAGTTTGTGGACCTGAGTCGTGTCGCCATCCATGGCTGGTCGTATGGAGGCTTCCTCTCCCTTATGGGCCTCATCCACCAACCCGCCATCTTCAAGGTCAATATTCAATCTGCACTTTTAGCTGCTTTTCCGAATGGACTTTTTAGTGGTAAGAAATAATAATAATAATAATAATAATAATGCTTCTGTTTGACCTCCTGTTTGTTTGTTTTGTTTTTTCAGGTTGCCATTGCAGGAGCTCCAGTAACTTTGTGGATGGCTTACGACACTGGCTACACAGAGCGATATTTGGACACGCCTGAGAAAAACCAGAAGGGATACGAGGCTTGTTCTGTCGCCCTGCATGTCGACAAACTCCCCAATGAGTGAGAGCTGTCATTTAAAAAAACACTGTATTTAGCATTTATGCCTAAAATATACCATTCTGTTACTGCACCAGACAACTGGGAGAGAAAAGGCCACTATATAATGCAGTTCTTACTATATTTACCTTACTTTACTATACTATATCTCGTGTTATCTACCTTTTTATCTAGGTAGAAGTTTGTAGAGTGAGAAGTGTACAATTTGATTGTGGTCCTTCTTTCCTGTTAGCTGTAGAAACGGTTACATTTCCTTCAAATGTGCATGTAACAACAATTGGTGTAACAACATAAGCAAAGAAACTAAGAATTGGATCTTTGTGCTCAACACAGGCCCAACAGATTGCTGATCCTGCATGGGTTTCTAGATGAGAATGTGCACTTTTTCCACACTAACTTCCTGGTGTCTCAACTCATCCGGGCAGGGAAGCCATACAACCTGCAGGTAGGACTCATGTAAACTGACTTTAGTGTAGACTGTGATAAAGATGTGAAACAGTCTGGATTGTTTTTTGTTTTGTTTTTTCATAAATTAAAGTCTGAAGAGGTCAAAACTCAAGCAACACTTGTAGAATAAAGAACAACTTTATCATGAGACCAATGCGTTTCGGCTCCAGTGTCATCATACAACACATTACAAAGTATATTTAAATAAGATGAGTATGAAACAAAAAATGGAGACAAGACAATCTGTTATTTTGGACCTTTTTCTTGTTTGCATCTCTTGTTCCTAAATAAACTAAAGCAAGACAGCAGCAGGGATGAAGGTGCAAAGCTTCTGCAGTTGTTTTTTTTTTTGTATTTCAGTATAAGATTTGGAAAAGTTTAGACATTGTATTTGATAATTTCCCGTTAATCAAGAAAAGTAAATCTACAAACCTTGAGATTGTTGTCGTCTACAAACTTAATGATAAAAAAATCTTCTTTACCAACCACTAACATCATGCATCATACTGTTTGATCAAATAATATATTTAAGAGATGAAATTTAAAAGTGAGTTTGATGCAAAACATGTAAGTATCCAGCAAATCCCACAATGATTGAACGTATTCTTTGGGGTTTTTTTTTTCTGTTTTTCCAGGTTTATCCAAATGAGCGACACAGCATCCGATGTCCAGAGTCTGGAGAACATTACGAGATTACGCTGCTGCACTTCCTCCAGCAGAACCTCTGATAAGCCTTTCTACACACTGAGCCTTCCCTTCCTCGCTTCCTTCCCTCCTCTCCTTGTCTCCTCCTTACCATTCCTCCATTTATTTAAACCTGCATCACTTTCTCTTTCACTCGCTGTTAAATTCAAGCTATGCCAAACCTCTTAACACCTCAAGAGTTGTTTGTCAGTCTTAAAGGTGCACAAGCATTTTAGCATCAATAAATAATTTCAAGATTAAATTCAAATTGTAGTATAAACCCTATAAATGAGACCATCAGTGAACGAAGTCTTGTAGTCTTTACACTGTATTTTACAGTGGAGGGAAATCTGCTGGACTGCTTTAAGCCCCAAAACAAGCAGAGGGCGCCGTTCATCCAAAACAAACAGGGCTGAAACTTCCTGAGATTGTGATGATGGCAGACAAGTAAAAAAATAAAATAAATCACAATGTGACATTGATGTTTTAAAATGCTGCTCGTTGCACCTTCAACAGAACATGTCAGAAATGCAAAAAGTACAGAAGTGGACCTGCTGCGCCTGGGAGATTTCTCTCTTGTTTTTTGTGCCATTCCTTTTTTTTTATTTTATTGAACTCTCACTTTGTCTTTCTGGGACCCAACTGATAAAGTTATAATTTTCCTGTGTCTGTGTATAAACACTGGAGTCAAGTTAGTAAATGTAAAGCTCTATAAGAGCATACAAGCAAGCTCTTAACCCCCTTTGTTGTATTCTCTGTAGTGTGTTTTTGCTTTGAGCCTGTGCTCTCATGTGATATCATACATTACTTTTTATGTGGTGTGTCGCACTTTGGCAGATCTACAAGAAAAAAAGTTACATGCCACATTTTTATTGTGTGTTATTAAACATTTTTATGGATTCTTATGTATTCATAAATGGAAATATGTAGCGACCTGTTACTGTTTCACTCATTCGCTTGCTTTAACTTTCCAGGGAGCTTTTTTTTTCTTCTGCTGCTGAGGACTTTTGCACATATTACATAATTGCCTTGGTGCCAACAAATTGACCTATAAAATGATGTATGACACAACTGTTGGCAGTCTGAGGTGCCTTGCAAGAGTTTAAGAGCGCCTCCTCATATAGTATATATCAGGGAATCTGTCTGAGGACCTACGACGATGAAATGCCTTGTTACATGTGTGTCTGATGACCATCTGTAAGATGCGCTATCATGACCTGTACATGCTTAAATGTACTCTCAGATATTGAAGAAATAAACCGAAGTGAACAATCTTTTTCAAAGTCTTGTCACCAAATGAAATGTATTATTTTTAAAAGCATTTCAGATGTATTTCTTTCTAAAATAACAGAAAATGTCTCCTAAAAGTTCAGGCAATTGGTAGATAAACAGTTTTGATGCCGTTTGGTTTATGTTTGATTGAGTTTAGGGGAAAGGAGATGAAACACAATTAAAGTGATTAAAATTAGAACATTAACCAATTGAATCAACCTCAATGAATACACCAGATTCAGAAACAAAATGCAAATATTTGGTCAGGAGGAGTGAGAAAGCCTCAGGAGGCATATGAGGACAACTCCTCTCAACAGAGACATAACTCAAGTTAATTTTACTAACCCAAAATCATATATTTACCTCAAAGAGCTTGAAAATCTTTTACATGAGACGCTCGATTCGCTGAATCAAACAGGGAAAAACGGAACAACACTCAATACAGCTGTTGTTTTTGTGATGTGAAGTTATTGGGGGGAAAGTCAGAAATGTAAGACTGAAGAGTTTTATTCTCCTCATATATTTCCTGTAATGTTGTAATCCAACCTGGCACAGAGGTAAAACACAGACACAGCAGAACCGTTTCACTTGTATGACAAAGTGAGAGAGATGTAGTAGTCTTCATCTCTATAACCCTGAGACAGAAATTCATTCCTAAGTTTGCTGGTTTTGCTGGAGCAGCAGTGCCAAACAAATGCTGTCTACGTCTTTGAAACAAAATTCAGTATGAGGGGAAAAATGTGTTTGAAGCCTCCGAGAGCCATTAATTGAAGATCAATTTTGATTCAGGTGCAACAAACACCAAAATTACATTTGTTGTTTTGCCCAACAGCATGATGTAGGATGTCAGATGTTAATGGATGTTAATATTTATGAAGAGAAATTTGATTGCAGGATGTTGTCTCACAGGACTAAGAGAAATGACTTTGAAAGAAGCAATATTGTTTAAAAGGCCTCAGCTTTCCACTGCAGACAGCACCAATAAAGACCCACATCAGTTCATAGGATTCAGTCATTCTGTAATCATGTATTGAAGCAGTTTGTTTTGAACTCTATAGACTCATTAATTAAAACAAATGTGTCTGAACACTCAGTGTACATCTAATGTGTCCCCTTTACAGAACCCCTGCAGACCTTACTCATTGTAAGGTGCTCTGCATAAAATGCTCATTTTAAGATCTTGAAATGTAAAATATCTCGAAATGTAAAATATCTCTTTATGGTTTTTATTTTATTGATATTCAGGAGCTGATGTAAGGCTGGGAGCCTCCGCTGAGTGGTTGTTGTGTTTGTGCCTTCAAGCATGAACAAAGAGGAGAGCCAGGATTTGTTAAACCTTTAAAAACTTTATTTTCATCCACTTCATATAAATGAAATATAAAAAGTTTAAAATGTATACATGTTGAAAATAATGCACTATACATTAACAAAGTAGACATATTTACACATACAGTAAGTAAAGTATTATAAAATAAGATTAAGTAGTAAAACCCTTATAAAGGGAATAAAGTTACAACTGTCAATATGACTGAGACAATGAGTTATCATATGGCATAGCATAGAAATATCTGAGGATCCAATGAATGTTCAGGAGAGATCTTATATGTGCAGATTGGAATTAGCAATGTGATGCTTTCAGTCTTTTGTTAACAAAAAAACCAAACAAAAAAACATTGAGTCTGGTTCTGTCCAAGGTTTCTGCCTCTTAAAGGAAGTTTTTTCTTGCCACTGTCACCAAGTGCTTGCTCATGGTGGGATTTGTTGGGTCTCTGTAATTAATTATTCAGGTCTACGGTCTAGACCTGCTCTATAGCTAAAGTGCAGTGAGAACTTCTCTTATGAAGTGGCGCTATATAAATAAAATTGAATTTAAGTTAATGATATTTTTTGCTGTTTGTCCTTTGAGACTGATCTGCTTATTGCTTTATTGTGGCGGGTGCGATCTTCAGAAGAGTGGTCCTCAGTGAGGTGTTTTGTCCCTTTGTGGACGTCCAAAACATCTCTTGTCTTCTGGACTTCTGTTGTCTGAGCAGGCTCGGCCTTCTGGGAAATCTGCCGTTGAGGTTTGACTTACCACAACTACTGAACCACCAACCGCCTGCAACAAAAGAGAGGATTTTTATAAAAGACCGCCACTAACTTTTAGTTTTATTCTCATTTCTCCTGGTATGAAGCCATCCAGACAGTTACGTTTGTATGTGTTGAAGTTTAGGGGGAAGTGCAGCGGTCATACCTGAGAGCAGTTCAGCACAGTTGATGTCTGCAGCGAGGTCATTGTCTCTGTCGGCTGTGGAAAAAGGAACACCAGAAGCTCCAGTCTTCATTATTTTCTCCTGAACCCCAGATGAAGACTCCTGCTGCAGGTGGAGAGTGAACTTCTTCTCTTCTCCGTCAAGTTGGAATTGATAACGAGCCACCACCGCCGGCTGCTGCTGCTGTCCCGCCCAATCAGAGAGCTCCACCTGCAGGACGTACTGGCCTTGTTTGGAGAGCGAGTGGATGTTCTCCAAGCCCAACCAAAACTCACCTGAAGGGGCGAGAAATGTTAAGATTAATTTTTGCTGCTGTGGTTTAGTGATGCAGATATTTAATGAACTTTGAGCTTTTTGTTTGTAACTCACCATTCAGGCTGCCAAAGCCTCTCTTATAGCTTTCCCACAGCTGATTGAAGTTCTGGGATCCATCGTGACGTTTCTGGATGACGGTCCATCCACCTTCTACGCAGAGAGAGAAAAGGTTGAGCTAAAGAGGCTTAAAACTCTTCCTACAAAACTTGGGTTATAATGTAATCCAAGTGACCTTGTGGAAACTTCCTGTCTGACTCACCTGAAGTCATTTCACAGAGGATTTTGAAGGGCTGGGAGCTCTCTGGTTGGATTGTGTAGATGCCGCTGGTGCGCTGCCCTTGTACAAACAGATCGTGACAGTCTCTTGCCCAACCTGAGGAAACCAGAGCAAAGACGACTCATTAGATGGTTCAGCAACCAGATCACTGAGTTGTTTGTTTAGACTGAAGCAGTAGAGCCAGCCAGTCACAGCTGAAGACATTGTCAGAAGTTGTTGATGCGTTTTTGTGTTTATGTCCCACACTTGCTACTTTTTATAGCTTGCTTGAGCTCAGAGCAAACATACAGTACACTAGGTGTGTTTTAAAAGCTGCTGTCCTCCTTCCACCTAATCTTTGGACTTTAATGTGAGCTGTTCTGCCAGCAAGTCAAGTATTATAAATTCAGGTACAAAGGTGAACTTTTTTTGCTCTTATGTCACTTTAGGATGATCAATAGCTCAAATATCTGTGCTGTCAAGCCTGTAAATTCCCGTTCTTGCTGAATGACGTTTGCTCGAGTTTGCTTCTGTTTCATTTACTGTCATCTGGAGACGTGTACTTTCTCAGGCATTTGTGTTTCACCTCAAAATACTTTGTGTTGGTATAAGCTGTGTAGATGACAGGATGAGTTGTCTTTTTTTATTTATATACCTCATACTTAGGGAGCAACGCCCAGAAAAAGAAGAAGAAATGAGGGCAAAGGTTACTTGCTGCTGAGTGATGGTTTAAAACCTGCTGCGAGCTTTAACTCAGTTAATTTTTCTAAGGCGGCTCAAGTTTTCAGCACTCCAAAGGTCAAACCTCTCACAACAGCTACTGGTCAAAGTCATATCTACATCATCACTCATTTAAGGTTTTTCCATGCCCTCATAGCGACTCGTCTCCATCACTTTTAAACCTTTTTCAAACAGTTTGTTTTCTTACCTGATGTGTTTTTGCTCTGCCCTGCCTCTCCCCTCAGTGCCGTCTCTTCATCTCTCCGTCTGTGTGATTTTACTCTCTTATGTGCAACCTGGTGGATCACAAGAGTCACAGGGTCAAGAAACTAAAGTATCTCAACAGAACATTAGTCTTGCAGTCTTTTGGTTAGAGGGATCATGCTGTAGGTGAAAGGTCACAGGTTTGTTCACTCTCACCTGCTAAATCATATGAGGTGTACTGTATATTGAATGTGGTGTAACTCACCTTGCTCTGCAGTGCTTGTAGGTGCAGACTCTGTTTTTCTAGTTTGTCTTGTTGCTGCTTGATTTTCTCCACCAGCTGGTCAATGCGTCTGTTCTGAGCCGCCACCAGCCTCTGGAAACAGCAGAAAAATACAGCTTTGTTACAAACATAACATCACTCTCTCTCTCTCGCTGGGATTTACGTATTTAGATGGGAAATATTTTTACAACATTACTGTAAGATTTTATGCAAGTGTTTTGTCATATTTGCTCTCAGATAAGCTTCTATTTTTCATGAAGTATTGATTGGTTTTTAGATCTAATATGGCTTAAGAGCAGCTGTTGAAGTCTATTTAAAAGTTTAAATGAATCCTGATGGATGTGGACTAGTTTAAGTCTAGTTTAAGAAAAACCACACAGGACTAATATTTTTCCAGTGAGCTGAAATATCTTCATAAAAGCAGCATTTTTCTCTCACCTGGATAAATGGGACTCCTGTGTGATCACTGTTGTTGTTGTCCAGTATCGGCTCTGTTAGCACCTCATCCACCTTCTTCTCCAGTCTGTCCATCCTGGAGTGGATGTCCTCGCTCTGCTTCTCCACCTCTTCCACCTTCACCTTCACCTCCTCAGACAGCTCTGCCGCCAGTCTCTCCCTCTCCTCCACATCTTTGCTTTTTGCCTTCAGAGCTTCATCTTGCTCCTGCTGCTTCCTCTCCAGTTCGGCCACCGTGCCGTTGAAGGCTTTCAGTTTGGCGTTGACGTCTCTCATCTGGGCTTTGGTCTTGTCCACGTGCTCCTTCAGACCCTGGCCCAGCTGCAGGAGGCCATGAGCCACCACGTTCACGTCATCCCAGGAGACGCGTTTGTCCTGGCCCTGCAGAGCTCTTCTGTCTGTGGGGAAACCGGCTGCTGCGTGCACCAAAATGGTCAACAGGAGGATGAGAAGCTGTGGCATCTTCATCTTTGTGTCTGTTGAAAGTCTGTCGTCTGTTTCAATATGAAAGCTGGTTCTGGTGTCTCTCCTTGTCTCTGCTGTGTGCTGCTGAATGGCATTGTGAGGTTTTTATAGATCAGTGCTGCAGCAGAGGGCTCCTCTGATTGGCTGTTAGAGCTTGGAGGTGGGGATGGAGGGGTGGTTGGAGGCGTGGAAAGTCTTTCATAGTGGTTACCCTGCAGAGGGCTTGGATCATGACGCAATTAAAGGTCTGAATTGCTGAATAAACACTCACTGATACAGGGATGTGAAATGGATTCAGTTTTATTTTCTACCAAAGCACCAGACAACATCTGAATTTCTTTCCAGTGATAGTTTGTTTTTTGTTGGTGAAATAAGTAAGATATAATTTTTTTGTATAAATGTCATTAGTCTTTTTCCAGCTCCTTTATAGTTGCTATTCAAATACCCCATGTTTCTATTATTTTCATTATCAATTGATCTGCTGATTATTTTCTCAAGTCCCACAATGTCCCACAGCCCAAGCTGACATCATTAAATGTCTTGTTTTGTCCGACCAACAGTCCAAAACCCACAAATATTTAATTTAAGACAACCTAGAACCAGTACATGTTGGGATTTCTGCTTGAAGAATGAGTTAAACAATAAATGGATCATCAAAGTAGTTGCCGATTCATTTTCTTTCGATCAATTAATTGATTTATCGTTGTAGATCTAATTCTACGTAACACAATAATCCACAAGTTCAAAGGCTTCATTTATTCATATTCTGTTTGTATTAACACAATAAAGTATAGTCCAACTTTAGCATCCATTTTTCATCTCTAAAAAATCCCAATTTTACATCCCCAACACACTGTAGATAGACATCGTTTTATTATAGTCAGTGTTTCCCATATTAACTCAATACCAAGATTTGTATTTTTGTAAAAACTTTTTGTTGGAATACAGATTGATTGATTAAAAAAAAAAAGACAACTAGTGCAGTTATATACAACTGTAAAGAATAACACAACGAGCACTATCCTTTGTCCTCCACAAATAAAACCGTGACAGTCGAATATTGTTGTTTATCTCATTTAGTGAAGCTTTGAGTTTCTGTGTGTCTTCAGCACGAATCAGGAATTCTTGAGAACATTCAAAGATGGACGAGTCAGTGTGAGAAGTAGGGGAAAGTTCAAGCCTCCAGCCTTTTTACACACTCAGTCAGTCACACGCGCACGTACACACCCAGACACATGACACGTGGTGCACTGATGAGGTACAGCTGTCATGCCAAACACTGAAACACAAACATGCAGTATATTCTGGTAAATCATGGCTTTGTGACATACTAGAAAGGCATTTTAAAGAAATATTTTACTCAGAGAAGGGAAAGTTACACATTGTGTCGGTAAGATTAAAAGGGGACGTAAATTCCCTGTAAACTCTTTAAAATATTCTGCAACTAATATAAATAATTGATTTATCGTTATTTTTCAACCGAAAATGCCAAATGTTTCCCATTTCCAGCTCCTAAATTGTGAGGATTTGCTGCTTTTCTTTGTCTAATGTGATAGTAAACTGAATATCTTTAAAGTTTTGGACTGTTGGTCGAACAAAACAAGCAATTTAAAGACGTCACTTTTGGACTATTTCCCCACATAGACAATACACTCAATTAATCAAGAACTATTTTGCAGATTAATTTATCATGAAAATAATCGTTAGTTGCAGCCCTAATCGTATGTATTAAAAATAAAAATGTCAACATGAAGAAGTAATTCACATCTGTCTACAGTCATGCCAGCAGCTCTGTGAGGCTGTACTTTGCTTTGAGCTAAATGCTAAAGTAAGCATGCTAACATTCTCACAATGCTAACATGCTGATGTTTAGCAGGTACAATGTTTACCATGTTCACCATCTTAGTTTAGTGTGTTAGCATGCTAACATTTGCTAATAAGCACTAAACACAAAGTACAGCCGAGGCTGATGGGGAAAATCAGTTCACTTTCACTCAGAACCACAAATGTGAACTTCATGGTGGTGCTGGATGAAAAGTCAGTAGGATTCGTCCTCTGGGCAACATGAATATCTGACCCAGATTTCATGGCAATACATCCAGTAGTTGTTGAGATATTTCAGTCTGGACCAAACTGGTGGACCAACTGACCAACCAACGTGCATCTATAGAGCGACGCTGCTAGCAAAGCTAAAAAGGAACAAAATGACGACAAATGTCAACAGTAGAAAAAGGTCAGTGTGGTTAATGTTTGACAGTAGGTGCTGAGTAACACACTGTTGTTAAGGTGTAAAACAAAATAATAATGGCTCCATTTTTTTTATAACTAAAACTAAAAGAAAAGTCAAATCCCTCTCTGCCGTTAGCATTAATTATTCTCATTGTTTTCAAACAGCCTGTCAAAGTCAGGTGGCTTGGAGGCATTTTAAACCTTCAGAGTCAGGATTTGTTTAATTTGTAAAAAGAAAAAAAACATAATGACTCATAAAGTAACCAGACAGCCAAAGAGGAACTATATTTGCACAGCATTTTACACAGTTACAAAGTGCAGTAAGATAAAACTAAAACAAACATTGAAAGCTGTCTGAAATATGAACCAGGATACCTGATTTATCTTGTGTTTGTGTTCCTAAAATAGCTTCAGGACATTTACCTGCTCTTACATCATTATTTTTTGTACAGTCGAAGTCTGAGTTCTGCTCACAAACACTGAATACACCAGTGAATCAAATCATGAGACTGCACTGGGAACATGGCAGTTCCTGTTGGTGATCCAGTGCACGTATCACTGCTGCAGGCTGCTGTTCTGCACGTATCCTCCAACCTCCTGCTCTCAGCACGTGAGGCACAGCTTTGTGTCTGCAGCTCTATCCAGAATCAGCTGGACGAGGTGGTTTTTTTCATCCTTACTCAGCTGTATCAGAGCACAATGTTTGACTTGTAGGTGAAGTTGTGCTTGGATGTGGCAGCTTGCGTGGCCGAGTTACAATAACAGCTGGTTTCCTGTAAGTTGGAATAAATGTGTGATTATGAGGCCGCCAGGAGGTTCAGACGCTGGAAGTGTTTGTATTAAAATCACCCCGCATTTAAATTTGTGGTGGTAGTCATCACAAAATCTTGTAACTAAATCTTCAGAGTCAGGATGTTAAAAACCAGTTGGGAAGTTAAACCATTTTTTTCAAGGTTACTTTAGTTGCTCTCATACCTTTTATTGGCACTGACAAATTCAAAATAATCCACATCATTCCTTCATTAATGTGACTCATTTAAGTGAGTCACATTAAAGTCGTTGCTTTGATGTTTTGCTCTTGTCGATGCTGAAAAATGCTGTAAAGACTCCAAAGATAGACTGCAGCTAATAAACAGTCAATTCCAGACCAAAATATTGTGCGTCATCATGTCCTAATTTTGGCTCAGAAACACTCCTCTGAGTGATTTTAATTAAGTGGTATTTTCTCAGATTATCAAGAGGTGGCAGATTTTGCTTTGACTGTTTATCCATTGTGGCTTTTACTAACTGGCTAACTTTAAAAAAACAAAATAATTCAACAAAAAGAGTACATTTTCTTTCAACAAAACTTGATATTTCAACTTATAAGGTTCTTGCACTTGCATAACTTTACTGGCATATCCAGCGGACACAGTAACATCCCATCTAATGGTGTGCTCAGTGTTCTTTAAAGCAATGTATTTTGACCCACTGATATTGGTATTTCTGATTTCGTAGGTGGAAAGTTTCTTATAGCTCTGACTTCACAAACTGATATTTATGTTGATGTTTTAAAAATGTTGGCAGTTACTTAAAGCAGCATTAACTGATATGTATTCATCTGGTGTCCTGTTCTGGTCCTTTTAGCTCTGTTTTTGGTTTCCACCGACTACTAAATATCTGGCTCTTTAGCTGCTAAATGCTTCACGATGTTTGCTCCACTACGAGTGACCCCTTTCACATTGTCACATTGTTTTCACTTTGTCATTTGAAACAACATTGTTATAAAAATATTGATAATAGCCGTTTTATATGAACAGCTGATTTAATGACTACTAGCAATGTAAAAGTGGTCACTCATAGTGATGAACCTACAGAGAATTATCACCTGAATCTGCAGCTCACCTCAGTTTTCCAGAGCTTAATAGTGAGTTTCAGCTCATTTTTTATCTGTCTGGCCTGTTCTGGTTCACTCTAATCGCTCTCAAAGCATAGTTTTCAGCTGCAGCAGGCAGCTGTTTTCTATTTAAAAGCTCTTAAAACCCCTTATACAGTACCTGCTCAGCAGCAAACAGCAGACAGACGCAGTTAGCAACTAGCTGGTGAACACAGTGCAGCATTTAGCAGCTAAAAAGCCACATATTTCCCTCAGGAGTTGGTAGAGACCAAAACTAGAGCTAAAAGAGAGTGAATATTGGTCTTATATTTATCAGGTGGACAGAAACGCGACTCCAGATGATTGTTAATGTTTCTCCGTAACTGCTGTATGTGCAAATAGTCAACTGTTAAAAGTTCTCCATAACAACAATATGTCAATGTTGTGTTTATAGCTTGTTGTGCTGCCCACAAGTGACCAAAAAAATCTATTAATGCAGATTTAAAGTGATGCTCCACCAGCGTCTTTTCAGTATGAAGTACACTGTAGACTTAAAAGGTGACTATAAAAAGTTTGTAGCTTAGTTTGCTCCATCAATGAAAACATTTTTAAATCAAACTTAAACACTGAACCTGGCATCTTTTCAGTGACAGGAAATTATGGATTAAATAAAGTATTTAAATAATAGTAAAGTCTGTCACACTTTCTTTAAAACTTCCCTTTACATACTCAAATGAATATAAATTAGCCTTACATTTAATGTGTCAGTATGGCAATGCTCAAATGTTGATGCTGATTGCAGTGATGTCGCTGGATATTTTTTAAGCTTTTAAATGGTAATAAAATAAAAATAAGTTTTACACACGTATTTCTGCATCTGTGATTTGAGAGAGGTGGATGACACTGACTGGCAGATATCTGATAAAATGATAATATAGTTCCCAAACATCAGACTAAGTGTGGTTATCTGTAAATTATAAATCTCTCATCACGTCACACTCTCGCATTAGTAGGAAGTCAAGACATTTTTCATCTTCTAACACTCTGAAATGTTCCTGAATTGTTTATAAACCTCGAGGGCACTTTAACTGTGTAGATTACAACAACACAACATGTCCCATCAGATCTGCACACGTCCAGTACGTGAGCTTCCACAGAGGGGCGGGGTGGTGGTGGGTAGACAGTGTTTTCAGGCACCAGTGGGTTAGTGTGTGAAAGGTGAGGGTGTTGTCACGTGTCTGGTACGTTGCATCAGCCTCTCAGAAAATACCACCCAGCCCTCCTGGTCTCTGTTTAGGATCAGACATACACAGAACACTGAACCCGGAGTGACAAAAACATCCAGAAGTGCTGCAGTTGGATCAGAAATTATTTTTAGCTTTTGTTGTTATCTTCAACCTTGAGTGTTTGTGTAGACATAATCAGTAACCTCAAATAACAGTCAGTTCACTGAGACAAGGAAAATAAAACCATCAACGTTTTTTGTCAGATATTGGTGAAACTGTCCTACCTGTTCCTCAGTGTGTGATGATTTTTATTTCACTTTGAGCTGTAATGAGACTTAATGTGGCTCAAAGCATTTTCTGCCTGTATAAGCATCAGTTCACCTCCGTGTTGGCTTACACAATAAATTTAGATTAAAGGAATAGTTAGATATTTTGGGAAATACGCTAATTCACTTTCTTACCAAGAGTTAGACGAGAAGATCGATATGTCTGTGCCGCACATATGAAGCTATTTAGTTCAATTTATTTATATAGCGCCAATTCATAACAGAAGTTATCTGATTGCACTTTTCCTATAGAGCAGGTCTAGACCGTACTCTTTATAATATTAATTACAGAGACCCAACAAATCCCACCACGAGCAAGCACTTGGCGACAGTGGCAAGGAAAAACTTCCTTTGTGTGATTAAGCTACAGCCGGTTAGCTTAGCTTAGCATGTAGATTGGAAGGGGAGGGGAGACAGCTAGCCTGGCTCTGTCTAAAGATCTCAAAATCTACATACCAGCACCTCTAAAGCTCACTAATTAACACGTTATATCTTGTTTGTTTAATTCCTACAAAAACATGACACGTGGTTTTACAGGGTGTTACTTGGCTGGGCCCAGTTAACTACATTTAGCTTTGCACTGTTTTTCACAATTTAAACGTTTCCCCTCCATTAATTCAGTTCAGAAAGTAAACTAGTAAGACAACATTTAACATGTTTATTTACTTGAATTTCATCACATTTATGTCTAATTCCAGTCAATTGCAGTGCTATCAAATGTTCTGTTTATTTAATTTTAACCAAAGGACACAAATCACCAGCAATCCCATAAAAAATAATTTAATTTTACTTCAATGTTTTGTACTTTTATTTATTTATTTGTTCGTGAATTTATTTCAAACAGTAAATATGAGTTTTGTAAAACAGTCTTCAGTTCTGGCTTGTCTCTTCTGTTTTGTAACATCCAAGGGAGGCTGTTCAGTACATTTGGCAGAAAAGAAAAGTGTGTGAAAGGTAAAGCTCGTCTACAGCTTCATATGTTGATGTCACGGGGGACTCACTAAAAGCAGTTACTTACAATTCAAGGGTTGAATCTCTGTTCATTCACTTGCGTCACACTGACCTTTTACCCAGATTCCACAGTCACACAGCATCTGTATCCTCGTGTTCCCGCTCGCTTCAGGAACTGTTGTCTTTTTTTTCCTTTTTTTTTTTACAATCCGATTCTCCAGCTTGCACTTTAACCTAGAAAGGTTGTTTCCCCCGAGGCATCAACTCTCTGATCAAAGAGTGTAACAGAGGCGTAGCCATGTAAGTCAGAGGTTTGCTGTGTAGATGTGTGACTGAATCCTGTTCATGAGTGTGTTAATGAGGTTTGTGTGTGTAAAACACTGTATGTATAGTTTTAGGTGATTAAATTAGCACCTGAAGCAGAAAATCAACACTCGAGGTTCATCATCCTTATCTTAAAGTTTCTTTGTCAGTTAAATTATCAACTACACTTTAAAAAGGACCATACTTTTTGTTTTAGCAAATTTAGCATTGTTTTTGAAATGAAGCTTTTCAGGAAATGTATATATTTCCCACCACTTTGATCCAGACTGAAATATCTCATCAACTTTCGGATGCACTGCCATAAACTATTATTCAGACACTCATTGTCCCCAGAGGGGAGTGAAATATCTCGATAACTGTTTGATGGATTGCCATGAAATTCGATACACGCATTTACGTTCCCTTCAGGATGAAATCACGTTGGTGATCCCTTCACTTTTCACCTAGTACCATCATCAAGCAAAAAATGTAATTTGTTCAAACTTTAATTTGTGACCAAATCATACCAACCACTATGCCATTTTTTTCAATTTCTTACCTATGACTGCTAATGATCAAAAACACTTTTATCCATCTTAGTTTGGTTTTCTTTACAATGAGCATTACAGCCTCACAAAACTACTAAAGTGGCTATAGACTATTAAGGCAATTATTGTATTGACAGAAGAAGAAAGAAAACACTATCAAAACTGAGGTCAAAGTTGCACTATACAGATGAGAAGCTTCTGGAGAGGACCAAAGTGATGGTCAACCTAAAGAAAAGACTGAAAAGACTTGAGATGATGGAAGGAAGCAGGTATCGGTCAACATGGAAGGCAGAGAGGCCCACAAGAAAACTACAAAGAGAGGACATCAGAGAACATTACCCAATAACAGCCGGAGAAGACTAATGCTCACACTTGTTAGCCACTTTTCGCTTATGTTCTTGTTTTTGTATGTGTTGTTTTTAAGTGTTCTCTGTTGTTAGCCTATGTATGTTATTTACTTTTTATAATGTTTTTAACCACACCTCAGTCTTAGTATACTTATTATCATTTCTGAAACCTATGTATCATTACCCCAACAGGTGTTCATTTAATGTCAATTTAATATATGGAAAAATAGTAGTTTGTTTTCAAATGCATGTGCAAAATCTATATATTATGTTCTTTTAGGTTTGCCACAAAATTCTGAAAATATGTCAGGATTCAATGAAATATCAAAAATATTAGGTTGGTGTTGCAGTAATGAGAGAAATCAGGCAAAGTCAAATAAAAATGTTACTTTAAAAATATATAATATTTCAGAGTTTCAAGTAACTAAACTTTTAAAAATGTGAAAATGTATTAACTTTCCTAATGGTCTTGACGTTTTCAGACTGTTGCGATAATGAAATTTTTAAGGACTTGTTTTGGAAAATATGTTCAAAAGGTGTTAAACTGTGATGAAAGTCTTTTCAAAGATTTCATGTTTGAAATCTTTGAAAAGACTTTCAAGATTTCGTTGGACAGGATAATAGTTCAATTGGGTATAACAACGCACACTTTCAGACCTCTTTTCCTGGAAGACATTCATAGCGTTGCACTCCGTTGTAAACATGAAAAGTGGCAGAAATAGTTGCTTTTAGACTGAGAGAAAGTGCACGAGAGAGAAGTTAAAACTCGGCTAACGTTCCCGCCTCAGCACAGCTGTCCAGTCACGGCATGAAGTGGGTGTGAATGTCAGATTGTTGGTTTCGGAAAGTTACAGAAATTGTCGGATGCAGCGCTCACAGTTCTGACATCGTCATTTCAGACTAAAGACCATTTAATTGGGGATGGCTTGAAAAAGTAGATTTGTGGGTCAGTTAAGGTTAGGTGTTAGGGTTAGACAAGTAGTGGTTAGGGTTAGGGTAAGTCTCCAGGAAATGAATGGAAGTCCCTTACGGTCAAAGGCATATTACTTAGATGCGGCCTTGACATTGGTGGCATGAGAGGGCAAACCTACAATGGCGCATCTGTTCTACAGGGACAAATGTCAGGTGTGGCTAAACGTATTAAAGACATTAATCCAAACACAGTCTCAATGCATTGCACCAATCACAGTTTAAACCTAATACTTCAAGAAGCTTCTTCAAAGGGCAACATTGTTCGTGGTGCCTTCAGTTTAGTTCACAACATACATGAAATAATCAATAACTCATGAAAACCACTTGCCATCTTTTATACCATCTGTGACGCCGCTCCTGTCACATCAGTGGCCTCAAATAGCTCTGCCTCACTCGCTGGACACAGGGATGTATGAAGGGAACTGGATACAGTGTCGGAGTCGGGGCCCCGTTCATTCCTGTGAAAGTCGCTCAGTGGCACACAAAGCCGAAAAAGTTCGACTTCTGTTGTAGAAAATAACCCAGATCTTCAGCATTGCTTCCGCACCGTGTGGCCCATAGAGCAAGCGCACTAGAGACTTGAGCCGGCCGAGCCGGCTAAGTTTCGATTTAGCCCTCCGCTAACTTCAATGGGGATAAAAAGATTTAATCGTGCAGCTCTTCTAGACTTTCCAAATGTTATCAGACCAAATGGATCAAATTCTGATAGTGAAACGAGTCATTTCGCGAGGGTTGTGACTCTCAAAAAAATGTATCCACTGTTTTACAGCCACTTCTCTCACAGTGTCTAAGTATTGTGATATTGGGGCATTTGCAGGGATATAGTGATTTGCTAAGAATTGGGAGAGGGGCACAAAGTACCTCCGGCGCCCTTAACACTGTTCTACCATCCGACAGGCTCCTCAGCTGAAGCGCACTGACACGTTTAGTCTTGTTTAGACTAACTCAAGCAGTTGTCATTGTACAACTTGGACAGACTGATGAATAGGCAGCTGGATTGTGTGAACTGAAGGCTGTTCTAGGCCAGAGGTTGTTTGTGTGTTTTACGCGACACCTCCCAGTGTGATGTCTTTCCCTTACATCCTGTCTTAACAGAAAGTACTCAAACTGTTTGTCATCCTCCTCCAGCTTATAGACCCGTGCTGCTGTGAAGAGATTCAGCTTCACCTAAACTCAACCTTAACTTTATGGGACTCTCGACTCTGACCTTTGTCCACCACGTCAGTAAATCAAATATATAAATAGATGATACTGGTTCTTACATAAAACATAAAAACTCTGCTCCATTTCGGAGAATAAAACTCCCATTGACCTTTTCTTGTTGTGGTATTTTCCAGGTATTAACCTCCGTCCAGGTATTTATCACATGGGGCTTCACTGGTTCATTGCCCCCACCATCACATTACTAAACGCCCTCCGCTGAGACGGGTCAAATCACTCTCCTTACATAGTTACCTTTTACCCAGAAACCAGGAGGAACGCCCAAAGTATGTGAAACTGAAAAGGAAACCTTTACCTGTTTAGCGCAAATGACGTTATTTCTAACCACATGTACAGAGACAGATTTCAAATTAACAAATTATTTTGGCTTCATTGTTTTATAGTTTTTATGCTGTTCTGAGATTAATCTTTGAATTCAGAGAAAATAATCTGAATTCTTGTTGCTACTTCTGTGGGTTTTTTTGTTTTTTTTCCATATAGTAGTCCAAGTAGTCATGTAATGATCTGAAAATTAAAAACATCATCGAGAGACTTTTTTAGTTTTAAACACTGACATTTTGACAGCTTAATTCTATTACTTGTGTTTTGTAATCACATATGTCTAGGAACCTTTATTGCTATGTGTGGACTGATGTTACCGACCGCTGCTACCTTGCGCTGATATTCGCCATAATAATAATGATAATAACATAATGTGTATTTATATACTAAAATTAGTTGTCTTTCATCTGTCACAGTGGAAAATCCTCTGGAAGAGTATTTAGACAATAAGGGGACACAAAATTCTGTGCTGAAACCAAAGTCAGTAAAACAAACATTAGTTTTTTTCAAATATTTTCAGCAACCCAACATTAACAGCCTACAAGCATCACATACATAGTATCAAAGGGGAATAAAAAGGGAAACTGGACACTGTAAAATTGTACACATTAACAGGGATTTGTCCAAGTTTTAAAACGAAGCAGAAAAGATCTAAATCTTTCTGAGCCAAGAGTAGTTTTCTTCTTCCATTGAGATCTTTAATGGCAAAATATTTTCAGCATTAAACAATGACAGTAAAAAACAAAAAAAACAAACAATAATTAGTTTTAATACAATATCCAATGTAAATCAAAATTCACATCACACCCAAATATCTAATATTTGATTAAAGACGGACGTATTTTATGTAGTTTCTGAAACAACTAGCCGATTAATCGATAATTCAATCATCAGGACTTTAATCACCGAATATTTTGATTATCAATTCACCTTTGAAGTAATTTTTTAAGCAAAAATGCCAATATTATCCTCAATCCTGCCGTTTGATTGAGTTTATGAAATGACAGAATTTGCAGGTTATGTATTGTAAAACGAACCTTTGGGTACTGGGACTGTTGGTTCGAACAATAAAAAAAATAACGATTTGAAAACGTCACCTTAAGCTCAAGTGACAATACTGTATATGCACTACAGTAATGGATTAATAGAAAGAAAGAATGAGCAGATTAATCGATAGTGAAAATAATCGTTGCATTTTATGACGGCTGAAACTTGTTTTTCTGAAGCCAAACAAGGAGCTGGTTTCCCTCCTCAGAGGCCTCGAAACCAAATCAAAAGAGTTTATGACTTCTTCCGGTTTGGCCCCAGTTGGACTCTCCTTGAGGCTTGCAGTAAAGAAAACATGTTTTGCTGCCAGCGTCTCTGGACTTTGATTCGCACTCAGTGCTGTCGGACAGGTATCCTCCTATCTCCATCCTGTCAGTACCACTCGCTGCTTGGCGGGGAAATTACTTAACAGGTTTTTTTTTTTGTTCTGATAAAGACCTGCTGGTGTTTGGCCTCCAGCTCTGTTTTTCCTCCCCGGTCGGTTACTGTGTACAAAGGTTTCTACAAAGTTATCATGAAATGTTGTGAGCCGTTCAGCTGATGCTCTTCATCATGGCTCACAGTGAGAGCAACAGCAGGACTGACTTAACATCCTCAAGTCACAGCAAGTTACTGATGATAGGTGATAGAGGTGAAGGGTCAAAGAATGTCCCCTGTGAGCAGATAGCACTGTGAAGTGTAGAGAGTAACACACCCTGTTTATTACACTGACTTAACATGAATAATTGTTTGTTTTGTCTGTTAAGTCTAAAGGTCAGGGTACGTTTCTTTCTACTGTATTTTAGTAATAACTAAAACCCCACAGATCAGAACAGTAAATTATCGAGGAATCATTGCTGTATGAGGTTTTTTTGACTGCAGAAGTAATAAAACACGTTTTGTTAAGATAATGTTTAAGACTATCTGTTTATAGAGATGTAATACCGGACTTGTTTTGCTCTTAAAATATATAAAATTGGTGGAGAGAACCCTCCATCCTGCCATCATTTGTGATTATAGGATGTAAGTGTGCTTTATTGATCACTTTATATCTCTAAGAGGGGATAGTGTTATCTGAAGTTATCTTTTGTAGTGTTTTTTTTTTTTCGAGTGATCCTCTCATTTTATCATAGTGTATCATAAGTATCATAAGTTGTTGTTGAGTCTTATGTTAGCTGTATGGATGTTAGATGTTATTTAAATACATGTCATTTGCTAACCTTCCTGGTGTGTGGTTGTTGCTACAGTAGCTAATGGGCATCTAAATCAAGTTTCTTTGACACAAGTAGAATATTTTCTTTCTACTTAAAGCTGCACTTATCAATATTTATATATTGACTGTGAATCAAATTACTTATCACAAATTATATGTGATGTGAGATGGGTCACTCGTAGTGATGAACCCACAGAGAATTATCACTCAGCTCTGCAGAGCTTTATAGCGTCTTTGAACTTATCGTTTTGGTTTTATTATCTATTAACTTTACTGTTTTGGTTCAGTCTCACCACTCTCATCAGTGCTGGCAGCTGTTTTCAGTGAACTGAGATTGCATAAACCAACTGTTTGCCACCTGTCCAGCACTAAACGGCAGACAGACAAAGTTGGCGATTAGCTTGTGAACATAATGAAGCATTTAGCTAAATTTTTAGTGAGATCAAAACAGAGGTGGTTATTTGGCCACGACTCCAAACTAATACTGATGTTGCTCTGTGTCTTTTGAATGTAATTAGTCATCTGTTTACCATATTCACAATAATGCCTCTATAAAGTGATGTCAGTGGTGTGTTTACAGGTTGTTTTGCTGCCCTTGAGTGGCCAAAACAAATCAATTAAATCTGCTTTAATATCCCTCCTTGTGCATCCAAATCACATCCATCTTCCTTGAACTGATCTTTTTCCTTTGGCTCAGTTTTAGCAAGAATTCATTCAGAAACATACTGAATACATTTCCTGTTAAATAATTGTTTAGTAAGCTGTGTGAAAACCTACCAGAGATAGATTTTCTACTGGTCATACCAGTACCATTGCATGAATGATGGAAGAAGTATTCAAATTCATTGCCATTCTGTGAAAATACTCCACTACAAGTAAAAGGCCTGCGTTCAAAACCTTACTTAAGTAAAAGTATGTAAAGTATTATCAGCAAAATGTACTAAGTAAAAGTAGTCATTATGCAGAAAAATGGTGATTAATGTTTGTGGATTAATATTACTGCTGCATTAATGTGCATGTTACATTTTACTGCTGTAGATGTTTAAGGTTGAGCTAATTTAATTTTAATTACTTTATATACTGTTGCAATGCATCATGGTCTATAAGATCATCACATGTTTGTAGTGTCGCTGTCCTGTGAGAACCACGTATCTCTAAAAAGTCGACTTCTGATGAGCTCAGAAAAACAGCCCTGTTTTCAGCTTTGTGACGATGCATTTTCCAGCTGATCCAAAGTTGTAATGACTCACACTGAGAGCTGCAGAGCCACTTCTCCATCACGGCAGACGCCCTTTTTCTCTGGTAAAATGAATGAGTGTGCATGTGGAGGAAAGATTATGATGTTTATTGCACTTAAATGAGTCAGAACAGGCGGTGTCTGATCTGTAATGTAACGTTGAAGAACAGTAACTTTCTTATCAAAAGGGCTGTGAGATAAAGTTACTTTACTAAAAGGAGATATAAGTAGAAAAAGTCTGATTATCAATCCAAGCAAGCAAATGCCTGCTGAATATTATTTTATTATTCGGTTTATTATTCAATGATGAATGAACTCTTTAAGGTTCAGCTTTATTGTCATTATATAACACAGGATTTGTAAAATGAAATACTGTTGTAGTGCCCTCCACGATACACACACAGAACATGTGAACAATTATATTTACAAGGAAGATATACAGTTGCATACATACATACGCATACCCATATATATATAATAAAACTTTATTCATAGAGCATCAAAACAAAGTACAAAGTACTTCACAAAAAGAGAAGTAAAATACTACAGTGAATGATAAAATATAAAATACAGAAAAACAATAAAATAAACACCTCAGTTAAGATTGGGATATGCTTTCTAATAAAAATGCGTTTTGAGAAGAGACTTAAAAGAAAACAACTTAATTTCTTCGGGCATCCCTTCATAAGGGATTACAAGGTCTAAAATATAATCTGGAGCCGGGCCATGAAGAGCCTTAAAAGTAATCAATAAGATCTTAAAATCAATCCTAACACACCTCGTACCTCTTGGTCCTGGTTAACAGCCTAGCAGCTGAGTTCTGTACAGTCTGCAGTCGTTTCAGAGTTTTTTGATTAAGACAAGTGAACAGGCTGTTATTCATATATATATATATATATACAAAAAAGATGTACAATATGTGTTACTAGATGTTTCTGTTGCTTTGAGTAGCTAACAGAAGTAGAAATGTGTGAGACTACCGAGAAAAAAAAGGACATTTTTCTTTCATATCACTTCACCTCTTCTATACTTTGTGCAGTAAATTATTCTGGATATAATAAAAAAACGTTTCTACACAAATTGTTCTTGAAGAAACACTGTCGTTTTATTTCTCATGTTCACTTATTTTTGCATTTTAAAAGTCAAGTTTTAAAGGTGGGGTTTAGCAGACAGCAGTGAAATGTCTCTTGGGTCCGATTTAATTCACTGAGTGACCCTCTGGACCAGCGGTCAGGACGAACCTGGAGGAAACAGAAGCCATAAAATGTCTCAGTGCTTCCAACCAACTGCAACTTCCTCCATCTGTACGCTCCATCAGAAAACTGTCCTCGTGCAAACTGCTGCACGTTCGTCAGGGTCGCTGTAGGTGGACAGTCTGAGGCAAACAGCGGGACATTAAAGTCATCTTCAGTCATCTCCTAACAGCAGCAGTCAAGAGCAAAACTATTTAATTTAATATATTAAATTGTAGCAGAAGAAGTAGATTTAAATATTTACCTACTGTAGGTAAAAATAACCATCGACCATGTAGAAATATTCTATTACCAGTGAAAGTCAAAATCGTAGCAACATATACTTAAGTACTATTTTGTAACTTACTACCTGTACAGGAGAGGAACAAACACCAGTAATTATATTATTAAGTAATAATGGCATGTTTCAGTGGTTTATTATAATCTATTATGTTATAAAATGGTAAAAACAAAATATAAAACATTAATGTGTTGATTATTTGCATTTAAATTACAAAGAAATTGTTAAAATAAATAAACTAAATTAAATGTATTAATCAATGAATTTAAATGAAACAACAAAATAAATTGTATGAAGGCTTAACATTTTATTTTTTGTTTGTTATATCTACTGTTGTTGTGTCTTCCTAATATATTCCATCTTTAAATTTGTCTCCTGCTTTAACATTCACAGTTTATTTAAAGCTGCAATAACTGTTGTCTGGCCACTAGGGGGCAGCAGAAGCAGCTGTAAACAACAACAGACATATTATCACTTTATAAAGTCGTTATGGCAAACGTGTTGGCAAACAGTATTTACACATCCAGCAGATACGGAGCCACATTATCATTGGTTTGGAGTCGTGTTTCTGGCCACCTGGCGAACAGAAGTCCAATATTCACTCTCTTTTAGCTCCCGAGGGAAATATCTGGCTCCTCAGCTGCTAAATGCTCCGCTATGTTCACCAGCTAGTTGCTAATTTTGGCTGAAAACAGTTGTGAGAATGAACCAAAACAGTAAAGTTGCGGTCCAGAAAACCCAAACAATGAGCGGCAAGACATTCTTCACATTACACATTGTTATTTGATCCATTGATATTGATCAGTGCAGCTTTAATTTAAAGAAAAGAAAAGTGACAGCCCAACCTCTGACCCCACACCAGTGGTGGAAAGTAACAAAGAACATTTACTCAAGTGCTGTACTTAAGTACAATTTTGAGGTACTTGTACAAATATTTTATACTTCTACGTTTTAGAGGCAAATATTGTACTTTTTACTCCACTACATTTATTTTAAAGCTTCAGTTACTTTGCAGATTCAGACTATTAATGCAAAAAATAATGAACTAATAAATTATGATGTGTTAAAGTGATGTACACATTAATGCATCAATGATTATAATCCAATAACATAATCCAGTACATTATTCTGAAATGGGCTATTCTGCAAATTTAGTGCTTTTACTTTTGGTACTTTAAGTATATTTTGGTGCCGATACTTTTGTACTTTTACTTAAGTAGCATTTTAAATGCACAACTTTTGCTTGTAACAGAGTATTTCTGCACTGTGGTATTGCTACTTTTACTACAATAAAAGATCTGAGAAGAAGCATAAAATGGAAATACTCACGTAAAGTACAATTACCTCAAAATTGCACTTAAGTACAGCACCTGAGTAAATGTACTTAGTTACTTTCCACCACTGACTTTGGGACAGAGTGACCTCAATGGAAATATTTTTACTAGTTTCAGTATTTCATGGTTCTTTAGTGGAAAACGTTAGTGGATGGAAATTAATTCTTCCACAGAACCAACATGATCAGCAGCCACGTGTTTGGTATTTCTAAGTATCTGTTTTTCCAGGGTGGGACAGTTTGACCCCTGAGAGGTTTAAACTGTTGAACCCATCGCTCTTCCTGTCCTTGGCCTGTGTTTAGACAGTGTCATGTTGACCATTTAAAGTCATTTAAAAGGTGTTTTGTTGTTTCTGCCAGGTCACGGCGACCTGCCAATTCCTGCATTGTTCCCTCTGGTCGCCAGAGAGCCGAGCTTTCCTGCCTGACAACTCTGCAGAATAAAACAGAATACTACAATAACGCTCAATAACACTGTAGCACAGTGTAATTTATTCACATTTCTTCTTTTGTAACAGCAGGATAAAATAAGAGTTGGTTGTCAGTTGACTTGATGTGACTACCAATCATCACTGCTGCTGTTTCTCATCAGTCAGATTCACATTTTTCCGTGCTGACGAAGCCTGAATCCAAGATGAAAACAGCTGCTAAAGTGCTGCAAGGATTTTATTTTACATATTTTACTTACTAATCTGTAAAATCCACAGAAATCCAGCACGAGTTAAAGACATTTTACTTTTGTGGCAGTGAGAAAGTCAAACCAGAACCAGAGAAAGAAAAGAGAGTCGGTTGAAACAATTTGGACCTTTGTTTGACAAAAAAAAAATCTTAACTCAAGGTTCACTTACTAGCTTTTTTTGGAGCTTTCGCTCTTGTGTCACTATGGAGTTTGCTTCAGTCATGTGATAACAGGTGGTAATATAACCCCTTTTTACCTTAGTTTGAGAAAAAAAAAATCCACTCAAGGTCCACTTACTAGCTTTTACTAGGCCACCTTACCAGCTCCCCCAGCTTTCAACCACATCTCATGGGTTTCCCCAGTGGATGGAGTTTGAGTGGATGGAGTTTGCTTCAGTCATGTGATAACTGGTGGTATATATGACCCCTTTTTTCCTTAGTTTGACAAAAAAAAAAATGGACTCAAGGTCCACTTACTAACCTTTTGCAGAGATTTCAACCACGTCTCATGGGCTTCCTCAGTGTAAGTAATTAGCTTATGTCATGTGATAACAGGTGGTATTATAACCCATTTTTCTGTTCAAAGGTGGCCTTTGGCAATGGATGTGAAAGGGCTCCTTAATCAAACTCCATTCGCTGAGGAAGAACATAAGATGTGTTCGAAAGCTTAGGAAAAAGCTAGCAAGTGGACCTTGAGTTCAGAATTTTTTTGTCAAACTAATGTTTCCAAAATCAAGAATGAACTTTGACGCTCAATATGAACCACCCCACACTTACTCCAAAACCACTCCAAACAAAGCGTAGGAAAGAAAAACTTCTAAAAATGAGAAATATTATAAATACTTTCAATATTCTCCGAAAAGAAAAACCTTTTCTGAAATCCTGCTCGCCACTCGATCCCATAAAAGAAATAAGACACATATAGACCTGATAAATCATTTTAATCTAAAGACATTTAAATATAGTTAATATTTAATAAGATGTGAGCTGAATATGAGTTTTATTAAAAGCCTTTAAAAGTAAAAAGAAACCGCTTCAGCCGGAGGCAGCGGGAACTAAAACTAAATACAAATGTCTCTGTTTCTCTGACAGTTTAGGTTGTTTCCCAGAGCAACAGATGCAAACCAGATGCTCGACAGTCAGACTTCACAGCAGCAGTGATCGTTATTGTTTAGTTATCGTTTATAGATCAGATTTGGGTTGGGAAGAGGAAGGCCATTTCTAATTCTGACGACGTTTTGATGACATTTACTGTAACGAAACTCATGAATCTAAAAACAAAGAACAAGAGTGGGGAAGAAAGAGAGACAATCTGAACAATAATATACAACTAGACAATGTATTTACTGTGCGGCATGGTTAGGCCCAATAATAACAGTTTATCATATTACATACATGAAGTTTGTCATTGTTAGAGACATAAATGACCAGAAAGTGATGATTTGATAAGTAGGATATCTTCACCTGGTTGCCATCGACAACAAACTTTATGATGACACTGTGATTATTCAGTCGGAGTAATTAACTTCTGTCCACACCTTGTGGGTGTATTTTTCTGACTGATTTGTTAATATAACATTATTTACTTCACTGAAAAGGAGCAGTAACTGACATTTTCTTTATTTTGGTTTCAAATCGTTTACTGATTTGTAGGGTGGGGTGTTTTTTTGTTGTTGTTTAGAAATAAAAGAAAATGTGTTAACTCCTGTAATGCAGCCTCAAGTAAATGTGTTTGTCTTTAAGTAAATTGGACAGTAATTTGTTGCAGACTGTTGCTTTCAGGTCCAAAGATCCTCTCGACTGTCTTCAACTTGAGATACAACAGCGCCATCAGCTGTTGGATGCAAGATAATGCAGTTTAAGAGGCTTTATTAGGTGTTAATTTCCATATTAACAAGTATAGCTTTGTCTCTAACTGTGACTAGCAAACATCTAAACTGTATATGAGCAGACCGGAAGAATCACATCGATATTAAAGTTTCAGACTCTAAACTATGTGCTGAAAAACAGAAGAAAACAGGGCTTCTAAAAGCAGATTAATTGGCTTTAAAAAAAGTCTGTGAATTATTCTGACATTAATTTAGAAAAACGCTGTAATATAAGGGAGGATCGAGACTGCGTCCATGAGTGACTATAAAGCGGGCAGGCAGCTTCTCACTTTGGCGCCATTTGACGAACTGACGGAGAAGCCCCGCCCCTCTGTCGTCACCAACCACAGGCTCAGGATCTCCTTCCTCATTGGATGATTTAGCTGTCTGTCATTGATTCCTTCAAGCTGCAATCAGCGGCAAACTCAAGAAAGCTGCGTCAGAATCAACAGTTAGACAGGAAGCGACGGGAGCAGACGTGATTCTGCCTTCAAAATAAGAGCATGGGTCAGTTGAAAGATGGGATAAGATAAACCTTTATCGGGGTGGCAGAAGTACTTAGATATTTTACTTAAGTAAAAGTAGCAATAGCACAGTGTAGAAATACCCTGGGGAAGTCTTATCTTAACCTATAATAATACATCATAATTTACTTGTTGATTATATTTTATTCTCAATCCGCAAAGTAACTAGTAAATTGTAAAATAAATGTAGTTGAGTAAAAAGTACAATATTTGCCTTTTTTAATTAATTGTAGTGGAGTACAAGTATAAAGTACTTGTAGCATAAAATGAAAATACTCAAAGTACAAGTACCTCAAAATTGTACTTAAGTACAGTACTTAACTTTTTTTTACATACTTTCCACCAATGGCCTGTTTTGATCCCCAGAAGAGAAATTCAGGTGTTGCAACAACACAATGACAGAAATAAGTACAAATAAATAGATAAAGTAAATATTAGTAATAAATAATTAGAAGTATATAAAATACAAATATGAATAGTAATACAAATAGAAATTATACAAGAGCAATTAAGTTCAAAATTACAAGGCAAGAATGACAGCGTGGTGCCGTTAGTAGCAGCAAAGTCAGTAATTATAGTATAAGTAAACAGCGTACACCAGAATAATACATAATATGATTAAGTAATAATACTTAGTTTTTATGTGTATTAATATAGAAATATAATATAGCCTAGTAATGTAATAAAACAGTATAACAATGTATAATATAGTACAGTATAAAATAGTATGGGATTTAAAATATGACATTAAGTTAAATGTAGTAATATAGTATAACTTAATATACAGTATAGTACAGCAATATAGCAATATATAATAGATCATAAAATATATATTATTGTAGCCTGTGGGTACAATATATGATGAATAATGAATATTTTATAATACATAACAAAATACATAAATCAGTCCAAGATATGCTAAAATATAGCCTGTCATGGTGTAAACATAAACAAAAATACTGCACTATTGTACGTACGGCCTTACAGTTTGTCTAGTTTTCACGCCACTGCCATGTTTGTCTTGGTCTAAAACAGCCTAAACATACAGTTACATCCCTGGACAAATAGCCACAAATAGACACACTTTAAAAGGACAATGCATGTTTTATCTCATTAATATGTATCATGTGCACTACTGCTAACTGTTTTGCAGAGCATGCTGTAATATGTTGTATGCATGTATTTTTATTGCTCCTACAATAATTTATCACTCCAGTGTAGAAATAAACGTCACGTCTGCTTCTTGTTGTCAAACCCTCTCGTGTTGATTGGCAATGCAACATACAGCATTTTGATTTTGTAGTGAAATGAAGAACAACTAAAAGCTGCTGCAAGGTAGAGAAAAAACAAAAACAAATCACTGTAAGATGGAAAATGGTTACTGGTATTGGAAAGTATATATATATATATATATATATATTGATATGTATAGTGTATGGTTAAATTATGGAAAACACTTGTATGGTCCTCGGTGTGAAAGAGATGTACTTAAATAAGTATATATATATATATATATATATATATATATATATACTTGAAAGATATAAGGTTCCAACATAAAAAAGTATGTTGATTACGCAGCAAAAAAATTGACAAGACAGCTCACTGATGTAGGTTTGTTAAGTTTAGGAAAAGTTGTGCAGTGAATAAAATAAAGCTGGATTAACCTTAAAATCTCCACTGACCTTTTTAAGCCAACAGAAACATGTTAAGTAAAAGAAAGATGTAATTTAAAATGCTGAAAAATCTACTTTTTAGTCAAACATCCTCTAAGGAAAATAAACGAATGGAGTCATTCTCAGAGTTTGAACCGTTTTCTATAATAACGTAGCCTGTGATGTGAATCATGTTGTTTAGCTTAGACAAAAACAGCAGTTACCGAAACCAATACAAAGCACACATACAAGCAGAGATCCAACAGAAATTGATGAAAACTGAAAAGGTTATGTTTTTATTAAGAAGAATCACAATCAGCTTTATTGGCCAAGTATGTGTACACATACAAGGATTTTGATTGTTTTCAAGTTGCTCTCAATGTTACACACAGAACAATTTACAGGAAGAGAGAAATAGACATACAGCTAAAAACCAAGGACAACAAAGAGGAACAAATATAGCTATAAAGAAACATTAAACTATTATGAATATACAAGTAGATGGAAAAAATAAGTGAATATATAAATATATATAAAAAGCAACAAAATACCCAAGTGTTTCTGTAAATTGTAAACAATACAAATAGTGCAAAAAAATAAATATTGAATGGGTAATGAAATAGATAACTTTATATACAAGAAGTGTAAGTTATGTACAATATGCATGTATAAACAGCATGCAGGGTTTATATTCGACAATGCACAGGTATTGACAGAAAGTTCAACTAATAGACATAATACTAATAGATATTATATTTACAACCCCTCCAACAAAAAATAAATAAAACAAACAACAAACAACGCTGGTGTTTTATTTTGAAATCCTAAACCGGAAGACGTCTCTCACAGTTTACGTAACTTGACACCGGTCAGAGGTGTAGGAGTTTTTTTTATTTCTCCTCCCAAACTTTTCTTATCTTCTCCGAGAGTCATGACAAGTCTCAGTGTGACTGGACGAAGAGAAGCCAGAAGGTAAGAAACAGCCCGAGGGATCGATTAACACACATGATGCTGATACGTATTGATTAGCTGATTATTGCCTGACTGATCCGTCCTGTGAACGCACGACACAACGATTTTCGCCGCGTGTGTTTTAATTGGGATCTGCCTCAAAGTGTCACGGTGAATTATTGATCACAACTAATATTATTGTCTCTGGCTTGTAAAGGTTTTCATACACTTTTTAAAATCACAGTTGGCTGCAGGAAATCAGAAGAAGCCAAATGCTCCTGTAATCATTTCACTTTTAATGTCCCACAGTTGTGGGTTTATAATCTTATTGGGCTTTATAGTGTTTTAAACTTACACTAATGTTGCCACAATCCTTTAATATCTCAATAAAGACTTACAGTTTCTATTTTTAGAGTCATATAGGATTTCCGATTAGTCTATTTAGGCTTTTTATAGACCTAAAAAGTGACTGTAGGACTTCTGTAATTATTAATACATGTTCTTTTTAATCATATTTGTAGTATTAAATATTTATTTTTGACCCTATAAGTCTCTCAGAGATATTAAATATGATATATTTCACTACTTTGTCCAGAAGCATTTAACTAAAGGTCATTTTCTATACTAAAATTTAACTTAAGTGTCTTTAAAACTGGTGTTTTGTGGTTGTCATAGTCTGAGAAGAAACGTATATTGCTATCTATAATCTCATGTATTGATCTTTGCAGCAGATTTAAACATAGTGTTGTGATTTTGTTGCTCCTCGAGTCTGAAGCCTACCACACAATCTCAAAGAATCCAAATCAGTGCAAATCTTTAAAAAGCAAATTAAAACCCTTTTTGTTTTCTTTGGCTTTCTGTTAATTTTATACCTTTTTAAAAAAAAAAAAATAAAATAAATAAAAAATAATTTGTGGTTTAACACTTAATTCAGCTCGTTCTTTGTCTCTTTTAGCGTCCCCTCTCCCCTTTTCTTTTACCCATAACGCACTTCTGAAAGTGCTTCATAAATAATGTTTGTTTGCTTGCTTGTAAATGTAGAGCAGATATAGAAATGTCTCTTTTAATCAGAAACTGTTGTTGTGGGTGAGGCTGCATGGGACGGAAATCCTCCCTCGACCTCCTCTATTGTCAGAAGCGTTGACCCTCCCCGGCTGGTCTGTTATTGCTCCGTGCATCATCTCAGAGTTTTTAATCTGTGGTGTTGGATGGTCACAGCGAGGCCGACCTCCGCAGACGAGTATCTGCTGCTGGTTGTGTTTCGTCTGATGGACCACGACCTGCAGAAAAGGTCACATCCAGATATTTCTAGAAGCTGCAGTGAAGTCTGATAGCAGAAAATGATTCAGCAATTCAAAACATATTCAGTAAACAGTCCCTAAAGGATCAAAAAGCAATAATACAGGGAGAAATCCTCCATAGAAGAGGCAGAAACATCTGAGTTAAATATGTTCACTCCCCTTCCCGAGGGGTTGTGGAATGGGATTCTGGGAAATGTAGGAAATCACAACCTTAATCTGAGACACATGTTTTCCTCAGGAGTTGGTAGAGACCAAACACAGAGCTAAAAGAGAGTGAAAATTGGACAGAAACGCGACTCTGGATGTGTAAATAAGCAGCTGTTTGCTAACAAGTTCATTACATCAACTTAAAGTGAAGATATGTCCGTGCTGTGCTCACAACTTGTTTCCGCTGCCTCCAAGTGGCCAGAAATGATCAGTTATTGCAGGTTTAACCATAGTTTACTTTCCACAACCACCATCTTTCTCTAAACCTTAACGAACCGTAGTTGCCCTGCACAGATACTGCAGAACAAAAAAACAATCAGCGTTGGATGTTAAACACTGTAACTGAAGCCCAGGATCACAGGGGTTGTGCAGAATCGTCCACTATCATTGTTGGTGATAAGGTGTGTCTGCACAGGTAGAGTGGAAGAAATGAAGCTGTGCATATGATTTTTGTTTTCCTACATTTCATCTCTGCATAACTGTAGTTGGCTGTATTGAACTGTGACCACCAGCGTGCTCTGGAGCAGCTTGTAGCTGTGTCGAGCAGCTGGGATTTGATTGGTGGGGGGGGGTTTGGGAATAATGATGGGAAGAGAAACAATGGTTATGAGGATTGTCAGGATGCGTGCGGCCTTTTCGTTGAACTTCCACTTTAGCCTCTTCTTGTAAAATGAAACCGAAATTTAAAGCTAGATTTTAAATTACTGCTGTCTTAACTGTAATTTGTCATTTAAATGTTTTTTTTTAATAGAGGTTGTTTCTTAATGTTGTTGCTGAAAGAACATATTTTCCAAATGGATAACCGCAGAACAATCTGCTGTACAAGGATGAGATGAGTAAGAGAACGATAAACAGAAACCTGCGCTGGAATCGTCCAGCTTCCTCTCAGCTGTCTCAGGCAAACTGTTTCTGCAACAGGACCCTGTGGTTTGACTTACTGCTGTCGCCTCAAAAATAGACTCTCTGTAAGTTTAGTTGGTGGCGTCGGCGGGCAGCGTTACGCTCTGATACCTGTCCTGTTATTTTTTCTGTCACACACACTTTGCTCCTAATTCATGCATTCCCGCCTTGTTTACACCAAGGTGGGAACCGAAGGACAGTTTATTAAATCGTGACTAAATTAAATTTGGGTCTCTCACTCATGAGTGCTTGATAAAATACATGCCGTCGTATTTTTAGCTCCGTTACGAGTGGTTTTAATTTTAGCGCCTCCAGACTGTGAGGTGACATGATGATGCCGTGAGCAAAGAGAAAGTCGGACAGCAAACTGCAGTCAGAAACAAAATCGGCATGTTCTCACAGGTAGTTTGGTGGGTTTGAAATCCAAAACAACAAATGTTATTGGGATTTAATTGCTGCTGTGTGCTCGAGCCTCCAGTCTGAACTCATTCACCGTCTCCCTCTTTTACATTTTTAGTTCAGTAACAGCCTGTGTTGTCTTTTGTTTTGGATTTCATTTGGATTTTTTCCAGCGTCGTCTCCATTTACTGTGAGCGCCACCTCTTGGTGAGGACAGACCGACCTCTGCTTGCATTTGAACGCAGACTTTGAGAATCAGTGTAATCAGCCTTTTGATTTTCCCGTTTTCTCGTTTGATCTTCGCAGATAAACCAGATGAATAAACATGCGCGTGCTGCAAAGAGTTTATTGATATCACCTCTCCGGATTTCCTTTTTGTATTGAATTTCAAAGTTTTCAAGCAGTTTTCTTCCTGCACGATCCAGGAAGTCCAGTTGGAGTAACAAAATAATGCGTTTAAAGGCTCATTGCCTTTTGTTTATTAGTTAAATGAGGAATCTTGAGCCTGTTTTTGTTTAGTTGTTATTAAAGCAGTAAGTTGATATCCACTGATCCACAATCACAACAATAATTCCAGGAGAGTTTTTTCCAAAGGTTTAAACATATTCATTCTCTGCTCTATGCAAGTGTGGTTTGTTTTCCTTTTTTAAAGTTAAAGTTTTGGGGGATTTTTTTCTGAGGCAACACTTAGTTTTAAGTGTCAGGGCTGCGTGGAACCTGATGGCAGGACGGCTTTCATCGTAATTAACAGGCATCCAGGCTTTGAAAATGGAAATTACCACTTTCAGCTTCGTGCCAGATTCCCTGATTGGAGTGGCTTTCCAAATTGCCCTTGAAAGGAGGAGAAGCTCTTCAGAAGTTCAGCTCAATGTGTTTGAAAGATTAGTTTTAAATGCAGAAAAGACCGAGTTCATGGTATTCTCCACCTCCACCAGTGACTCTGACTATCCTGCCATTACAACTTTAAACAGCACCCATATTACTCTTACTGACTCCTACAAATACTTAGGAATTTGCCTTGACAGCAGACTATCATTCAAGATTCACATTCAACATTTGACTCAAAACGTGAAACTCAAACAAATGTTTCTTCCAACCGTAAAACTACAGTGCAATCAACCTTCATGTCTGTCCTTGACTGTGGAGATATTCTTTACTGTCATGCTGCTCCATCAACACCTCGGCAGTTAAATCCTGTGTATCACACTGCTTTACGCTTTATCTCAAATGACACATTTCGTGCTCATCGTTGTTCTCTGCATCACACGGTTGAATAAACAGCCGCCTCATGTTATTCCATCTACTGTTGACGCTTCCAAACTACCTCACATCTCTTCTCTCATTTAAATCTACTAAGTACAGTACACGATCCAGTAACTACCGAAGCTTAGATATCCCTCATGTACGCGGCAGAACTGCCTTTCAGGTACTACTCACCTTTTTTAAATGTAATGAACTGCAGACTGCCCTGAAACCACAGTCTTACATTGGAGATTTTAAAGCTTTATTGTGTAGTTGTGTTGAGTCTGTTGTTGTTTGTGTTCTTTTGAATGTTCTTGTTCTCAGGTCTCTCTTGGAAAATAGATCTTAATCTCAATGAGACTGCCTGACTTAAATTAAAAGAGGCCGCTGGGTTTTCTACATGTAGTTCTAGTTTTTACAACTTGTCTTTATTAGATTTTTCTTAGTTTGGTTTTTGTAGCAGAGACCATGTACAATTATATTAGAACAATGGCTCCAGAGCTGAGAGGAAGTACAGAGGAATTACAAGACAACCGTCCACAGCAGAATATAATAAATAGGAATTACACAATTATTTAATAGTTAAACAAAGGCAGTTGTGGGTGAGAAGGTCTTAGGCAAAAGTTTCTGTCTTTCCTTGGTGAAGTTGGTAGACACCTTAATATTTAATAAATAATATAAGAGCGCCTCTGTTGCTCATAATTGTATTTGCCCTGTTCGTCTCGAGATCATGACTTGTACAACTCAAACAGTTCAGGTGATCAGACGTGTTTCAAATAATCTGAAGATGACAGATTCACGGTTTAGCAGAAATCTAACTTTACCAAATGAATTGAATGATGTTGAATTTGTTTGTCAGTCCATGTCTTATTATTATCATCATGAAGTCCTTCCTCTTGGCCTTTTGAATAAACTCAATCAACTGTGAGCTCTCCTATTAGACTTGGACAGACTCTCGGTCACACTGGATCTCAGCAAAACTCAATTATCCTGAAAAAATAATTCGATTTTCAGTTGTGATCATGAGAACAAAGTGTTTGATTGTTTGAGAACTTGTGATAACGACCTTTTTAAAAAATGAATATGAACATATTCATTAGGCCTATATCTCGAGATAATGAGATAATAAGGGTAAGAAAACAAATTTAGGTCTTCAGATAATTAAATGCGTAACAGACCACCCTTTCACTTATTGATTGCTGTAATGGAAAAGGAAAATTAGCCAAAGGTCGTCTCCCTGAATGGATCTCTAGTCAGCTCTTGTCTGAGGCTCTGGACGTCTTATCTCAAGCTCTGAAGTAGGGTGGTACAACGTCATGAATTAGTAAAGAATGAAAAGGTTATGAAAGAATAAGGCTGCCAATATTCTTTATTGTCAAAACCAGCAGCGCATTAGTTTGTCTTTCAACACCTTTCATCTTCCCTGTCTGTGGCACTCAGCCCCGAGCCCATTGTTTCCTACTGAAAAAAATCTCCAAAAACATGTCACAAAGTTTCATTTTTGAAAAATGCTAAATAATTTCCTGAAACAGCAGGGCACTGTAGTTTTTAGGAAACGTTATTAAAACAGGAGAAAATAGTGCATTTCTTGGGGACTATTTTCAGCGGTGGATTAATACACATTTGGTGTTCTAGAGAGTATTTATGTCAGCGTGACGGTGTATGTGGAAAGATCGGTCCCCATGTTCATTGTAAGGAAGGAACATGGCTCATTGTGTTTTTAATAGTTTTAGGACAACAGTTGAGCCCTACTGCACAGAGGAATAAGATATTTATCAGGCTTTGGCTACACAAACGACACTTGTTAGTAGGATCAATTGTTGGTTTTGGTCTTTTCACAGGACTGAGAAATACAGAATATCACCAGATTTATCCTTTTTTTTTTTTTTAAATGTTTCAAGTTACTGTATGTAATGTTTCACCAATGATAGTCTCTTGGCTCTTTATCTGTGGTCTATTGGTTGTGAAGGGTTTACACTTGTTCATGTAATCTCCCATTTGCCTACGAACAACTGGTCAGGCCTTCTGATGAATGTGAAACGAACAGGAAAACACGACTATATAGTGTGAATTTATAGGATTGTTAGTGAGGTCTACCACTGTGGTCCAAGCAGACGCTCCTCCCTCAGCTATCTCCACTGCCTGAGAAACTCTGAATGAAAAACACAGGACTAAAAATACCCACGTCAACTCTCAAGCACTTGAGAAAGCTTGAGAAAGAGGCACTAATCAAACTCTGTGCACTAACACCAGGGTGGGGAAAAAAGCACCAAACTAACCAAACACTGCTGCATTTTGGCAGCATCTGGTGAATTTGTTTTCTCTACCAGTCACTGACCATGATTTAGAAGTCGTAATAATTGACCCTAAAAGGCTTTTTGGCTGGTAAAATGGTGAAAGACCAGACTCTTGTGGCTTGAGCACCAAAAAGGTCAGATTCTCGCTCTGCCTGAACTGACCATTTCTCTCTGGAAGAACCAAACCACGACTGCTTTTGGAAACGCTTACTGTCACTGTGATGCCACAAACGTTTTGAACCCAATTTTTCTTTTTGGATAGAACGATAAAAGTCTTATGCGACACAGAAGAGAGACAACTTTTGAGTTTGTGGTTGTACTCAAACTTTCTCTGACGCCGTCTCGAGATTTTGTCCTCACTGTTTCTGCTTTTCAATCTGATACCTGAGAAACGTCTCTGAGGGCAAAGTGAGAGCGAGGCCTTGAACTCCAGTTTCAAACTGGTTTCCCAAACCCATCGCAGCACAGAGATCACCTCTGTTCACTGACTTATAATGGAACAAATGTTGTTTTGAAAAGCATCCCTGCCCTATGAAGTCATATAAAGCTGCCATGTTCAGTTCCCACTGCAGCCACACAAAATTAAAACCATCTTTTACATTCTGTTTTATTCCATCATTTAGTCTTTTTTTAAGTTGTTTCTATCTAATTTTCGTGTTCTGTTACCTTTTTTTAATCTCTTCTTTCTTGTTTTGTAAACTCTTGTTTTTATGTACGTCATTTCATTAAGCTTTCTTTAGCAGCTTTTTTTAGATGAAAAACTATAAAATAATGTTAAATAAAAATACTGGCTTCACTTTTTAATAGAGCGCTCTTTATAACTGGTTTACCAGTTGTAAATAATGGTTTTATAAATAATTTACTATACTTTTTATAGATCAGTTACAAGCCAAGAATAACTTTTGGGCAGCCACGTTGTGAAAAATCTCTGTAGCTGATTTGTCATTAACAGTCAAGTCATTAAAAAGGGTTTCTTACTTTCTAACAAGCCATCAAGTCTGCCATTAATAATTTTTTAATAAATCATTAATAAAGGCTCACAGGTTTGTCTTTTTGAGACACCAAAAGAAAATGTTAGTTATTTATTAGTACAGGGTTTCTACAAATGTGTGTTCATGAATGGATTCTGGTCCAGATGCTCTGCAGTGACGTGTGCTGCTGGAACCACAGGTACTTAATGATAAACTCATCTATAGGTGCATTTCCATCCACCTGTTTTTATGCACATTTTCAATTTGCGTATAAAGAAAATTTGAGTGGAAATGCTGAAATTTGGAAAAAGTGTCGTGTGGATGAGGAGGCTGTAACGTTCCTCAAATTAAAACATGAAACAAACATAAATGCCATATTTCCATCATGTTTTCTACATTGTTTGTTCACCATTTGAGGTTGGACTGGCGCTCTTTTTAATTACATCATCTTGTTGCGCCCTCTTCTTCTGCAAAGGTATAATGGCACCTGACTGGAGCATTAGCGCCACCAATTGTTTATCTCGATGAACCAACTCCTAATATTCGCACAACAGTAATGGATGGAAACGAGCATAAATTTGCATTTTCTTTTGCCAATTTTCAAAAAATTTGGTTTAAAATTTGCACTACACTTGGATGAAAACCTGGCTAGGCTAGTGAAGCATTAGTAAATTATTTAATAACCATTAATAAAGCCATTAGTTACAACTTATAAACCCTTAAAAAGGCACCATTGGGGGAATATGAATAAAACTGCAAAAACAAGGAGGTAAAACAGTTGCATAATAAATCGTCATGACAGAATAAATTTAATAAATAACAAGGAAACAGAAGAAGAGTCATTTAAGCCAAACTTTATGAAAGGAGTCTCCTTTGCAATGTGCAAGATAGTCTGGGAGTCAATTAAGTTTGGTAATGCCTGGCAGACATCCAGCTGCCTACAGGAGTAATGACCAGCCCAAATCTGAGAAGCTAACTGAATCAGAGCATGATGGAAAACTGAATTAGAGCCCACAAACATGTATTTTCCACAAGAGCAGCTCCATTGTGATGAAGGTGTGTTCTCAGAAGCTTTGCGAGACATTTCAAAGCGTTTCAAAGACCTACGTGTACATCCAGTGCCTTGTCATTACCTCCACCCTCTCCATCAAAGAGATGCTGAACTGTTATAATTTTCACCAGTGAAGGAAATGATAATGATAATAGACACACATTTCAGTTGTTTTCTGGGCAGAAAGCAGCAGCAGCAGAGGCTGACATCTGGTCTTGTTCTGTATTTATGAGAATCAAACATCTGGAGACTCCAGTTGCTACTGAAAGAGACAAATGGGTCACAGTCTCATCTCAAACAGAAGACCTGATATCCAGGTCAACTTAAAGAGACGTTTTGCGATGCCTTATGTTGGTTTGAGTGATTTTCTTGGCTAGAAAACAAAAGCGCTGAAGTGGTCAGAGAAAAAGGAAAAGAGAGACAAATTTGTGCAATTGAGAGAGAGAGAGAGAGAGAGAGAGAGAGAGAGAGAAAAGCTTGTGATATTTGAGCCAAATACGTCTTTTTAAAAAGCAGCTTCTACAAAGGTTCAGTTTGTTTGGGGAAACAGGCCTGGAGAGTTTGTCTCACCACAGAGGGAAAACAAGGTGTGTTCGGTCCAAACTGCAACGTGACATCAGAGCTGGAAACTGGTTAATTGGGGGAAAACTCGATTTGTGAGCGCTGCTTTGTTTCAGGGAGGGGCAGCCAGCCGTCAGGCAGGACTCAGCTGACTGGATGCTGCTGCTGGGATATAAACTGTGTGCAGCTTACTGGCCTGCAAACATCATTGTTTCCAGAAAGAAACATATAATGTTGCTATTCCAAGAATTCATTCATGCCCAGTCAGGTCTTTGGTTCTGTGGTTGTCCATGTTTGAATCTTTACTGGATGAAAAACCACAATGCAAGTTTCCCAACAGATGCAGAAAGTTGTTACTGGCACCCTTCATCCTTGAAGAATCTGTACCAAAATACTTTTACAATTGTGAGTGATTTTTAAAAGAATATTTCCAAAGTTGGTGTGAAATTCCCACTTATTTGGGTAATATGAGATCAAAGCCTGGTTCCAGACGTCTGAATCACTGCCCACATCTCTGATTTGTTCAGAGATTCAAATACATCTGCTTTTGTGCTCATGACAGCTGTTTGAGCCAGTTGGAGCAAAATCACAGAAAAAACAACTTTCTTACATTTCTTTGACCGTTCTGAGTCTTTTGATTGTCAATCAAAAATGGTGGACCAAAAAATTACCTTGGCAAGACTTTGTCACTTGCAAAACAAGACAAAATAACCCTCCTCCTAACAGGAAATTGGCCAACACGCACACAATGTCAGACTGAATGAATTAAAGTGAAATGAAATGGTTATTCAGTCTGATTATCAGGTTACAAAAAGGTGGAACAGGCAACTCAAAGTATTTCATCGTGAAACATCTCAAAGTAGTTGAATATCACAGAGAGATCTGACAGAGAAGGAGGTACAAAGAGGGATTTTTTCTTTTTAAAGTTATCACTGGATGTCGGCGTGGCCTCCTTTTATCCTTCACGAGAAGCTTTATGTCAGACTGTAAATCAGCAGCTGGTTCTCAGCATCTTCAGATCCGCTGTGGGAGCCGCTCTGCTGCCAGACTCTGTCTCCATATTAAAACTCACCAAGTGTCGGACTTCCCCAGCTGCTTTATTGAATTCACTTTGTGACATTTTGAACCTGGACACATTTGGGAAAAGGCAAAGGGGTGGGGGCTGGTGTGGAGAAAACAACGAGGCCTCACAAAACTTTTTGAAATCTGCGTCGCCACCAAAGAGGCATAATGCCTCATTGTGGAGGCTGAATGTGCCTGATTGTGTTTGCTGGAGAATCTAGAAGGAAGAGGGAGGGGAGGCGGGACGCATGTGATGTTGGAAGTCAACCTGATTTGCGATAAAAAAAAAAAAAAAAAAAAACCCACGAGATGTTAGTGATGTGACGTCAGCGTGTGATTTATGTTGAAGAGATGGGAGACAGGAAATGGCGCTCTGTATGTTGAGGTGACAGAGGGTTAACTGTGTGTGTGTGAGGTTTAACACACAGAAACACTTAAACACTTGAGTCTTCAGCCAAAACTGATAACACGTTATCTAACCTCAGTGTGATGCATCATGTGATGTCGGCCTCGGTGCTGTTGTTGGCTGCAGGATGCCGCTCTGTGTGTGTGTGTGTGTGTGTGTGTGTTCATGTCACACTGGCTCTATTTGCTCAGCTCTCAGTTTCTGCTTGTCTTCTCTCCAGTGTTTTCCTGCTGCTTTCAGGAAGCAGCTTTCAGGACGGCCCGATGGGTTTCCTGGCAGGACCCTCCTCCTCCCCCCCAGTTCCTACTGGGAGACAATGGGAGGTCTCCCACAGGGGCATGAAGGGGTTGTGTGTATATAGAGATGAGGGGGATTTATTGGGGCAGCAGTGGGCTTCCCTTCAGGAAACTGCAGCTTTATCCCAGCAGCAGAGAGGCCCTCCTGCGTGCGTGTGTGTGTGTGTGTGTGTACTTGCATTTCTGTGTCTGTTAGGCCTAAATGTCCTCACAAGGATAGAGATATGAAAGAAATCTTCTCCTCGCCTCTACAACAGCTTAAGTTCAGGATTAGCAGTTGGTTTTAGGTTTAAGATTAAAGTTTGTTAAAATGGACATGTATGTTGAGATACTGTTTCCTGTTTCAGAAAGCAACAAATAAGTCGATGTTCAAAGTTCGTTCTTGGAAACATAAGTCACAGAACAGTCTCAGCTCAAGGTCCATTTAGTAGCTGTTCTGGAGCTTTTGATCATATCACATGATTTTCGTTGAGGATCATTTTGCACAGTTGGCGCGGAATCGTAGATGTTCGCATTTCCATTTTTTCGGGCCACTTCTTGTCCATGTGGGCTTTAAAAGTTGAGGTTCAAAGTTCGTTCAAGACCTTGGAAACAGAAGTCACAGAAAAATCTCAACTCAAGGTCCATTTTAGTAGCTGTTCTTCTGCTGATGAAGGTCATGCAACATGATCAAAATCTCCAGAACAGCTACTAAAAGGATCTTGAGGTGAGATTTAAATTAGGAACAAAAAACTTTACAGTTAAATGAAAGAAGTTAAATAATGTTATAATCAATTACTGCAACTGATTATTGTCATTGTCGGTTGATCTAATAAATTTTTTTTTCTCTCCATTATTTGATTGGTTTAGTTTATAAATCGTGAAGAATGCGTGTCACAGAGCCCAAGGCTACATCTTCAGACTGCTTGTTTTTCAAGTTCCAAACCACAAAATATTTAATTTTAAAATGATTCAAAACAGTGAAAAGTATCAAATTTGAGAAGCTGGAACTAGCAAATGTTTTAAAGCATGTTTGCTTTTTTGAAAACTTAAATGATTATGTCCATCATCACAATTGTGGCTTACAAAGTTTCCTTCGATCGACAAATGTATTAATCGTTTCAGCTATAAAACTATTGGGAAAATTTGGGAAATGAACAGAGGTTCGTTTCAGGATAAGATTTGGGGTTTTATGTTAGACAAAATCAATCAGTGAATGTCCTCACAAGTATAGTATTCATATAGGGGTGGAGGCCTGTATTTGTGGTTTGTATCTGTGTTTCTATGTGTGCAGATTTCTGAATGGGGTTTTTTCTCATGCAAAGCAGTCGGAGAGTAAAAGTTGCTGTCAGTGAGAGAGGATGTTGGCTTTCACTCCTTCCCCTCCTCGTCTGTCAGATTGTGTCTCTCTCTCTCTGGCTTCTCTTCCCGGGAAAAGGGCGGCGGTGGGGATGAGGTCACTGTTTCAAAACATGGCCCCGAGCCTCGAACCAGCACAACGTTTCCTCTTCGTGAAGCGGACCGAAAGCAGGACAAGCCAGTGTTCTCCTCTTCATTAATAACACGTCCATGAGTCGCTCTGGGACGACACGGTGCTTCTCCACTCGTCACATGTTCCCACTGAACCCAAAGGGGAAAAACTGTATCAATAACAAATTGTTCTGTGTTTTTTAGGAAATACTTTGTCACTAAAGTACTAATCCATCTAAGTTATTTTTATAGAAATAAATGTGTGTGTTACTCCCAACAGTTCTAGGTCAAGTTCATTACATCTTAGATGACAAAGACAACATGCAATGTTTTAAATGTAATGTGAGCTGCTCATTTGGTTTGTGGCTCTGACTGTTTAAAGCCTGATCCTCGCATTACTAAACAGGATTCCCTTAATTCCAGTTTATTACATCTTGGGTCTTATTTTCGTAGGTTTGGCCATAATTTCTATCCGGAATAATAAAACTGTACTTGTTACTTGAGATCTGTGAAAACAATAACGTCTCTAAAAAGAAGAAACACAAGCAATGATACAGTCAAACGGGTTTTAAACAAAGCCGCAGGGAAGACAACACAAAGGCAAACAGTGAAATAATAATAATAATAATTAATAATAATAATAATTAATAATAATAATAATAATTATTTTCTATTATATACAGATTCAAATTTCAAAATTGACTGGACTTGCGTAGCCGCTCTGTTTTCCTGTGTATGACTGACATTTCAGGTGCGCTCACTTTGTGTTAAACCTCAGAATAAAGTGGCTTCGATAATTTGCCTGAACTGTTGGCTTGTTTACGAGCTGATCATCTGAATGCTCCTGTTACTTTCCCCATTGGACATCGTTGTAGCGAACGTGCTCCCAGATCTCAACAATTACTTTGAGTACAATCCTAATCTCAAATGCTCAAAATTATGACGACAAGTAAAGCGTTTCGTAATTTCTTCGTATTTTTATTTGCTACTAGTTAAAAGATAAATAGAAATGTCCTCAAAAGATGAGCCAAGGAAATATTAATTGTTCTTTTATTATTGAAAACTTTATCATATTTGTTGAATTGTTTGTTTGCCTGTAGACAAATTTCACATTTTTGTATGTTCAGCTGCCTTGCTGTGCACTAAAAGACTACTGGAATTAATTAATTGGAAGTGCACCAATTGAACACTGTCTCTATTTTCTCTAATTTGTACCAAATTACGTTGTTCTTTTCAGGAAACTTCTTGGACATGTTGGAAGCATAAAATTACACCAGATTTACCGGTTAACCAATGAAAATAGATGTAGACAAACTACAATATGTGACATGTTTTCACCTTAGTTACATACTGTAGGAGTATTTATTGCACCTTGTTTCACAGAGCTTTGGCTTTATGTTACGCTTTTGATTGCAGATGGCACAACTTGAAGATTACTATAAAACGTCTGTAATGTGAAGAAATGCGACTGTAGTGTTGGTGTGAGCTGCTGCAGTTAAGATTGCAGCATTAAAACTGACTCAAGAATGTCATGTAATTGGTAGCCATCGAAATAGAGACGTCTGAGTCTGAAGAACAATGAAGTTTATCTGTTCACAATAGAACCTCTTCAGGCGTTTACTAAATTAAGGTGGTATGACCACAATGTGTTCACTGAAATTTGTAGCTATAACAGTCTTTCTCTGACTGTGTGTGTGTGTGTGTGTGTGTGGATTCATATATTTGATAGATATTTGGATGTTTGTGTGAATAAGTGCACTCATATGTTTGTGTTTATGCAGGTTTCGCAAGTGTGTGAAACAGTTTCTGTTGCGGTGTGTGTGTGTGCACTCGTGTATATGTGTTTATGGGCATTTTTGTAATTTTGTTTTTGGCTTGTGCAAGTGTTATGAGCACTCAGTGGTGTGTGTGTGTGTGTGTGTGAGAGAGACTCGACAGCGTGGCTCTCAGCTGGTCTGGACTCGGGGGGGGGGGTGTAAAGGGAAGGAATGCAGCTTCTCTGTAATTTGCTGTCTGTCATCAAATCAGAGGGAAAAACAGCAACACTCGAGAAGAGCTGGGGGAATGGGTGTGAGAAGAGAAATTAAGTCATGTGAGAAGAGGAGGGTAGAGATGAAGAGTGGAAAGGTGAGAAATAAAGAGGGGAGAAAATAAATAAAAAGAGATGGAGTATAAATGAGGGAACATGATGAACAAGAATGAGAGAATCAACAGAAGAGAAAAGAGGAGGCTAGATGTGAGGAGAAGTAGAGCAAAAAGAGAAGAGACTAACATGAATAATGCTCTACAGACATGGATGTTTCTCAGCATGTGATAAGTTATTTGTGGTAAAACGCTAAAATTGCTTTTCCTGGTTTTTCTTTGCTGCTGTGTATGACGGACAGAGAAATTAAAGTGGATAATTGTGTCTCCAAACAGTGTAAGAAATTCATCCTTGAAAATACAGTACTTGTATTTGGACTATGGGAACCTGGAGCTTCCCAAACCTGAACTGTTAGGAACCTGCAAGGCTTTCGTTCTAGGGTCCTGCTCTGTGTTTCCACTGGTGTTGTGTCAGAAGATCACCTGTATATTGACACACACATCCTGCTTTAGTAATTGCGGTGTTTGGATTTAGTGCCATCTCGTGAGCAGTGCCGACATGTTCCAGAAACGCTAGAAAAATGTACAACAGTGGAAATGAAAACAGAACCCTGTGGCGATGGCTGCACGTTAAGTTATGGGTTGTTAATTTCCCGTAGTGGAAAAGTTAACCTGGACTTCTTATTCTATGGTGGGTCCTTGTGTTCTCGTTTCAGTCTGCTTGGTAGAGGAGAAAGACCATGTTCAAGTTGTCTTTGTGTGGCTAGTTGATCTTATGGGAACAAGTTTATCCAGGATGCCACCTGAACTCTGGCAGGAAAAAAAGTCAAAGTCCCTGAGTGTGATTGTTCTCAAACCTCCAGCATTTCTGATCTGATTTCATACTTGTTATAGCTCTGACGATCTGCAGCATGTCTGGGTAAAACTCTCATCATCGCATGTACTTGGTATTCTTTGTAATGCTAAATTTGGTGTCGCTATCAAAATATGAATGATGTAGTGGCTGCAGTAAGTGCCTGGACACAGTCATAATTGTTGATGTGTGGAAAACATGGCGCCCTGTGTGTTTCTGAGCGCCAATTATGATGATGTCACATCGCAACTGCCCCATAGACATATGTGCTCTTTGTTTTATGCTTAAAGACACATACTTTGTTGTCATTGATACAAATCATATCACAGCTCCATTGGAACTGTACTTCACTTCATACAAGTTAATCTGGATATAATTCAGCTTTTAGTAAGAAAAAAAGGAGGAGCGACAGGGGAAACAACTTTGACACAAACTGTAACTTGGTTTAAACCTACTTATTGCAGAAGAGTGCAGACAAGGAGCTAAAGTTATATAAACTGAAGCCAGATTTGTTTCAACTTCAAAATCTCTTCTAATTCCAACCAGGCACAGGATTACATGTTGCTAAAATTGCCCAATAAACAAGCTACCTTTTGAGTAATGTGACTTGTTTATAAGCTCTGGTTAGCTTGTATTTGATCCTAAACAAACCCAATACAATAAATCACTAAGTACAGTAAACTACCGCTCTCTGGTTTGGACTAAAGTAAACCAACGAGGTGACGTCACAACCTTGAAAACTTTTTTTTTTTTTTTTTTTTTTTTTTTTTAGCGTTTATATAACTTGTGTGTGAGATTAGCTTGGATGCTGCAGCATCATGTCTACTGTGGTTTGACCTGAGAGCTGAAACTGACAGACACTGAGGAGGAACAGAGCAGCAGCTGATAAGAAGACACTGTGCAGAAACATCGTTATCAGTTAGAGAAAATTCTTTCTTTTTGCTTTCCACTGCGTATTTTAATTAATCCATTGTCCATAATAACCCATAACTTAATTTTTGATAATTAAGTCTTCTGTCTGTCTGAATGTTGTGGTCTTCACTTTGACAATACACTGGCTGTCTGCTGCAGTCTGAGCTGACAGATGATGTGTGTGTTTATAGTTTATCAGTAGTCAGTCAGCTATAAGGACGACCGGCGTGTTTCAACAGTATGTGTTAGGAATGTGCCTGAGGCTGCTGGAAAACACATCTGTGTGTGTGTGTGTGTGTGTGTTGATATAAGAGTGTATATGTTTGAAACAAATTGAATGACAGCAGGTACCTGAGGTTTTTTGTGTGTGTGTGTTTGGGGGGGGGTACAAGTTCCTGTATTTTCATATTTCAGAGACAGAATGTATCTGTGTTTTTGTTGCACGAATCTTTCTCTCACCAGCTTTATGCGACCCATATAAACCGCAACCACTATAATTTTCTGTGTAACCCCACACACCTGTGATAGTGAGGTTTGTGTTGGTACAGGTGGATGCACACCTTGTCACAGTTTTTTCATACTTGGCATCCTGGCTTCTCTAACATCTTCTCTCGTCACACATTTTCTCTTTCAGACTGAAAAATATTTCTACAAAAGGCAGAAAAACAACATTAAAAAAAGAACATTGTCTGGTGAGCAACAGCTGGAAAGATTGAAGCTTTGGGTTACAAATCAAGTGACTCCCAATCAAGGGCAGCACTCCAGGTTCACTCTGTATGGTATCTACACATAGGTGACAAATACATAGTCGGAAGGTGCTGGACCACCACGAGCCTCCAGAACAGCTTCAATGCTCCTTGAAACTCTACTGGAGGGATTAAACACCATTCTTACACAAATATTCACTCATTTGGTGAAATGGTGGTAGAGAGCGTTTGTCAGTCCCAGATCTCCAATAGGTGTTCGGTTGGGTTGAGATCTTGAAGGCCATAGCACATGATTCTCCATTTTCAAACCATTCAGTATGAAGTATCTGCAGCCACTATGTTTGTCTACTCATTTATTCACGGTTGTCCATTAATTTGTCACTTGTCTGTATTCTATGGTTAATATGCTGTACAGGACTGTTGTTGACTGTTCTGGTCTCTCTCTGTCTGCCCCCCCAGCAGGGAGGAGGGAACCAGCCTGAACTCCAGCTGCATGAATCGCTCACTCTGAGAGGCTGAAAGAGGTGAAACTTCTCTTCAACATAACATAATATTTTAAGTTAATGTTTCATTCTCTTCTCTGTACTTAGGTAGAATATCAATTATCCAGAAAGTGTCCAGTTTATGCAGTTTTCCACTTGCTGTTAGGAAGTCTCACTAACTGGTGGCTCTTTTCCTGAAGCACAGGAAGCGTTTTATATTTCCTGTCTTGTTTGGAACAAACAGAAGAAGAACCAGGTTGTTAGTATGAGGAGCGATAGCTACTGTGGCTGAACAAAGAAAAGTCCTCAACTTTTGTTTCTTCCATTGAGACATTTTGAATAGTTTGTGAATCATTTCCTACTTTGAACTAAAATATTTTAAAAATGTAAAAGTTCACTTTTTAATGTTCAATATTTTCCATGTTGATCTTTCTCATAAATGTTATTATTTTGCATTGAGATGTTTTACAATGTAGTCAGTCCCCTTAGAGTTTCTCTGTCCACCATGTCTGAATAAATGCATATTATGCCCAAAGTGGAGGAGTTTGTATGGCAGCTTTTAGCGGTGAGAAGACTCCTGTGGTTTTTCAGTGGAGTTGGATGGTGTGATACTGTTGTTAATGGAGCAGCTGTCTTGTGGTTTTTGGAAACGGTTCACCTCTTTGTTGATGACTTTGTTCTGAGGTGTTTCCCCAGACTGCTAATCTCCACTGTGTACCACAAGTGTTTATACAAACACATGTATATTAAGAAAGTTCTACCGTATAGATCCTCTTACAGCTCAATCGACCACAAGTGAAGAGGTCAAGAGCTTGAAAGTAGAAAAACACACTCTTCTGAGGTATGGATGATGTCAGGTTCAACGTCCTTCAACACCTCTGAAGAGGAAAAGCAAACAAGAGATCCATTTAACACAACCTCTTTATCTCTAAAAGAAGGGAATTCACCTTCTTTTGAATTCAGTCACAGGCTGTCACACGTGCTAACCAGCCATGAGAAAACATCTCCAGGCGTTTCTGCACTTTGTAGTACGTTTACAACTCCTATAAAGAAGCACCTAGGTCTGCCATTAAAGTGAGGGCAAGGAGCAGCTTGGGTTGTCTAGAAGTTATGTATTTTTTGTTGTTTGTTGTGTAAAGCTGTCTCCTATTAACAAAAACATGTTCATGGGATGGCCAACATTTGGAGCATGTGATTTTGATGCTTACAGAAAAATTAGTAATATTAAATCAATAAAAATATAAAGTCTGTACTGAGGCCCACACGCAAATGAATACCCGACTAAGATTGTTACAGTATAAATGGCTAATGAGAACATATCACTCCAGTTAAATGAAACCAATATAATAGCAAAATCCCAGATTTATGCACAAAATGCACTGAGGGGAAGGGGAAACTATTTCATTTTGTTTGGCAAAGATGTTTTTGGGAGGAGGTTAAAAAAGCAATAGAAAAGATTATCTCAAAAGACATTCCAAAGGACCCTGCGTTTTCTATTTTAGGGCTATACCCGAAAGACGTATGTAAGAAGTATGCCAAAAGTGAACGAATAATGATAAATATGTCTCCTGCACGCCAAAAGTGTTACACATTGGGTTAGGCAAATGCTAATAACACTGAATTTTACACGAAAAGGGAAACAAGATATGTTTTTAAAAGGTCTGGGGACGATTAACTTTATTTATGAAACGTATGGATCTATCAGATGAGGAATGAGTACTCCCTGATGGAAACCTCGCAATATGGTTAATCTGAGCTCAGTTTTGTGGAGATAATGAAATACTTTTAATTTTAACATGCTTTTAGGATCTATGTATGTACAAAAGATGGCTTATGTCTGAGAAGTTGTTCTTTGTGACTTTTGCTCATTTGTGCCTCAGTGTGTACTTTGATTGACTGACAAGGCACCTATTTGTTTATTGCTGTATATGTAATGTACACGTGTGTGTGTGTGTGTGTGTGTATATAAGAAACATTTCTAATAAACCTTTTGTTTAAAAAAAAAAAAGTCACAGTATACAAGTATACAATATAAAGTATAAAATGTTTTTACCAAATGACTGTGCAGTGTTTCAAATTACATCCTTTCCCTTCCTCTTGGTCTAAAAGTACATTCATGACAAATGCATTCATGTCACTGTGTTTTCTTTAGCCAGGTGTTGATTTGAAGCTGTGTGTGCTGAAAGGTCCCAGTCCTGAAAAATGACTCAGTCGGTGCAAGCTAACTCAAAGCTGCCTGGTAAGAAACTACATGAAGATGCCGTTGTTTTTGTATTGCCACCTCATATTCCAATTTCTCTTGTGACTGTGAAAATGTAAATATTTAGGCTTCTCTTGGAGATGAGGTTTGAGTGTTGCAGTGTGCTGTAGTTTTTCAATTTATTGTTGTAATAAATCAAATAATTTGTTTTAATCTGTCAGTAGTGGGTTGGTAGAGTTTACCTCACTGAGATGGTTTAGATGGTGTCACAATGCTGTTAACCGCAGGAAACAAAATATATTTGAAATCGTTTGTGTCTTTATGTCGCTTGTACTGTAAACACCACAGATCAGACACATAGTGGTTAAATAAAACATAAACCTGCGCCGAAATATGGTGACACATTGCAACTTAAGACAGTAATTGGTACACTGTGTCAACACTAAGGCACATACATACTTCCCAAATTTTTATACTGGTTTATATTAAAATATGAATACTATTATCTCTGCTTTTCTGTGAAGAAGTTCCATTTTAAATTGGGACTTGTTTATTTCTGCAGAATTAATTAAAGGTACCCTGTGGAATTTTTGACCAACAGTTGTGTTTTGGGGAAGCGTTTTTAGGAGTGGGTCCCCATTTTGTTTGTAAGGACGCACATATATGTGGTATTACATTCATTGGCAGTAATGCGCAAAGGAGTGTAGCAATGTTGCCAACAAAGGCAGGGTAGAAGACTGCAAGCTAGTAAACGTGGATGTAAACAATGCAAGATCTAAAATATTCAAAAATGGGCATTGTGAGTGTGCTTATGAGATAGGAAATACATTTAACACATTTGTTGGACCCAAAGTATACACACAATGCGTTTTTAAAAACACTGAATGTGAACATAACTTTTGTTTACAATGAAACTCCACAGGCCATATTTAAGTATGTGACCATATTGTCCAGTCACATGTCCTTTTCCCTTCAGATCTGGGCTCTCCATTCATCTACTCTAGTCAGGAGGAGGCTGACCAGCCAGGCTCCTACTCCGTTCAGACTCCGTATGGTTTCCAGCTGGATCTGGACTTCCTCAAATATGTAGAAGAGATAGAAAGTGGACACAATCTCCGTCGGGCACCTGTTGGCTCCCGCCGCTCTGGCCGAGGGGTCAAACTCTCCCAAAGGAGTGTGGGGGGACGTACCAGTGGCTGGACATCCACAGAGTCTCTGGCGTCCCCGGCCAGTGAGGATGGCAGAGCTCCTCCGCCGCCGCCACCACGGAACCGCCTTGGGTCAGCACCCTGTGAAGTGCTCTCTCTTTCCCCTGTGACAATCCTCAGTGTTCCTCCCCTGTCTGCCGGAGCCAAAGTGCCACCCCCTCCACCGCAGCGCAACCCCAGAGTTGAGCGGACTCTTCTGGAAACCAGCCGGCGGCTACAACAGGAACAAACCCACCAGCACCAGAACGGTGGGCGCTTCCAGCTCGCAGATCCTCCCAAACAGCTCTTACCCACTGCGTCTACTCAGCCTCTGCAGAGTAGCTGGACTAAACCTAGTCCTCAGACCTCTGGGCTCAGCACTCCAGCTGCTGGCACCACAATGACTCCAATCCCACCCAGCCAGCTGCAGACAGTTAGAGAGCAGATGGCTACAGCTTTGAAACAACTAAAAGAGATGGAAGAGAGGGTAAAGGGTGTTCCTGCGCTTGAGAAAGAGGTGACCAAGCTTCGTGCAGAGAAAGACATGCTCCTGTTAGCCCTGCAGGAGAAGAAAGTAGCCATGGAGGGGGCCCAGCAGAAGCAACCGTCTACAGAGTCTTCTACCCAAACCACAGAGACCCTTCAATCTGACCACAGTATCCACAGTCGATTGACTGCACCAACCTCACCCAGACACAAAGGCTTCGGAAAATCTGGTGAGCTGAAAAGGCTGACTGAGAAATTTGAGGGGAAGGAAGAGAAAGCTACAGAACCTCCATCAAAGGTTTTAGTAAAAGTGCCAGAAAAAGTGTCTGTTGTTGAGAAGAAATCAGTGGCTGTTGGGGATGACATGCCAATGGACTCTGTTGTTTTCTACTACAGCCAGGGTGTGAAAGATGCTTCTGAGGGCACCAGGGTAAATGTCTGTGAGAAAGGCACCAGAACAGAGGCCCCTCTGGTTCATGAGGAGGGAGTACAGGCCAGAGTGGAGACAGAAGAGGCTGGAGTTTGGGTTATGGAGTCACTACTTGGGCTGACCAGCGAGGCACAGCGGGAGATAGACACCTTACAAGACACCATTAAATTCCAGCAGGAGTCCATTGTAGCTCTAGAGGACCGGTTGAGTGTGGCCGACAAAGACTTGGGGATCCTTAAAGCCCAGATGGACGAAAAAACCTCCAAAGTCACATTTGAGAAGGGGGTTCTTGCAAAACCAGACATGACGAGTGCTCAGGTAGAGACATTGACTTCTGTGTTAAGGCATGCTGCAGTTTTGTGCTGTCCTGAGGTGAGCGATGCATGCGTAGGTGAGAGTTTAACAGCAGATCAGATGGAACAAGGCACCCAGACTGATGATATAGTGGAGACTGCAGAACCAGCTCCTGTTGCAGTGGTCAGCACTGGGTGCCAATGGGAGAACTTGTTTGAGGAAAAGATGGAGGAACAGAAAGTTACAGCGCCAAAGAAGAGACAGTTGACCATCGCTGAATACAAGGTCTCACCAGAAGAGGTGGTCAGTATGGCCGAGAAGAAAGAGGAAGACCAAGGAGAGAAGACTACAGCCAGCAACATCAAAACAGGTGAGAACGTAGAGGTATTTGCCTTCATCGTAAGGTTAAACATGCTTGGGGTCAGGGTCAGGACATCATGTGGTTCGTTTTTTAAATGTTTTTCTTCACAAATTACATCAAATGTAGAATTCTGTCTTTATAACATTACAACGCATCATTAGTAAGTGCATTCTGGGCACGTGGTAGAGTGAACATAATTTAATATTCACAACAAGTGGAGCTCTTATGAATATAGTCAATTCATTTTATGTAAGTATAACTAAAGACTATGCAATCTGGTACAAATTTAAAGGGAAAATAGGACTGTGCTTGAAAGAACTGTCTCATTTCTTATATTCATTTCTTAGTGGACACTTCTATGCTGAATTGTACCTGTTGTGCACTGGCCAAAAGACTCTCAAGGTTACACTAGTAATTAATTATGAGTAGTGTTGTCGTTATACTTGAATTTCTAACTTCAAAACGATACCCGAAAAATATCGATTATTGATACCACAGAGACAAAGTGACACAACATTAAGGGCATATAATTTTAAATTTTTATTAAAAGATAAATATAACAAGGCTATAACATAACAACAAGGTACGACTTTTCCTTTCTTGGCTGGTAGCAGAGAACAGCAGAATGACTGACTGAAGTAAACATTAACAATAATTAAAACTATTTTACATTAATAAAAACTATTCTTGAGGTAGTACACATGTTCGAAAGTCTCTGAGATTGTCACACATTCAAAAGGCAATAAAGTGCAAGTAAAAAGAAAAGCAGTGCAATCTTATGCATTTTCAAGTAACACAAAACTCCATAACAAAACCCGCAACACACCACGACGAGTGACGAGAGGAGGCGGGGCTATGTGGGCATTACAGAGTTGTGTGTGTCAACTCGCTGTCGGAGAGAAGAGAGAGCGAGAAAGTGCAGCTGGTACTGGTGTATTGACAGTGCGGAAAATGAGTATTAAAAGTGTTTCAAATATTCTGAATCTATGAATCGAAAAATCTATATTTTCAATAACACTAATTATGGGTGTACCAATTGAAAATTGTCTTTTTTCTATGTAATTAGTTAAATTATATTGTTCTTTCCATGAAACTCCTTTGAAATTATTCAGAAAATACAGAAAATAAAGTGTTACCCACTCAGACATGAAATATTTTTACTGAAAAATTAGCAACATTTTTTTTTTTTTTTTGGCAAATTGGTTTTATAAGCAGTTCCACTAGAAAGACAAAACTAGGTAATCTAAAGAGATGGCACAATTCTCCAGCGATAGACTGATAACATAATTTTGTTTACATCATGTGTAGTGTGTGAGGTATGTGTTTCAGTGGTGTACTTTGTTTGAACTATTGTTTGATCCATTTGCTTCCGTTATGGTAAAAGGTATGCTGAAATCAATCATGAAGAGGAAGGATGGGAGCAACTCAGGCGAGAATCGCACCGCTGGCAAGAAGAGCCTGCAGTTTGTTGGCATTCTAAATGGAGGGTAGGTAACATGAAACCTAATTTTATTTTTTACCACAGTAAAAATAAAATATGGGCGGCAGACGGTCTGGAGGTTGAAAATAACACTTTGACCAGGTCAAACGTTTAACAAGTAAGAAACAAAACCCTTATTCCTCACCATCCAAGTGCCCTAAAATGTGAACTGCACAAGTTGCTCTGTATTCCAGCAAATATCTGTCTCCCAGGTATGAATCTACATCCAGTGAAGAAGAAGAGGAGGAGGAAGATGAGGAGGAGGAGGAAGATGGGAGTTCTTCTGGAGAAAGTGGAGAAGGCGAGTGCTTGGACAGCACAGAGGAGGATGAGGAGGCGGTTCTGGAGGAAGAAACATCCGAGGAGGAGAGAAACGTCAATCTGGACGAGAGTGACACTGATGAGGAAACCCTGAGAGCCACAAATTATTCATCTGATGCTGTGAAAGAGAAGTATGTTGTTACTGTAGTATGAAAAAATACATTTTGTAAGTTGCTATATTGATTAATACAGTTTCAGCAGCCTAAAGAAAATGGGTTAATATAGTTTCCTGATTGAGGTGTGGTGCAGTGAATGTGAATGCTACCAAATCATGTTAATATACAACTACATACATTGTATAAACACATATTGTAAAATCCACATACAATTGTGAGAAAGAGAAACTACGTACTGAAAGCAGTAAATTGTTTTGTGTTTCAACTTCACACATTGTTTTTTACAGGTTTGAGCTGAGCTCAAAAATGCGTGAAGCCTGCCTAATCCTGAAGAACCACCTGAACGATGACGTCAAAACACTGAAGAGTAAGGAAGTGGTGCGTCCCTGCATGCTTCTTCAAACCATTTTATCACTGAGTTACACATTTAACTTCATCACTTCATAATTGGAATAATGCAAAAGTTACTTAAAGTTGGTGAAAGCTGTGGGAGTGTATTTTATTGTTTAGGGTATAGGATATTTTCAGCACCAGCAAACATTAATTACAAACAATAGGAGCTTGATGTAACAATAACAGGAGTCAAGACTGAGAAAAGGCTCAGGAACTAGATCATTGTTGGGTTTAACAACAGAAGGACTTCCCTTAACATTCAGTGGAATGCCAGGCTGCCACAAACTGGAGACAAATACCGTTTGACTTTGCCAAAATACTGTATACACAACTTCACCAAATTATGAGAAAATATGGGTGACACTAGTCACTAGCACTAGTGAAATACAGCTTTATCATTGTGTATCTGCTGAGCTAGATATACTTCAGATGCTGTTTTGCTCACTCATTATAGTCTGTGTGTGTATGTATGTATGTATGGGTGGGTGGGTAGATAGATAGATAGATAGATAGATAGATAGATAGATAATGACTTCCTGCCCTCACCTTCAGCTCTCCAGCACCCACACTGTCCAGCTCGAGTGGTTCCGGATCTCTAGTGCCAAGATGGCTCAGCCTTCACGGGTCTCAGACTACCTTATGGCGTTCTCTGAGGTGTCGTCAGTTCTGCTGGAGCACGTAGTCAACATGACCGACGGCAACGGCAACACAGCTCTCCACTACAGCGTCTCACACTCCAACTTCCGTGTGGTGGGGCTGCTGCTGGACACAGGTCAGTGAACGTCTAAGAATAATCCAGTTAATAATCCAACCAATTATTCAAGAAGGGTCCAACTGCGGACCTCGCGTCTGGGGACCCCAGGTCTGCAAGCCAATGGGAAAAAGGTAGGGTCCCCAGACGTGAGCGCCGTCACTTCCATTAGTAGTCTTTTTAAAAAAGTTTATTTATTTATTTTTTTTACCAGATTTAAAAACTCAAAACTTTAAGTAGTGTTAACGTAATGTTTCAGGTAAAAAATTAGGTAATTATTCTTTCTTGTAGTGTGTTAAGTTAAAAAACAAAACAACCTGGTTGACTTTACATAACGTGCAGGTGATGTTAGATTGTTGGAGAAGATAACATTTATTTTGATTTGATTTTTAGTGAATTATGTGTGCCTAAACTCCTACTGCTTCAAAACATATGCATAAAATATATAAATTAAATTTATTTCTATTTTGTCCACCCCATTTATATCAAGGAGGAGCATGTATGTATATGTAAGTTGCAGTGTGTTCTGTATAAGTGTGTGTGTGTGTGTGTGTGTGTGTGTTTTAAATACACTGTCGTAAAAACATTTGCTCCCTACAGGTGTGTGCAGTGTGGATAAGCAGAACAAGGCGGGCTACACAGCCATCATGCTGGCTGCTCTCTCTACTGTGAAGGAGGAGGAAGACATGGTTGTGGTCAAGAAGCTCTTTTGTCAGGGCAACGTCAACGCCAAGGCCAGCCAGGCAAGTCTGAATCAGTTCATCACAGTTCAGAGCTTGTGTGTTGTTTACTCCTGAAGTTCTGCTTGTAGCCACTTTCTGTTCCTCCTCCATGTTCCCACAGTCATTCCTGTCATATTCGTTTGGTATGTAGGTCCTGCCTGTCCAAAAAAAGAATTTAAAACTCATGACATTAGTGGCTACATGCTGGATATATAAACAGGTTTTGTTCTGAAATCACTTAAGTTTTAACATTAGATTGAGCAATGTGTAGGTGCAGTAACATCTGTGTCACAAGTGATTCACTTAAGTGTATCACTTAATTTGATATGCAAATTAAATTTTATTTATATAGCGGCAATTCATAACAGAAGTTATCTCACTCACTTTCCTATAGAGCAGGTCTAGACCGTACTCTTTATAATATTTAGAGACCCAACAATTCCCACCTTTTTATGAGAGCGAGACAAATCCACTTTTTTTAAATAATGTAATAATAATGATGATGATGATAATGATAATAGTAGCAGCAGCAGTTGTCAAGCAGGAAAACAGCAACAGCAACATCTGTGAATGTGTAGTCGGCTCCATCAGCCAGATGCATTTTATCACTTAAAAGAGCCAATCCTGGCTCAGCTGACTTCTTTTAATGACTTCAATCTAATTTAGACACATTAAACTGTTAATGTGGAAAAAGGAAATATAAAACCAGACATAGGATCAATTCTACATATTACAGCCAAATGAGAAAAATTGTAAGTAATCTGCTTGTTTGAGTGAAGGTAAAGAAAAAAACTGTTCAGGGGATAATGCCTTTTATTGTTCCATGTTTATTTCAACTGGGAAGTGTTTTAATTGGGTAGGTCAGATTGGTCAGAAGTGATTTGTGAGAATGTGTTGACTTTTGAGTGTTTTTATCTCTTTGCTTGATCTAATCAGTTTGTGTAGTGTATGTGTTTGGACAGGCGCCTGACAGGCTCTCACACTGCCAAGTCACAGGACTCTGAATTTATAGCATCACTGGCAATAAATCCAATTACTGGCGCTTGTTATTGTTGCTGTGGGGTAACAACATGAGGCACGCAATGCAATTTTAGAGACAGGAATTTAAGTCACACCATTTTCTGCTGTGCTTTTGGACTGGAAAGTTATGGGCTTAAAGTACTTGTTTGACTTTTCCTTTGAATTAGTGATAACATTTTTGAAATTTAAAACAATCTGGTATCATGAAACTAGTAAAAGCAAGCATTTATGATTATAAATCTAGAGAATTAACCTTTTTATGGCTTTAAGTTTGGTTTTTGGAACAATACATCATCTTCTACACTGCTCTCAGAACTGTTTTCTTAATCTCCCTGTTGTGTTTATGACCACATTTACACCTGGCACTGACATGCAATTGGCAGCTGGATATCCTGTCTGGATAAGAAAAAACGCATGTTAATGCAAGATGTAAATGCACGTCGAACACATTGTGATGGGAATGTAATCAGACCAGATTGTGATTGGCCAGACCACCTCTCCCCGATTGGCTCTCACTTGGTTGTCGCTTGCATTGCGTCAAGAACACATTTGTATAATGTTAAGGCTTTCTCATCTGTAGGGCCAGAGGAGCTGTGCAAATGAAGTAGGGTTGTGCTGAAAAACAGAAATCTGTGTAAAAAACAAAACAAAAAAACTTGACCTTTTTTGTAGTTAATCTTTAGTTCAACAATTTCCTCAATCACATTGTTTCAGATAGTGGAACAATAGGTTTGGTATAAATGGTGTACATTTTCTCATCACTTAATAAATAGGCTGACCAATATGACAAGCTCTCAAATACTGTATTCTCATTGGGAGAAATTACATTTATAATTCTTTACCTCTGCAGGCGGGCCAGACAGCGTTGATGCTAGCTGTTAGCCACGGCCGCCAGGAGATGGTGCGTGCGCTGCTAGAGTGTGGCGCAGACGTTAACGTGCAGGACGACGAGGGATCCACGGCGCTGATGTGTGCTAGCGAACATGGCCGTGCTGAAATTGTCAAACTGCTCCTGGAACAGCCTGGTTGCGACATATCCATTATTGATAATGTAAGGCATTTACATTTTTAGCCAGCCATTCAGCTCATGCACTCATTGAGGGAAACTTTCAGTAACTTACCCTGAGCTTACAGATCAAGCCAACTGTTGGATCTCCGACTGCTGAAAACATGTGAGCACTTTTTCGTCTGGGATTCAGCTTAATCTGTTCTCAGGAAACGGCTCCTCATGGGAAATTGGTCTATGCAGTTTCCTCTCCTTGTCACCTTCCTTCTCTTCTTTTGTGTTTTTCTTTGTTTGGAAGATAGGCTGAGATCTTAAGAGCCATGATCAGATTAGTTTCATCTGCCTTCTACTGAAATCAGTGTTGTTTACAGGAAACACAATCATTGGGCTACTCACAAGCCCCCAGGGGATGAATTAAAAAGCCACAGCTCCTCTGTTCACAACCGCAGACTTGCAGATTTCAGACACATTGCCCTGCAGGCTCTTGCACACACTTCACCACATGAACCATACAAGTCAGCAGCAACTATCCTAATCAGTGATTACTTTTAGACTCCAAAGGATCCAGACTATACAAGAATGATTATTTTGTCAACCAACTGACTTACTGTATATTATCTACTAAATTTCAGTGGGAACATTTACTTTTCTCAAATACCAGAAGTCTTACCCTGGAACAAAATTCTTCTCATCGCTGCTTGTGACATTTCTCGCTTCGTTTTCTGTTAATCTGCATAGCTGTGTGTTTTAAAGTGATTTTACAGAGGATTGGTCTGGATGCTTGAAGAGAGGCCAGGCAGACAGATATTTGAGCATTCACATCTGTGCCAGAATGAGTTGGCCATTCAGGCCCTGGATTGTGTTTCAGTGCAGCACAGCTGGGCAGAGAGATGGACTGGGGGGGGGATGGAAAACATTTGGAAAAGCCCCCACCTCCCCCTGTCCTCCGAAAACACAGAACAGCATGACTGTAAAACCATGACTGTATAAACACAGTGGAGTTATATATATATATATATATATATATATATATATATATATATATATATATATATATATATAAATAAATAAATACAGTGCTCTTGCTGAGCCTTATTTAGTTACATTTTCATTTTATGTATTCTTTTAAACAGAGGTATAAGGGTACACAACTTTCTTTTGGTTCGCTACGGTCTATGAATGAAATAATTTATGTTAAATTATCTTAATACTGTCTAATTAGTTCTACAGTTTACCACGTGTGGAACATAAACGCCAAAGTGTGAGAGCTCTACCAGCTTTGGCAGTAGAACAGTTGTTGCTTGTTAGCTAGACAATGCTAGTCGGGTTAGCCCCTGGATGTATAGCTCATACGGCGAACACTAAAGAGAAACTGGATAAATCTCATTTAGCTCTATCGTTTGGAAGCGTTACGGTTAAGTTATAGCTACACTGGGCAAAGAGTGGAACGGACAAAAACTAAGCGCCAAACCTGCTGAACCATTCCCAATGGCTTCAACGAATGCGTCTATTACAGGGCTTAAGTCCTGCTATAATGTTCGTTCCCGTGTGCAATTCAGTCCGTTGTGCATGCTCTGCAAATAACCACAAGCTGCAGTCATCGAGGAATTATTCTCCCGGCAGTCACTCTCGATATCAATGAGAGTTTTTAAAAATATCGACCAATATCACATAACGTGAACAAGCGTTTTTTTATTTATTTATTTATTTTTTTAACCTCGTGACTAAGATATTTACTGAGCGGGACAGTAAGTGGAGAAATAAAAATGTTGATCTATGCGTTTTACTTCATTTTCTCCACTGTACTGAAAATGGACTGAACCGTGACTCTAAACAGTCACGTACCAAACTGTGGATTTTGTGTACCTTTACACCTCTACTATCAACCAGAGTAACTTACACTGATTGCAGAATGATAAGCTGTAAAATAAGATTCAATTTCTGGTTTTCCAACATTACACGAGACCTATATTACTCCTTACTATAGGTTTTATAGGGTTTAAAACCACAGGAGCTTTCCTACTGTAAATTTATGTTGTATTTGTAGAATTTCAAAAACAAATACTGAGGATGCAGGACGGATGAATGTCCTGGTTGTTTACTGGCCAATCAAGGATCCCAACATCCATCACATCCAGACAGAGGAATAGTCTTGTAGGAGAAAGCGTGTTGAAACGGCTGGAAAAAGGAACAACCATGTGTAATGTCGATCACATGGTCCATCTCAAACTGTAAAGCTCTCGAACATGTTTTAAGGGACAATAAACTCACTTACTTTCTCTGCCCTCCTCCTACTGTATCTGTTCCTCCCTCTCTCCTCTGTCTGTAGGATGGCAGCAATGCTTTGTCCATCGCACTGGAGGCGTCTCACAACGACACAGCTGTGCTGCTGTATGCCCATATGAACTATGCTAAGACCCAAACTGCTGTGGTGAGTCCATCCTCCCACACCACCTCCTCCTTTGTGGAGATGGGGTAGTCACACTTTGTGAATTTGATGACTGCAGTTTTGCATAAAAATGTAATATTATTAATTTTATTTTACAGTAATATGTTAAAGAAGACATACTAAAAACAGTGAAATAAACTAACTTAAGTAGAGTCCCAAAATTTGGCCTACCTTAGAGCAAAGTCACTTTTGGCTTTAACTGGTGTGGTTCTGTTTTTATCACGTTTAACAGCCTGAAAAGAAAGAGACAATAAATATCAACATTTGGAGTCAAGAGTTTACTTTTAGTTGGCAGTGGTTCATTTTTGGGGTCACAAGCTGAAAGGTTTGAAAGCCACCAGCTTCAAATCTGCTGGGAAATGCCATGCAAGTAGGCTGAAGTCGGTGCAGGTCACACTCACAACATAACTGTACAGTGAGCAATGTCTCTTGTATTTAAAGTGGGTAGGATCAGTTCCACAGCAGCGCTCCAAGCTTTAGTTTGGGTGTGGGCAGCACTGACTGAAGGTGCACTGCTGCCCCCTGTAGATGTTATCAAGCTCCTGTGGACAGTGGTGGAAAAAAGTATTTAAGTCATTTACTTAAGTAAAAATAATGATACCACACTATAGAAATACTAAATAGCATGTAGAAGTCCGGCATTCAAAACTTCACTTAAGTATAAAAAATTTACTCCAAGTATTTAAAAGTATTAATTTGTCAGAATGGGCCCTGTGAGTGTTTCGGGGTTCCATCATTATATTACTGGACCATTTTTACTGATGCATTAACATATAAACAGTACATTAATGTTACAGCGGGTTGTGGTGGAGCTAATTTTAAATGCTTTATATACTTTTGGGTGGTTAAATCTATAACACAAAGTTTTGTTTGTAAAATCTTGATCCGAAAAGTAACTAAAGCTGTCAAATAAATGTAGTGGAGTAGAAGTATAAAGTAGCATAAAATGAAAATACTCAAGCACAATTTTGAGGTACTTCACGTAAGTACATTACTTGAGTAAATGTACTTAGTTACAGTCCACCACTGCCTGTGGATTGTGTTTTCTGTTCTGTGATCACTGTGACCGATCAATTCTGAGGCCTGTGCTCATGCATAAAACTGAATAACTAAAACATTGCCATTAAATTAATCTAAAATGATGCATGTGAATACAATTTAAGTACACTTTTTTAAATTAACATACCAATAACAGTCAACAATGGCTCTAAACCCTTCAAGCTATTCAAAAAATATAATCACTTGCAGAATAATGAATAAAAGTCGACCCTGTTCTTCGCATTGTGTCTTTCAGGGGAGTCCGAAGGCCCAGCCAAGGAGCCCCACCAGCCCACACAAGCCCTGGCCTTCAGACTGACAGGATCATGGCCGCTCATGTATGCGGACAGACCAGCAAACATAACTGGATCTGAGCTGTGAAAAGCTCCACTGGAATTTACTTAAATATATATGTATTTATATGTTGCCATATGTCCTGCATTTATAAGTATTGTTAATATGAGAATATTATTTTTCCATAAAAGTCGTGAATGGTTATATTATATTATATACTTGACTAATATGTGCTCCTAGCATGTCTAAATAAGGTCTCCAGCGCTTGTTTTTTCTGACAGGAGATGAGACCTTACATTCATTATTTGCACTCCACTAATATTTTACTGTTAAGGGCAACACACACTGACACAACAATGTGCGTCAAGATACATCACTGCCTTCTAGTAATTCCCAGTGTCGATGCTACAGAAAATGTATCATATTGGCTCCCTGGTTTGGCACATCCTGGCTTACTCTACCTTGACTAATTCTGCTTGTCCGGTGTGTACTATGGAAATCAAATGACTCGACACAGCTGCTCTCCTGCCTTGGTTAACTGATCTGTGAACCTCTCACCTTCATAGTCTGCACTAGCTGTCTGTGTGTTGTATGTTCATATAAATATAAATATATATATATATATATATATATATTCATGTCTGAAATAAACATTTACATAAAAATTGGAGGAAACTACTTGTTTGTGCAACATTTTTTTAAATATTAAACTGTTCTTTACACTAAGTGAAGGTGGAGTTCACAAAGACCATCTCTTCCAAACAAGATGTTTTAGTTCCTAATACACACACCCCTACACCTACCTGTGGGTTTTCTACTACCTAGCAATCCAAACTCACTGTTTAGCAAGCTAACATTAAACTTATTGTGAATGAATCGTAATGTAACATAACATTCCTACCTGGGCTGATCAGAGGGACACGTGGGTTGCTCATGAGCACAAGATGCATGGAACTATTCACTTGAATTCTGAAGCCACTCTGCATCTGAAAACAGAGAATTAGAGACGTTAATACGAAAGACAATAAATACATTTTGAAAATTGACACGTCTTCAGAAAAACAAAGATGAGTAAACACAAGAAATACCAAGATTTGTTCGTTGTAAGAAAATGTTAAATTTGACCAAAATGTGGCTATGTTATATCAAAAAGCAATACCATTGTGTAGATTGTGCTGAAAATGGTACATCTTAATAGGCATAGAATAGATGGAGCAAGTTTTCTTTTCTAAAATGGGTGTGTGCTGTTACCAGGGGTGGAAGAAGTACTCAGATCTTAGCAGTACCATGGTGTAGAAATACTTTGTTTCAAGTAAAAGTCCTGCATTCAAATTCTTACTGAAGTACAAAAGTATCAGCATCAAAATACACTTAAAGTGCCAAAAGTACTAATCATGCATAATGGACCATTTCAGAATAATGTATACTATAATATTGTATTATAGTTATTGATGCATTAATGTGTTCATCACTTTAATGTTGGCTTGTAAAGATGGAGCTCATATTAAATACTTGATATACTGCTTGTGAATTTACCTCCGAGGATCAATAAAGTCTCATCTTACCTATAATAATACGTCATAATTAATTTGTTGATTGTATTTTGTATTTTTAATCTGAATTTGCAAAGTAACTAGTAACTTAAGTTATCAAATAAATGTAGTGGGGTAAATAGTACAATATTTCCCTCTAAAATGTAATGGAGTCGAAGTATAAAATAGCAGAAAAGTAAAATACAAGTACCTCAAAATTATACTTAAGTACAGTACTTGAGTAAATGTACCACTTTTAAATCAATGCACTGCAAACAAATCCATTCACAGTGCACACTTTATTGAAATGTAAACAATTTTTTATGTCATCGTGCAACTGAGAGTTTAAAGTCAGTTTTTAGAGGACATTTATGCTGTTGCAGATCCTCTGATGGTCTGTCAGATTTGAAGGGAATTGTCAAAGAACCGTGGTTTCTCCAGAGAGAGCTCTCTGGTGTACCATGTTTGTAGAGTGTATAATACAGTATATGTTCTCATTATGAGATGGCTAGAAAACTGTTTAATACACATTACACTCATGTAACTAAACAAAGTGTATATTTAGATTTTAACAAATTTGCAACAAATTCATCAATAAGCAAACAGGTATTCACAATCTACAGTACTTTATACATACATTTTACCAATATATTTAAATATGCTCTAACAAGCTTCACATACAGTACATGTACATATATTTTATTTCTGTTTGGGTTATTGACCAGTCCTTATATCTAGTTGTGAAAGAATGAAACTGGGTGTGAAAATTTTAGTGAAGAGTCCTTGGTCCTCTCAGTATCCGTTCTCTCCCTACAGCCCCCACGAGTGTGTCTGGTGACAGTCACAAGTAATGAACCACAAAGTGAGCATCAATCAATTATTTGGTTATCTTGAATTTATGAGGACCTATGCCTGGTTAATGATTGTGTGCAGGCTTTGCTGTAAGTTTAAAAATGCCTTTCAATACCTTAAATACATATAAATAAATAAAATGGGATGAACTATACCCTTGCATTTCCATGCATTAAAAATGTACTGATGCATCATTAGTCATGGCAGCATTATGACAGTCAGCTAGCTGCGTGTCTACACATTCATGCTTCTCAAGATTAAAAAAATAAGAATGTGAATCAGTTAATAAAAAAGAAATAAAGCTATAAAATGTTAAATTCAACACTTCTAGTTGCCTTTATGAAACGGAATTTTTAAAAATACAATTTCAATAATGATTGATATAGAACAATTTACAAACCATACAATCAAAATAGTGTTGATAAACTATTCTCCAGAGAGTAAACTCACCATTAATAAATGTGGTTATGGCTCAGACTGATTTGCTCGGTACATTATGATAAATATAAGTGAAGCCAGGCGTGAATTCTTCTGAAGCACAAGACAGTCAGCTGTTGAACAGAATACAATGCATTTTCAACTTTGAAATTAAACTTTAAATTTAATACTCTGTTTTCAGCTACCTAAGGGGCTGAAAAATAACACCCAGTAATGTCAAAAGACGAACAGTGGTGTGAAAAAGTGTTTGCCAAATATTTAAATTTGTTTGATGATCTGAAACATTTAAGTCTGACAAACATGCAAAAAAATAAGAAATCAGGAAGGGGGCAAACACTTTTTCACACCACTGTAACTATATGAAGTGACATGTCTGTAGAAAATCTTTGGTGTTGTATTGTCTTCTATTGTAGTTTTTGTTTGGATAAATTGCCTTTAGTTTATTTATTTGAAATTTGGTGAACTGTCAGAGATGTTCATGACAGATGACATGTTTATACCACGGTAGCTATCCCTTTAGTATATCTTGGTGCACTGGACCATTGCAGACAATTTTGCAAATCAATGAGCAAGACTGCTTTATAGTAATGTTGGATATTTATATGATTTTTATAAAACTTATACAAATTAATTTTATATATCATGGTATATCATATTGAGATGTCACTTCACTCCTAGTTTAGGCAACTAAAACCACTTGGTTATGGTTAATTAAAGACCCTGGTCATGGCTAATATTTAACACTGACTTCAAGTATAAGATGAGACCAAGTGACGTGATGTAATGAAAACCCATAACATAGTTCTAGGAAATAAAAGAGGTGAAGTGCAAAACTTCTTCGAAAAACAAAAGCTACATGCAAAATTGATTTTTGTTCGGCCGCAACAAGCCATTATTACAAAGAGCTACTTGAGTTGACTATGCTTATCTTATGATCCATATGCTGTCATGTGGACATTGTTTCGAGGAATAAAGTTGGCTGACATACAGTCTTTGTTACATTTGCTACTCAGCTTCAAAGAGTTCAAAGAGTCAACGTTTCCAGTTTAAAATGAGTTACTGTGCAACATTTAAAAGATGGACCGCGATTATTTGGGTTGGAATATTAATATATCATCTCAGTGCAAATTTCCTCTGCATTTGTCCGCAAAGTAACATCTTCCATCTTCTATAAATGTTTATCCTGCTCAGGGTCATGGGGGTCTGGAAGGACAGACAAACATGACTGCATTTAATTGACCTGCTTGGACTTAAACAAGAACCTCTTGGTGTGAGACAACAGCGCTACACAAGCGCTAGATCAGGTAGAAATTAAACACCAACAGAAAACAACAGATCACAAAATAACTCCTAGAAAGCATCATACTGTGTGTGTTGAAGGATTTCCAAGTCATGTTTTTTCACCACCAATCCTGACCTGAGTCTTAAATACGGTGTCGATAAAGAGTCTGACCCCATGCATTTGAAAATTAATTTGCATATTTTTTCCCTAATAATATGGCTGTAGAGTGCACCATAGCAGAAAATGCATCTTTCCTTGGATGGTTTCTGGTAATACTGTGTCTAGTATCTTCATGTGCTCAAGTAACAAATACTTCCAAATTATTTTAAAAACCTTGAAAAATATCAACACTGTATCATTGAAAGGACAATTTCATGCATTTTCCATAACTCTTCTTCTTTTGAGTTTGTTTTTTTTATGGTTTCTATTAGAAAGTTTACCTATTATAAGATTGCATATGAGTGGTAGTTGTTCTACACCCAATTTTTAACTTAAATCTAGCGTTGTGTGAAGTCACTTGAAAGCACGGGACATTTAGGTGTTTAAATCATAGGATCGGTCAAATGGATAAGCTCCAAACGAATTTGAAATTGATTTGCATGGTGATTAGATCCCTGGAGAGTTTAGGCTTATAGTAGTCAACTGTTCAAGTGTGTAAATTATTCACAAATCATTTTCTCCTTGGCTTAATGAGGCTTCAATGACTCCACATAGCTTCAGGGTCCAACGTCAGGCTTTAAAAATCCAGGGGAAGTCCTTTCTGAGACCACTGAACCAACAGCATACCACTGGGCCTGTTTCATTGTATCCTGCAACATCTTTCACTGAAAGTAGAGCAAACAGCCAGAATGGCGTATCACCATTCTTCAGAGATGAACGGAGTAGTTAACGAGTACCTGAGCATGTGCATCGAGCCTAAACATAACGGTTTGTGCAGAGAAGAGAAGGACTCCAAGGATGCTGCAGATGCAGACAAGCTGTCCTGCATTGAGAACGCTTATACCACCATACTGAGTGAGCTGGGAGAGGACGTCGACCGGGAGGGACTTCTACGTACACCACTACGTGCAGCCAAAGCCATGCAGTTCCTCACTAAAGGCTACAAAGAAACAACCCAGGGTGGGTACAGTCTTATGGATGACAAAGCTTTCGCTAGTGCTAAACTTGATTGTCCTGGTCTCAAAATCATTATGTCAAATGCTAGATCCTAACTAATGTCTGTCGACTTTTGATTTGCTCTACTGTTAACACAGAATGTTAAACTAACTATTTAATCTTCTCTCAGATATCTTGAATGACGCAATCTTTGATGAAAACCATGAAGAGATGGTGATTGTCAAGGACATTGATTTGTTCTCTCTGTGTGAACATCACCTGGTGCCTTTCTTTGGCAAGGTAATTTAATAAGAAAGTTATTCAAAGTTCTTAAAAACTGATATTTACTTATAACGTATATTTATTTTTATTATTATATTTGCAGAATCTATCATTCTACACCAGATTTTGTATTTCAGTAGCCATTTTTACAAGCATATACACTGATATACTGCATTTTAACAACAAACTACATGATTTGTTCCAATGTGTCAGGCTCACATAGCATACCTCCCAAACAAGAAAGTGGTTGGTCTTAGCAAGCTTGCAAGGTAGGTGATTAAAAAAATAAAAAAACCACAAACACACTCAAAGACATCCGTTTCATTCTCTTAATTTTTGTATCGTTTCAGAATTGTTGAGATCTACAGCAGGAGGCTTCAAGGTAAAAAAAAAAAACCTGCTATAATATTGTATAATGTTATGCCTTCCTCTGTAATCTTATTTATCTTTTAATTTCTCTACGTTCCTGCGTTACATGTAATGTGTAACTTTCTCCACAGTTCAGGAGCGTCTAACCAAACAGATTGCTTCAGCCATCTCTGAAGTGTTGGAGCCTGCTGGAGTAGCAGTGGTGATTGAGGCTGTGTGGGTATTCAGCTTTTTCTCTGCCATGTCTATTGTATTGTCACTTAAAAAGCTTGTGGAGAATATGGAAATGCAGCCACACAACCTTTAGTAGCATACAAACTGGTGTAGAAAATAAGTTTGGTGATTACCTGGATTTAGAGACCATGTCAAAAAAATTTTATAGCAAAGTTCTGATAAATAATAAATAGACTGTATGAATCATGAATGTGTTTTACTGTTTTATGGTAATTTAAACAACCTCCTTTGTGCATTTCAGCCACATGTGCATGGTGATGAGAGGTGTGCAGAAGATGAATGCCAGTACTGTTACAAGTGCCATGCTGGGAACATTTCATGATGATCCTGATACCAGGAAGGAGTTCCTCGCTCTTACAATGAGGAAGTAAAAGTTTTCACCTCAACAAACAGTTAAACAGAGGGAATTCGACTGTGTTCAACCACTTATACGTATTTTGAGTTCTCCATGTGTATCTGTCAGTTTTATTGTCAGTGAAATGCTTTTGTTGGTGGTGTTCTTACTTGAGCTGATATCTTTGTTTGTGTTAAGCTCTGTGAGGCAGTTGAAATATCAGACACAAGGAATGTCCCACCAGAAAACACTGGAATATGAAACTGATGGTAATATTGAATTAATGTAATGGCTACAATGTGCTCCACATTGTATACATGTACAGATGTTATGAAAGATAGAGCTGATTCTTATTTTTCTGTATGTGTATTATTATTTGTTTATATTTAAACAAAATCAGATGCTACTGAATGAAAGCATGTGACATTTAGAAAAAAATAATCATCAGCACATAATTTCTGTTTGATTGCAACCTATTTGTGTTTTTGAGAAACAAATCTGTTATGGCCAATAGACTAAAGCCATAAAATTAAGACTGTGTTATTCATCTGATTATTAGACAGTAGCCTCAGTCTGCATGCTTCTCTTCATGTAGGGGGAGTATTAAATGTTACAAGGTTATATTTGGGATTATACTTATATTATTATACTGGGATTATACTGGGATTTTATCTAAACCTTTTATTTACATTCTACTGTAGGTATGTGAAAAAAATCATGTACAAGTTTATGTAAATTATGAAAATAAAAACTTCAGCTTCTATCAAAGGTCTAAATATTTTTTCTAGAGGGCCATATTTGGCCCATGGGCTGCTATTTGACACTACAGCAAATTAAGTTGTTTGACTGTCTGGTGAAAAGTTTGACTAACCTGTCAACATCACAAACAAATGCAGGTATTTTGTATACCAGGAATTGAGGGTGGACACGTTAACTGATGACACAAAAGATTAAAATTTTGTATCAGATAAAACAAAGAATTTTGTTTGGTTACTTTAATAAAGCTTTTAAACATTTCTTTTATGTCATTTTCATTATTAAGCTGCTATATAACTGCATAGTATCTTAATTACTCAAAATATAAGGTGACTAAAAATGGTAACCATATTTTCAGTTTCGGCAACCACTTACATTTTTTTAGCTTTCAGTATTTAAAAGCCAATACTAACACTGGTTGGGGTCTCTCTATTATAGTTGAGTTTTAACATTAGCTCAGCATAATTGTAATTAAAAGAAAAAAAGAATAACTCAAGAAGCTTATTATATGTTCTGGACTTTGAACCTCATATCTAACTAAAATCAATAGGTATTTACTTTACATGCAAAGCTTTATGGCTCTAGCTCCTCACTGGATGCAGACATACCCATTGATTGCCCATCATAACCACACTGTAGATAACAAACTTATAATCATTCAGACTAAATAAAAAAATTGTCCCTCCCTCAAATTTTTCCAGGACACAGTGGCAGCCTGGAGAATCGCTAACAAAATGTAAATTATCTTTATATTTATGTATCTAGTTTAATATACAATATAACTTTAACTAACATTATTATAGTAATTACTATAACGCTTATCTTAAAGAAGCTACATAGAGTGACTAGAGAACCTGGACAACAAGCAGGTGTTTGTACTTGACATTAAGACTCTTCTGGGAACTTGTTTAAAATCATGATATGCACAAGAATAATAAGCAAAACAACATACCAACTGTACTGCATTACACAGAGAAGTGTTTCTGTTGTTTAGCCTACCCTCATTGATACAAATAGGGTGGACAAAATAATAGAAACGACTGTCAGCTTAATGTGGTGTGTTGTATGTGAAAATGTATTCTACTGTATGGTATATTTGTCATGGTGTGTCTGGCAGCTTTTTGTGAAGTTTATTTTGACTATTTCCATGGTGTGAAATAAATACACTGATTGACGCATCAATTGTAACGATGATTGTGAACACATAGGATAGCATAGGACATACTTGCCAAACTTGAGAACTCAAAAATAGGGAGCATTTAGAAACCAAAGCGTGGGGTCTGGCGGTCATCCCCTAGAAAAATTTGAGTTTCAGAGACTTTGTTTCCTGCATTCTGGTGACTTTTAAAGAACGAAAATAACAAAATAATAAGTACACTGCAACATTATATTTATGTTAAATACTTTTCATTCTCATGAAAGAATAAAGAATATTTCGCCCCTCTGGTATGAACTTGCAAGAATCTATGGCATAAACTAATATTCATCATTCATTAATGTTTTTGCCCCTGCCCCCTTCCATAAGACACGTGAATTCTTCTTTCCAGGACATCTGAAATTTCCTGAAAGTATTTCTTTCTCTTAGTACTCCCCATTTCTCTCTCCGTCTCTCACTCACTGAGGAGGACAAGGCACAAGCAGCTCTCTTCCGTGTCATGTGCATGCCAAGAAATGACATTTGGTGTAGCTGTATTGTTGTCCGGGTGGAAACAGACTTTGAGAGTCGCTGTACAGTGCCAGAAACAGGTTGTGATAACGAAAAGGAAAAGGTGTAAAATTGTCATAAATCGGCAAAAATACGGGACAATTGTGACCCCGGGAGGAAACCGGGAGAGGGCAATGAAAAACAGGAGTCTCCTGGTCAAATGGGGGAGGGTTGGCAAGTATGGCATGGGATCATATGCTATCATTGTATGAAACAACAAAAAGTTCATACAATAGCATCCGTTTTTTAAAATATAAAAAATAGACATACAGAAAAATAAGAATCAGCTTAATCTTTATTTTCATAATATCTGCACATGTATACAATGTGGAGCACATTGTAGCCATTACATTAATTCAATATTACCATCAGTTATCAATTTCATATTCCAGTGTTTTTTGGTGGGACATTTCATGTGTCTGATATTTCAGCTGCCTCACAGAGCTTAACACAAACAAAGATATCAGCTCAAGTAAGAAGTCTGAAAATAAAACTGACAGATACACACGGAGAACTCAAAAAACATGTAAGTGGTTAAAGCACAGTAGAATTCCCTCTGTTTGACCGTTTGTTGAGGTGAAAACTTTTCACTTCCTCATTGTAAGAGCGAGGAACTCCTTCCTGGTATCGGGATCGTCATGAAATGTTCCCAGCATGACACTTGTAACTGTACTGGCATTCATCTTCTGCACACCTCTCATCACCATGCACATGTGGCTGAAATGCACAAAGGAGGTTGTATAAATTACTGTAAAGCGCATTCATGATTTACACAGAGGCCATATAATATTGTCTCATACACCAGCTTGTGTGCTAATAGTAGTTTTGTAGTTGCATTTCCATGTTCCACAGAAGCATGTTACAAATAAATCCATATACTGTGTTAAAATTAAGCTACAAAACAATAGACATAGATAGGTATTAGGGAAACCTTTAAAATTATATGTAATGTAGATCATCTAATTAATAATGTGTTACATGTTTGGTGCAAATAACATGTGCAAACTCATGTGTTGACATACATTGTATGTAGCACTATCAAAGTACCCGTGATACATTAAAACCACTTACATCTAAAAGAGACTAAGAAGACAAGTTCCAGTAAATTATTATCAAACACATGTAATGTCTGCTGAATACTCACACAGCCTCAATCACCACTGCTACTCCAGCAGGCTCCAACACTTCAGAGATGGCTGAAGCAATCTGTTTGGTTAGACGCTCCTGAACTGTGGAGAAAGTTACACATTACATGTAACGCAGGAACGTAGAGAAATTAAAAGATAAATAAGATTACAGAGGAAGGCATAACAGTATACAATATTATAGCAGGTTTTTTTTTTTTACCTTGAAGCCTCCTGCTGTAGATCTCAACAATTCTGAAACGATACAAAAATTAAGAGAATGAAACGGATGTCTTTGAGAGTGTTTGTGGTTTTTTTATTTTTTTAATCACCTACCTTGCAAGCTTGCTAAGACCAACCACTTTCTTGTTTGGGAGGTATGCTATGTGAGCCTGACACATTGGAACAAATCATGTAGTTTGTTGTTAAAATGCAGTATATCAGTGTATATGCTTGTAAAAATGGCTACTGAAATACAAAATCTGGTGTAGAATGATAGATTCTGCAAATATAATAATAAAAATAAATATACGTTATAAGTAAATATCAGTTTTTAAGAACTTTGAATAACTTTCTTATTAAATTACCTTGCCAAAGAAAGGCACCAGGTGATGTTCACACAGAGAGAACAAATCAATGTCCTTGACAATCACCATCTCTTCATGGTTTTCATCAAAGATTGCGTCATTCAAGATATCTGAGAGAAGATTAAATAGTTAGTTTAACATTCTGTGTTAACAGTAGAGCAAATCAAAAGTCGACAGACATTAGTTAGGATCTAGCATTTGATATAATGATTTTGAGACCAGGACAATCAAGTTTAGCACTAGCGAAAGCTTTGTCATCCATAAGACTGTACCCACCCTGGGTTGTTTCTTTGTAGCCTTTAGTGAGGAACTGCATGGCTTTGGCTGCACGTAGTGGTGTACGTAGAAGTCCCTCCCGGTCGACGTCCTCTCCCAGCTCACTCAGTATGGTGGTATAAGCGTTCTCAATGCAGGACAGCTTGTCTGCATCTGCAGCATCCTTGGAGTCCTTCTCTTCTCTGCACAAACCGTTATGTTTAGGCTCGATGCACATGCTCAGGTACTCGTTAACTACTCCGTTCATCTCTGAAGAATGGTGATACCTTTCTGGCTGTTTGCTCTACTTTCAGTGAAAGATGTTGCAGGATACAATGAAACAGGCCCAGTGGTATGCTGTTGGTTCAGTGGTCTCAGAAAGGACTTCCCCTGGCTTTTTAAGTCTGATGTGGGTCTCCCTGGGGCTACAGCATCACTGAAGCCTCAAGACACCCATGCAGGAGAAATCAATTTCAAATTACCATGCATCAAATGCCATGGAGTAAACTGATCCTGTGATTTAATTTAAAATACGTAGAAGTCCCATGCTCTGATTTGAGGTCACAGAAGACTACATATCGATCAGATCGGAAACATTAATTTAAACACGCCTAGCTGCATTTTGTTCATGTTCATGTCTTTACTTAAGGTCCAACCAAAATCTCGAATAGTCAACCCTTTTTGCAGTCAAAAATAGAGTTAAGTGATGTTTACATTTATTACATTTACATTACACTATTCAATTTACATGACTCATGGCAACATGGTGACAGTCGCCAAGCTGGGCCTGATGAGTGGGCCTACACAGTCATGCCATAATTCCAATACAATAAATACAACACTGCTATTCAGTATTACATAACGCAGAGATACTATCAGGGAAATCACCAAAGTTGTGTTGGAGCACTCACCAAGAATCACATATTACCAGATTGTATTCTTCATAATATTGATAGTTTGTGTCATCCTTATGAAATGCAATTGCCATTGATTAAGAGAATAGGTAAATAATAAAAATAAATGTAGAATTAAGAAATACAAATAGTTATTATTATGTTATTATTAGGAATGGGGATCGAGACCCAGTTCGATAAGGACCCGGTTCCAAATTTCTCAAAACCTGAAAATCAATAAGGCCCAAGCTTATTGATACTGCTATCCAGACCACCGGGTCCTATAACGTAACATTATGTCTCAAGTACTTAGAGTCATGTCATTTAAAATCAAATCACTGGGGCACTTACATACATCGATTGTCCAATAAAGTTTTTAAATTTAATTGAATTGCCTGCCAACCGCCATTAAACTAATCGAAAAAGAATTTAATTGCGTCACGCCCTCGTCCTCGTTCGTTCTATTTATTCTCTTTTGGTCACTTGATTGCTTGCTAGGATGGCTGACCGTGCAAAGTGGTCAAAGGTTTGGCAACATTTCAGTAAAGCCAAAGATAAGGACAAAGGGAAATGCCATTTATGTTAATTTCTTGCGGGGGGGTGCAACGTCAATGCTAAAGCACCTCAACATTGCGCATCAAGCCAAAACGCAGTACCTTCAACTGTGTTCGAGTCGGAACACCGCCAACTCCGGGTGCCGTTGCGGGACAATCATCCTCCTCCATAAAGTATGCATGGTGCGCCGCAACTTCCCCCAACTAGCAAGTCCCGTTTGTTGACAATAATAATCCAATTGATAATAATCCAAAAATATGATATTTCTTAAAGTGACAGTACAGACATTAACCAATATTTTATTGTGAAACCGAAATAACTATTGAAACATAAACAAAACAGTTTCTTCAATATTTAGCACATTTTACCAAATAAATGTGTCTCTTGCCTTCTGTCTGATAGAAGAACGTTTGGAGGGCCTAGTAATGAGTTGCGCTTAATGATAAGCTAAAATATGTTAACATTAAACATTGCTACACAGCAACACAGAGTAGCTGAAATTTCTGACCATTTTCACAATTGAGAATGACTTCCGGATGGGAGCCGAAACATCTTGATTCTGAAAACAGTATCCAGATGACTACGACTGAAACCTTTTCTACGACTATTCTCATAATTATACATTATGTTGAAGGGGCCCTGTGTATTCCTTTTCAAATAAATGCCCAGAATCAGCAGTGTTTATTGAAGGCTAGGCAATTTCCATTCAGTTCAGAAATCAAACAGTCACAGACTCACAGTAAAGCAATAAAAGCAACACCAGTTCTGTTAAGAATTAATTGTAGTCCCGTCTTTCCACCAAATTAATAGAAAAGTATCGATAGTGGTATCGATAAAGACTTGGATCGTTAAGCAGACTCGAAAACGGTATCAATAACAATAAAAATAACGTTCCCCAACCCCAGTTCTTATATGTCGACATCCTAGCCATTTTAGGACCAACGTTTGTTAAATGTGTGTAATTACATGAGGTTCACATAATTCTATGTAATAAGTCTATGTACCAAAACAGAAAACTGAATGGGAAATAAATTAGTTGACTAGAAAGTATACTAGCCCTACAAGTAGAAAGCAGTACATAATATCGCCATTAGAATGACAGGTCGGAACTGGTTGTTTACTAATGTGCAATGATAAGCGCCGATAAAACGATGTTCATCACACTTTTGCCCTTTTTACACCAAAATTAGCGTGTATATGCATGTTTTTTAAACATGGGAAAAGCCGCTAAAAATAGGCGATTGACTCCTTTCACATTGCCAGTACACAAGTTTACCTTTTCTGTTTTTTCTGATGTGTCGCGTTCAACATCATGAACGTGCTGTAAAACAGGGTTAGTAAACAGTAGTATGCAGCATGCAGCTAGTGTCAATGTTATGGTGGTTGCAGTGTGTAGCCCATAGACTGTATAAAAATAAGGAACTACAAGTTTCAACCTAACTACAGTTCAGGCATAACGTAAGCCTTTACTGTCTTTGTGGCATTTGTAGGAGGCAAAAACGAGTGGACAGGAACTGTGATTATCATCATAATAACATGAATGAAACTCAGGCTTTCACAAATTGACCACAGGATTTTATTTTCTGTTTATTTTCTTGAGCAAAACCTAGCTAACTTAGGGATGTCATAATTAGCCACCATATTGATTTATGTTGTTAACTAGCCATTACATATAGCCATAATTAATGTAGCCTACATTCTTTACTAGCCTTCATATACCTCGTGTCGGGTCCGCTCTGTGGACTGAATGCACAGACTGTAACGTTATGCTTTCTGCTGAGATGCTGAAGCAAAGACGTCGTGCTATTGTGGTAGCTTAGTTCAGTTTTACAATAGACACTGTACAGAGTTTTGGTGGACACTTTATGTCGCTTTCTCTGGCCTGTCTCTTCTCTGCGCCCCTCGCTATTTTCTCTCTCTTCCTCCTCTTTGTAATCCGCCATGTCTAATCACACCAAAGATGCTCTGAACCGTCTCTGATCACACACAGAGTAAGCGCATTGTGCGACAGTAATAATCATCTGTGCAAAACCCAGTGTGCTGTATGTAATTATATGGATTAAACGATGATTTTTAGTAATCGAGTTACTCAAGGAATCGTTTCAGCCCTATAGACAACCAACCTATTTTATATGTTATACAAACATAACTGTACTGTAAGCACATTTAACATATGAACTATTGTCAAGCTATTTTACCAAACAGAAAACAGTTAAACATTTACAAATATTCAAAGTTTACACTATTTCATACATATATTTTACCAGTATGAATATATTCTGACATGCTTCACATACAGTATATGTGCAAGTACAGGATTTGTGTTGTGAATTGTGTGTTGTGAGGTATTTAACAGTAATCCACTGCACTGAGTTTAAAATGTTTAATCAAATGTATTTGTCAGCTGTCCTCGTGAGTATGTCTGTTGACAGTCATACTTGGTTAACACAAAGTGAGTATCAATTCATTATTTGGTGCAGTATGTGATTATGGTATCTCCTCCTGGTTTATGATTGTGTGCAGATTTTTTAACAATTTGCTTTTAATTCATTCTTTTAATTCCCTGCCACAAGGAGTGCCTCTAAATAAACAAAATGGGAATAAAAATACTGAATAATAAAAACTCCTCATTAACCCATTATTAAATTAGTGATATCACTGAAATCACCAAGGCTATGTAGAAGCACTCACAAAGAGTGACATTATCCACCATAATGTCGCAAATGACATGTTTGAAGTCTTTCCACAGACATACCCGACTTCAGTTGAACAATGTCGGCATAACATTACAGTCCATGACAATGGATGCTCTAATGATCTAAATGTCACGGGAGGATCCTCCAGCTCTGGTCTCTCATTTGTGTTTGCTATTCAGAGGCAGCAACACTACATGAGCTTGACTTACCTGGCTAACCTGGCTAAGCCGACTAGCATGCTATAACTGATCGATAAGCTGATTGAGAATACAGCAACTGTAATGGTTACCTAAAGCCCTTGACTCCACTGTTTAGAAAGACTGCAGGTCTTCTACAATAAACAGCCCTGTGGTATCCTTCGTCATCTCCTCCTCTCTCTGCTGCTGATGTGAAGAGACTGGCAGGGACAGCTGGTAGAGAGGAGAGGCTGGTTGGCCTCTGCCTCAAAGTCTACACAAATTCAACAAATTTTCAGATACTGGGCGCACATGCACGAGCCTCATGTCCACTCTCAGTTAGCTATAAATGGATGTAGAAACACCCGTAAACATCTGTTGGCATATTGATACTTGTGCCCCCTCCACCTGTTAATGAGAAGAATAGCAAAGAAGAAGTGCAATTTCACCAGAGCAGCTGTCATTACACACAGCCATGGCTATCTATAGTGCCCGTATCACTAGTTAATCACATGTACCTGTAAACCATCATCACGACCAAAACAAACAATGTTTTATGGTAAGGTTACATTTCTCACTTTATATTTCATGTCCACCTTATATCACCTGCAGCTATCTCTAGAAAACTGTGTGTACGCCAGGTCGGCCGTCTGCGTGAGATGTGCACATTCTCACCACACATTCTTTTAGAAATACCAGTTGATGTGTGGGAAATGACGTATGCATGGTTTTTGTGCTTACACATCGTTTATATATCCGTCCCCAGGTGTTTGATAAAATACTCTGCCCTTACCGGCGGATTGTGTTGCACTTACGGATAATGAGTTGCCATCCGTCGACTCGAGTGAAATATAACTGAAGTCACTCTGCTGTCCGCTCACACTCAGGCAAACACGCACCAACACAGAGCAGACGAGAGAAGAGAAAGGCAGAGAGGCAAAAATCGCCATTCGGGTTTTGAATGCTGTCCCCTGTCTGCAGCTTAACCTAACCCAGTTAATAGATCTGTATTTTTTTAGGATCTCAACATAACAAAATGTTGCCAAGCAGATATCGTTTCTGATCAGCTTTAATATTCTTGGAAGCAAAAGAGGTGAATTAAAACTTCTTTGAAACAAAAAGGAACATGCCTAACACAAATCATGTAAATCTGTGGAAAAAGAGTATGCAAAATTTTTTCTCTTTTTCGGTCACAACACAAAAACAAGATACAACAAAAAGCTGTTTGAGTTGACTGAGCTCATGCGCCAATCATGTGGACGATCAGTGAATTATGTTGACAGGCACAAGATCTTTGATACATATGCTTCTCTGCGTTGAAGAGATTTCTAATTGTTTCACAAAGGTTCCACTGTAAAGTGTGTTACTGTGCATAATGCTAACTGCTAACTGCAGTTAATGTGATGTTTAATTTGTCTAGTAGGGCACATAGTCCTCTCACTAAGGTACGAATGCAACTGATACAACTGAAAAATACAAATTCATCCATATTCATCCCAACTACATACAGACAACACTCATATTCAAACCTCAAATTCAACCAGCAGGGTCAGGTTTAAACCAAAGATCTTCGTACTGTGAGGTGACCTTAATAAACAAGACTAGAAAAGAGTAAAGTGTTAATTCCTTAACAATGTTTATTCCTACTTTGAAACGGCTCAGTATTTTGTAGATCATTGTGTCAAGTATAAAACTGAATGAGTTTACTTTGGTAGACTGCCATTAGCCAATGCAAATTCACTGGCTTCCAAGAGTCTTGCACAAAAGACAGACATCATGTGACTGAGAAAGCAATTTAATGTGTGTTTGAAATATCTGACAATGTTACATATTTTAACCTAAACACAAACAAGGATCCTTACAATGTATTTCTTTTCTACAGTAGGGAATAGCAAGATATAACAAGCAAAATACATTAAGCAAAATAAAACAAGGAAGATCATAGATCATATAGGCTAAATTAGGATAAAAAAAACTGTACCAGATAAAAAACAAACAAACAAGACTTTAATAAAGTGTCTGTGTCTGAGTGAGAGAAATAGCCCGGAGTCTAGTGGTGTCCGTTGAGCCAGTGGATACAGAATCAGCTATATATCTAACGTCCAGCTTGTACTGTGACCCAGTGAGCACTTCTGGAACAGAGCTGTGATACCAAGTGGTCCTTCTCTGTGATGTTCTGGTGAAACATATCTGTCTGCAGGGAGGAGGACAAGATGGTGTAGCTTGTGTAAACCTCATACACTGCACTGCTTCAACAGTCTAACCCTGTATTAAATCAGGCCTATTACATTTTTAGACTAGAGTGTATTGGTACTTTTATAGATACACTAAGTGACAAATAAACGTGATTTGATACATGACCACGTTTCCCTGTTGCTGAGTACTTGGGTCTAATTCAATACTTGGAGTTTATGATGATGCTCAGATGACAACAAAATGTGCAAGCTTTTCAAAATAAGGAGGAGGGTTACAATATATTGTATTAGGATATTGAAATATGGCAACAGGTACAGTCTCCCTCGTGGGTCCTTCCTCCTGTTTGACTAGCAACACAACACTGAACTACAGTGTTAGCTGTGGTTGTTTAATCTTTCCACAGAAGACAGATTATGTTAGTGACCCAATGCCACAGGACTAGCAGAAGATCAGCTGACAGCAGCCAAGTTACCACGGCCGGTGATAGAAACATCACACATAAACATATTCAAATTCAATTAAGTAGAAAACTCTTTCGCACATTAGGGACAACTAATAGTCTGGATAAATAATAACCTGCAGCAGTCTATACTATAAATCTTGTAATTAAATCTATCATTCCTTACAGTAGCCATTTACTGCACTGGTAATACTCTACATATGACAATAGTGCAGGAAGATGATTTTCGTCCTCAGGGCATATTGCTCCCTAAGTGACTTGACTCTCCCTGTTCAATGTTTGCCACGATATCAACATAACCTCAGTCACGCATGCCAGCAAATAACAGCTAATGTAGCTAGTCACTAATGTTAGTATCTTACCTTGCATACCGCTGCTTTCTCGCCGTCAGACCAATAGGGAATTCAATTAAATTTTAATTCAATTCAAATTTGATTTATATAGTGGCAATTCGTAACAGAAGTTATCTCATTGCACTTTTCCTATAGAGCAGGTCTAGACCATACTCTCTATAATATTATCAAATCCCACCATGAGCAAGCATTTGGCGACAGTGGCAAGAAAAAACTTTAAGAGGCAGAAACCTTGGACAGACCCAGACTCAATGGTGGGCGGCCATCCGCCGCTGCATTGTTAGGTAGCTGCGGAGTTGTTAACGCACCTTTCACTTGTGATTTTGTGTGTGAGGCTACATGGACAGAAATGTTAGAACACTTTTCATCAAGTTGAAGCCATTGCCTTATAAATAATAGTCCTCCATCCGATCCTGTACACTGTACTTGCTTTGATTTCATTGCAGTGTGCTCTTTAGCAGTCAGAACTCCCCCTACTGTCCATAAGGAGCCTCTGCGCCCCAGCCCTTTCAAACTCCCCCTCCAGCCTTTGGGCCACGGCTCCTCATTTACATACAGCTTGAAAATCCAAATGCAAATTTTAAATTTCAGTTTTTTCATTGTCACTTTACATTTTCAAATGATCATTTTACATTTTAAACTTGTTTTTTAAATTTCCTTTTTAAGTTTAATTATGGGCCGATTATTCCTAGTGTGTAGTAAAATAATAATCTTTTTAATTTGATCTCAAAATTTTCTATTTGGACTTTTAATTTGAATTATGACCAAAAATATCCTCCATAGAGGGACAGTCCAGGGATATATCAGCTAAATCTCATTCAAATTTATTTCAATGTAACATGTAGCCCAAGGCTTTAAAAGCATGTTAAGGCTTGCATGGGAGTGGTGGTTCTTCCAAGTACTCAATACTAGTCCTCTGTGAGCTCAAAGAGCATGGGACTTCAAGTTCAAGTCAAATCATAGGATCAGTCAAGTGCTGCTCCGTGGCATTTGATGCATTGATTTGTGTGGTGACCTTGTCAGTGTGGAAAGTTTAAGCCTACTGAAGAGCTCAAATCTGAAAATTATTCACATGTAATCATCTCCTGCATGGGTGTCTTGAGGCTTCAGTGATGCTGTAGCCCCAGGGTTCCACATCAGACTTTAAAAAACCAGGGGAAGTCCTTTCTACGACCACTGAACCAACAGCATACCACTGGGCCTGTTTCATTGTATCCTGCAACATCTTTCACTGAAAGTAGAGGAAACAGCCAGAATGGCGTATCACCATTCTTCAGAGATGAACGGAGTAGTTAACGAGTACCTGAACATGTGCATCGAGCCTAAACATAACGGTTTGTGCAGAGAAGAGAAGGACTCCAAGGATGCTGCAGATGCAGACAAGCTGTCCTGCATTGAGAACGCTTATACCACCATACTGAGTGAGCTGGGAGAGGACGTCGACCGGGAGGGACTTCTACGTACACCACTACGTGCAGCCAAAGCCATGCAGTTCCTGACTAAAGGCTACAAAGAAACAACCCAAGGTGAGAATAGATTTGTTGTCTTTATCTTATAAAATTTTCAGTAGTGCAAACAAAATTCAAATCTCAGTGCTTTTAACATGCAAAGACTTTCCATGTTAGTTTTGAAAAAAACAATGACAACGAACATTTTGATCACCACCATATGTTGAAGACTTATTGTCCTAGTCTCATTTCTGATTTATGAAACATTAAAAGCTCATAAATGTTATTTATTTATTTTTTTTTGCAAAACACTAGGTCGTTACAAATGGATAAATCGTCCGTCACTTTTGATTTCATCCTTTGCTCCAGTATAACACAGAATGTAAATCTAACACCTAATCCACAGATATCTTAAACGATGCAATCTTTGATGAAAACCACGAAGAGATGGTGATTGTCAAGGATATCGAGCTGTTTTCTCTCTGTGAACATCACCTGGTGCCCTTCTTTGGCAAGGTAATTATTCAGGGTTACCGAATTATATATTAATGAGGGCCCAAAATACCACTACTGGATTTTTGAGGCCAATACCGATATTGATAAAATATACTGGCTAATATTTGTTTCTTAACATACATATTTTTGAGAAGGATGCCTTAAATTTGGTTGTTTGTGTTGTGACTGAAATATTTACTGAGCAGGACCATTTTACAGTTAAAAAATAAGTTTGTCAGTGATCGCTGGTGAATAAACTATGTGATGGTGACACTGGTAATAATACTTTTAAATGTTCCAGGCTCACATAGCATACCACCCAAACAAGAAAGTGGTTGGTCTCAGTAAGCTTGCTAGGTAGGTGAACACAGACACACAAACATTTGTTTCACTATCCCTGTGGGGGACAGTCATTGATATAATGCTTTCCCTAGCCCCTTACCGTAACCATCACAACTAAATACCTAACCTTAACCCTTACTCTGACCCTAACCTTAACCTAAATGTAACCTGTACCCTAAAACCAAGTCTTAACCCTCAAAAAGCAGTCTCTACCCATGGAAACCTCAATTTTTATCCCCACGGTGACACAAGTCCCCATGGGTTAGTGTGCATTCAGGTTAAAGTCCACACCGGGATATTATAATTTTTTGTTTTCTTTGTTTTTCAGAATTGTTGAGATCTACAGCAGAAGGCTTCAAGGTAAACATAACTGTTATACTAGACTTACTTCTTCATGTGTGTTCTTTTTTTAATCTTTTAATTTCTCTACGTTCCTGCGTTACATGTAATGTGTAACTTTCTCCACAGTTCAGGAGCGTCTAACCAAACAGATTGCTTCAGCCATCTCTGAGGCGTTGGAGCCTGCTGGAGTAGCAGTGGTGATTGAGGCTGTGTGAGTATTCAGCTTTCACTTCATCGCTTCATCATGGCTACTTTGATATTGTTGAGGACATTTGCAAGTAAGATGCCAAAAGATGGTGAAACTAAGTTAGTTAGTTCTGATATCTAAGGGATTCTGTGCAAAATCATTAACTTGCTCTTTGGAAATTTACGACAATTTAAACTTCTTCCCCTTGTGCATTTCAGCCACATGTGCATGGTGATGAGAGGTGTGCAGAAGATGAACGCCAGTACTGTTACAAGTGTCATGCTGGGAAGATTTCGTGATGATCCGATGACCAGGAAGGAGTTCCTCGCCCTCACAATGAGGAAGTGAATAGATTTTACGTCACACTTATACCTGTTGATTTGTGCATCTCTGCCAGTTTTACTTTCAGTGAATTATTACTGTCTTTCATGGCGCTTCTCGAGCTGATATTTCTGTATATATTTATGATTTATCTTGTTTAAATGTCACATGTGAGCAATGTCTTACCAAAAATACTTTATAATGTGAAATCACAATGGTAAATTAACAACTGGTGATCATATTCAATTAATGTAATGGTACAATTTACAACGCAACACTGAAAATAAACATAAAGCTATTCTTATTTTCTTCTATGCTTATCCTTATTCTTTGTTTTAAAAAGGACATTGTCTTTGTTAGTCTAGATGGTACTGCATGCCCTTCATGCTGTTATGCAATGACAGCAGTAGTAGAGAAAAATATGATACTGTGCAATGTACTGTGTGATACAGTATTTGTTTTTAGAACGGATAATAGTTTCAATATATTTTGAAACAATTCATTGTTCAATCACTTAATTCAATTTACCATCAACTGGCTCTTTACATACCCCTGTAAAGACAGTTGTGTAGTCAGGGTTGTATGTAGCTCATTTAATGGACCAGTTTTAGTATAATAGGAAGTGTGTACTTTAGCCTGTTGTCAGAATAATGCCTGTTAATGCCTTGGATTTGAATTGTACTTAAATTGGTATATTTTTATCTTGCTCTCTGCCTGGGTATACGCATGATTTATTTTGTTGTTTTTTTATGCATATCTATTGTAAAGCACTTTGGGCAGCTCATGTTGGTTTAAATGTGCTATAGAAATAAATTTGACTTAATGCAATGTGAATATTTTTTGTGTATTGAGGTTTTTTGTGCTTTTATATGTCGCTAATGCTGTACTCTACTATATCCACCCGCAATTACTAGGGCTGAGTTAAAAAAAGATTTTCCGATTCAAATCCATCTTAATTTGAATTATCCGATATAGATTCATAAAATCCGAGATCGATCTTTAAATATATGCCTTTTCCCGTGGATGCGTGAAGCTTTAATCCCATTAGGGCTTGTGTCCATTTAGCCTAACGTTTTTTTCTGGCAGAGAAACGCTGGAGTGAAGCGCTTGTGAGAGGGGAAAAAACACTGAAAAAGCTAAAAAGAGAAAAACCCCCACCCAGATAAGAAAGTGGTGTTTACCCGTAATTTTTCGATGTATGAGGCTGGGATGTAGCTGGTTTCCCCCGAGCTGCAGCGGGACCCCAGCCGCCAGTGTTAGTTGCTCTTCTCCAGGAGAAGCTTAACTTACATGTATCAAGGAGGTTTTGTGAGTCGAGTGAAAATCTGCCCTTCGGGTATACAGGTTCCTGGGCTCACCTGACTGACTGCTCGCTCAGTCTGTCAGTCAAACGATCTATGTCTAATCGTTCTAACAATCTATCTTTTTTTTCTTTTAACACGGAAATAACAACATTTAGAAATGCTATACTTGATGATTAAGGGACATTATTTACATTATTACCTTAAATGTCAAGTTTCTTTTCTTAATATTTATATATTTATTTATAATGTAATGGTTGGGGAATCACTGGGGCGTCTGAGTGGAAATATCAGCTCTGTCATAAGTGATTTAAAGGGTAATTTCTTAATGTAAACGTTAATATTTTTAATAATGCATCAGGGTAGAGGGTTCCTTGTACAATTTACAGCATTAGTTCTCTGAGAATCTCCATCTTCATATCCAAGCAAAATTGGTGTTGTTACTTAAATATCCCTAACCGAATCGATATTGGATCGAAAATCAAATTGGGACCTTGTCAATCGGAATTGAATCAATTCGGGAAATCAGTGGCGATACCCAGCTCTAGCAATTACACACACACGCACACATCTCAAAGACATCTAACTACAACATAGACCACAATGGAAACAGGTCCTGCGACTTTTTTGTGTTATCCCTGATGCCCTTTTAATTATGCACGTACTTATAATTGTCCTTCTAAAATAGATTGTCAACTAAACAAAACAAATCACATTAAAAAGAGGCATCAACAATTAAAACCACAACAGCAAAACCCATTTCTTAAATGTTAAAAGCTCTAGTAGCCTCATGTCAGAGGTATAACATGCATTTTTGGTAAGATTCACCAGTGCATAATGGTACACATACAGGTAACATCATGGTGGCATTTTAAGTAACTGAAAGTCTCTCAATTAGACAACATAAACATATACAGGCAGTAAACTCAACAGCCAGACCGTCACATCAGTTGAACACGTCAAATATATTTACATGCTTGCTAAGTAGATTTGGGGAAACACAATATTTCTAACCTCTTTACATCTAATTATCATGTCATTAAATTCATTAAAGTCACCACGGTATTACTCAACAGCTGTTTAAGACCAGCACTGCAGAGAGATAATGTAACCAAATCATCCGTAAAACAAAATCAGTAATTATGAGATTACCAAATACACAATCTGTTATAAGTGTAAAACAAAGCAAAGTATAATCTGTAACAGATAAGAAATGGTATATTACCATTACATACTGAAACCAAAGGATCTATCCATCCATCCCCGCATTGTAGATGAGAGGATCTGTGGATACTGTGAGCTTAATGAAAATGAAATTAATTTAATTCTGTTTTCCTCTATATGTTTCACAATAAACAATGTTTAAAAATGGTCAAGATTCAGATTTGATTAGAAATGAGGATGGAGCTTTAAAAATTATCTAAAAGTATCCTTTGTGATTTCAGAATATTTTTCTAAACATTTGAACAGAAGAAAAATAGCTTATGACAAATCCTTTATACATTTGTGGATTATAGATTGAGATTTAGATTGATATAGATTGAAATTTTAGTTGGATTAGTTTTATAGTGTGCAGATTATTTGGTGTAGACTTTGTTTTGTTTGTGTTTGTTTACATTTATGTGAGCCTGTGTTTATTTAATAAGACTTATGAAAAAACCTTAAGTAAGCAAGACAATAATTAATTGTTCTCTAAGATGCTGGAAGGTATACATATTGGATTTTTCATTTATTGCCGGTCAATGTGTCTGAATAATCACATAATAGATCAGTAAAGTAAGACATGTATATAAAATTCATCAGCTCAGATAAGTGATCCATACAAGTTAATAAAGAATGGAGATGCACTAAAATCCCAATCATCCTAACTCTATTACAGACAGGAAAAAAAAATCAGATACAGTATGACCCCATCTAACCTGCATCACCTAACAGACCTACCAACATACAAGAATTATGAGCAGATATTGAGGAACTCCACGCATTTTATTAAGGAATTCATCATGCCTGATTCCAGTAAGAGACTTAGAAGAATCTAGGAAGATGTAAACATTTAGTGGTTGGCAATTACAGGGTAAGTAGCATACATCAGCAGAGAAATAGCCAGCATGCATGCCTTTTTTCTCTGCTCACCAATCACAATTTGTTAAATTTTTAATGCATGGACCTAGTTAATTACAGCAGAACATACAAGTATTAGATCGCTAGAACTAGGCTGTTTCCATGAGCTACATTTCACCTAAAAAACAAACATTTCACAAACTGTATGTTTTACAAATTTTCCAGAGAACCAAAATACAGTGAAATCACAACATGCATCTGTATTTCATAAATATCAGAAATCCAAACAGAAGATGAATCAGTTTTCTCCTTCTCTGTCTATTTGTGACTCTACCGGCTGGGATATAATGGAGGGAGTTGCGGTGGTTGGGGGCTGTGTCTGCTGTTTTGTCTACAGTAACATTTTTTTAACCAGTTACTTCCACACCACTTCTTTCATTATGCTGATCTGTGAAGTGGAACGTAACGCTGGCGGAGTTGAGAGGTCAGGGGCTCCTGCTGCCTAGATACATACAGTCTAATATTAGAACATTTCCTTGATTTGTTAGCAGCATCTCTGCTGACTCCCGAGCACATGGCAACAGGCCGGCCAATAGGATTTCAGGAGACCACTAAGCCCCTCGCTCTGTATAGCAACAGTGGCATCCTTCCCTTATTTATTTATATAGGAGTTTTTTCTTCCACTGACTCATTCTCATGTTTCTGTCCCCCCACTGTGCAGCCTCACTGTGCTCTCAAACTGTGAAAAAGAGTTACGGTGCGAAGAGTAATGCTGCTCTTTTACTTTTGCCTTTCCTTTACCTGCATAAGCTCTAAAACCTACATAATTTTTTCCTAGATTTTTTTTCTCCATACTTTTATAGTTTTTTTATTGTTTTTTTTATACTGCACCCCACAGATCAGTGGAGTTTTTTTTCTGTGCATTGCATGTAAAAGTAAAATCAAAGTGGAAATTGTCTTGGAAAAAGCTTGATTTTCATGAAGACATGAGCTGTATCGAAGAAGAGGAGAGGAAATACCCAGAGGAATGGCATCGTGGGAAAATGTGGCACTCAGAGTGGACGGACAACAACCAAGTGGAGAGGATCTTTAAAAGATGGAGGACACAGGAGGAGAGGCAGTACGGGATAGGAGGAGTTGGGGTGGGGAGGGGGGGATGACAGGATGGCGTGAGGACCGAGGCCTGTGGTTGGTTTGATCAGAGCCACGTGTGTGTCCAGCCACGTCTCTTCGCCGCTTCATGGATGTCGATGAAATGTTGGCTTCCCCTGCCCCCCGGTCCCTTCTGTCTTGGCCCAGGTAGGTGCTTGCTGTCCCGTCCTGCTGAGTTTCCTGATGATGTTTAATTTTTTTCAGGCTGTTATCTACACCAGAAGTTGCCATTTTGAATGTTACGTGCATGTTCAGCCTTCATATCTTTTCGTCGTTCCAAGCTTAGGTACGGGACGATGGGAAGCTTAAAGGCGTTGGGGAAATATGGCGTACATCAGCCGTCCCGTTTTTGGGATGCAACACTGATCGATAACAGACAACGACCAAATATTTAACAAAAACACGTTCAGAGGACAGTCTTCTTCAGCAAAATAAATACCGTTAGCATTATCTGTTGGATGGTGGACTGACGATTTCAACTGCCTGAAACTATGAAAGTATGACAATTTCAGCAGAGCGCTGCTGTAAAATGCCACATATGTAATGAGATTTTCATGATCCCAACTTCTCACCAATGCTTTTCCTTATGGATCCACCAATCCAATAATAGTGCATGAGCCGAGCGAACACCATTTACTTTGTTTTGATAAGGTCATCATTAAAACACAAACCTAGTTTGGGACAGCACGTTTTTCTGACTTACAAACATAAAAAGCAATGTATATTGATAACCAAAAAAGGTTATGAATGAAAAACCCAGCTGTGTGTCGTCCCAGACGGATGCGTACTGGAAGTTTTTTTGGGATTTTTAGGCACAAGTATTAAAACATAACAAAATGGGCTTGTGATAAAAATCGCAGGACTTCGTTCTAAATCATGTTTATTATTGTCTCAACGGGAAGTGGACACAATGTACCGTGAACGTCGAGCTGTGAAGACTTCATGGCTGCGTACCATTCGAAGTATTTTGATGCTGACGCCATTTCCATCGCTTCGACTTTTGATCTGCAATGTTGCATCACTCAGTAAATTTACATGAAACCAAATGCTTCGTTTATAGAAACAGAACGCATTCAAGTCATCTCCCTATTAACAACACCAATACAGATAAAGTAAATATGAGTTGTCATATAATCCATATTTTTTTAAAGCTTTTTGATACCGCCGATACCTAAAGTCGATGCTGAAAAGCTTTAGTTGTCCAGATTTAGAAGTAGAAAATGACATGTCAGTGAAGTTAAATGGTTACTGTTTTTTACAGTTGCAGTTTACAGTTACAGCAATGATGACCTTTTTCTGTTAAAACCTTATTCATTGTTATTGGATCAGATCAATCAGGTTTACAAAAAAATAAAAAATCTGAGCTTTCATTATGATACATTTTGATTTAAATAAAATTACGGTCATTAGAGCAGGAATGTAGAGCAGCTAGATGATACCACCACCTCACATCCCTTCGATAGGATATCACAGGAAGAGGATGCAGCCACAGTCCCCCTGAATCCTTTACCATCTAATGGGTTGCATGATATAACACTGTACAGTCATTATATAAAAAAAGTTTATTCAAGCTTCCCAAAAAGCTAAATCCCATGAAACTCAGGAAATTCCAAAAAGCAATATCCTGAACTCTCTTGGACATTACGTGCAGAGAATTTCTTCCCTTTTACTTTCCTTTTTCAAGGGTGACACTCGAGGAGTAAAAATGAATGTGTTTGGGGAAAGATATACCTGAGGTGTCTTTTTTTGTAAAGAAAGAAATCCTTGTGAGAGAATTACTTTTTTGAATTAAAAGTGCAGATCATCATTACATTCACGCAGGATTTTAAATGTTGATCCCGATTCATTGTAACATACAATCTGTTTAAATATGTTTCCAGTTATCCTGTCTGTGTGCCAAAGTAACTGCTTAAATTTTTCTTAATACTTTCTGAGATTTGTAACAGCTTTTTTTCTGATAGATGACTGCTGGTTTTCTGTTTTTATTTAGCATTGGGAATTCTTTTGTAGTTTTACCAAAAACTAAAAAACAAAAAAAACAAAAAAGACATTAGAATGACCACTACTGCGTCAGAGTCTGGATTGTTCTCGATAAAACCAGCATCTGGATACAGCTTGGTCTGCCTGCTCATCATGATCAGAGCAAACATTAATAGTGATTGATATTTAGGTATCAAGGTTCATTTGTTTGTCATTTTACAACGCAGGGTTGCTCAATGAAATGTAAGTTGTAGCACCTTCATGCTACACACACATAGAACATACAGTATATGTATATTGTGATATTGGAAATTTCCTTGCAAATCAATTGAAAAACCGCTTACGGAAAAAATAACCAGACAGGGATGTCTGATACTTATTAATCAAGTGAATTAAATACCTGACAATTAAAGCTACTTCCAAATATTGCCATAAAGCAGCCCTGCTTATTTATTTGTAAATTGATACGGAACACGTTATAAACGTTATAGAAAAATCTGTGATGGTTGACGGATTTTCATTGTCTCACAATACATATCGTCATATCGCCCAACCCTAGAGATCATCCTAATGATGGTGACAATATTCTCTTATTCTTGTGCTGTGTAACACCTATCAGACAACTATGGTGTTCAAGATTTTAGTGCATAAAGATGTCAGTAACAGCAGTGTTTGAGTTTATCTAAACCTGTTTTACAAGTACTCAGATTGACAATGCCAGAGGTTAAATTTCAAAATTTGTGCCTTTTTTTGTTTTAGGTTTTCTGATATGAGATGATGCGTGAGTCCTTGAGGAAGAAATGAGACAGTCGTGCTTCAGTCTGTCACTCTCAATTGGGTTTACAGCTCAATAACTAGTGTCAAGGTGTCTATGAAGCAGGCACTCAGCTGTTCAGTAACCAACTGTGGTTGTTCTGGGTAGCTCCAGGTATGAATCTCTTTAAGCGAATGACTGTGAAGCAGAACAGCACTTGACAATAGAAAACTCCCACCGAGTATGTAAAAGTAAAGGATCTACTGGCAATGTCATTGCTCTGCTCTGCGATGAGGTTAAACTGGGGTTTCAGGCTGTGGAGCATGCTCTACCTCCACAACACAGGGCAGCCTTGAACTCTGCATCGTCACCCTCTCTATCCTCAGCCATGAGTTTAACTGTAAGCTGATAGTATGTGATCAACCACACCGTGGCACCTACCATCCTGCTGCTTCAGCACCTCAATAAAAACCTAGCTGGACTATTCAGTCTGTGTTGTGAAAATGGCAGAAGAGGGTTTCCAGCTCAGAGCTTTCGACAGCAAAGAATGCACACAGGACAACGAGCTCCAGCCAGCTTATTTCCCAACGTCATCACTAGCATCCCTCCATCTCAGGGACAAGGCTGTGGTCATCAACAAGAGCACCAACCATATGGTGGATAATCCTGAACCCCATTCTGTACTTCCTGCGATGATGTCATCACCGCTTAACCAATCACAACAGCTGACTGACATATCCATGGCTACTAGGCCTGAACCTTCACCAGCAGTTCAAGGTGAGATTAAAGGTGCTATACTTAATATTTTAAGCATCAATACTCATATAATTTGTTAATAATAGTAATTGTGATGCATTTGAATAATTATAGTAAACATGAGAAAATGATACATAAACAATCTCATAACAAAAGGTGTTGGCCCAGATAATACATTCAACAGTTTGAATCACTTTGAATTTGTTTTGAATAAATTCAGTAAATATGAGGCAGTATTTTTAAAATTCTTTTTGACTGTAAAAATGTAAAAAGATTTCTCGATTTGCCACAGGTCTGATTGGGTAGAATTGGGTAGATAAAATTTAAGTCAAATTATCTGGGGGACTCGCATGAATATTTAAGTCAAATTATCTGGGGGACTCGCATGCTGCAACTAACAACTGTTTTCATAATCGATTCGTTATAGCTGCCAATACATTTTCTGTTGACTGATCGTTTTAGTTCTAGAGAACAAGAACAAACTCCAAGAGAAATGGTAGCAGCTGGGGTCACATGGTTTCAAGGGCTTAGTGAGTTGAATGATCCCTCTAAATTCAAGATTTATTAGATGTAGAGCGTTTATACCAGGCAAGTTTTGACAGAGCTTCACTGTTTGTAGGCACTGGGTTAATGACTTTACGCCCTTTCTAATTTTACAACAGCATACATATGATTCCTCCAACATACAGCTCTGTCTGCAGCAGCAATTTAATGCATCTCCAGGCATGCCATCACAAGTGCTGAAGGGATGATTTACATCAACTGCTAACAGCATGCCACTCAGAACACACATGTATCAGCACATTTGTGCATGGCCACATACCGGTAAACACAAACAATTCACACATAAATGCAATGCTTTCAGGAAATGCCTGACAGACAGGTTCTCACCTTTCCCTGCTTCCTTAAAGCCACATTAACACACACAGATACAATAAACACAGAGTCCTCCAGTCCTTCAAGGCCAACATGGCATCTCGCTGCAGACAGCTGTTGTTTGTTAGGCAAGGCGAGGCAAGGCGAGGTCGAGCACTAAGCAGCACTGAGTCTGGCTGAGTGTGCCTGAGCGTTGAGGAGTGCCCGTTCTGGTATTTAAGGCAGTCAGACAGTGTCACCTGTCAGCAGACTAGTCTGGACAGAGTCTCCCCACATGGTGCAAGACTAAGCAACACAACGATATCTCCCTCTGGAGTCCCTGTCAGTGAGCCAGCAGTGTATGCTGAACAACCACAAAGTGCAGATAGCCACATAGACTGGCCTCAGCAGACAACAGGAGTAACACTGGGTCGTTGTACGGTTGATGTTGCAGAGTTCTTGGAGCCTGAGATGGGCCAAAACGACAGTGAGGCTCAGTCTCACACCCTGACAGCGTTCATGCAGGACCTTTCCTCCCCTGTTGATCATGATGATGTGTTTCCTGCCATAAGAACCAACATTGCCAAGGAAGGAGGTACTCTCTGGCATCTCTTTGTTCTGCTTGTTAGAAGTGTAACAGATCTTTTGTATAGCATATTTAATCACTTTTGTTCCAAAATAAGGGAAAATATACAAGATATGCTCTTACATAAGTATTAGCACAAACTACTGTAGTTTTTAATTCAAATGCAAGCATCCTTCATATTTATGGCTCATTTACTGCTCATTTGTAGTTTTGTTGTTTAAAAAAAACATTAACCCTTGAAATTACCTGCTGTTCAAAAAGAAGAAGATGGTTATATAATGAGTGAAAAGAGGATAAAAAGAATGGAGACTATGATGGATTATCTTATATGGAAGTCGATTTTTTACCTAAAGAATGAATGGAAGCAAAAGGCATCTTTGAAACAAAAATGAGCCAATCCAGACAGAACATGCACTGTTACGTTAATAAGACAATTTTGTTTTTAAACTCAAAGAATACTTGGTAACCTCGCCTTTTGATTAAAAAAATATGACACTTTTGCACACTTCAACCTCTGTATTTTTGTCTTTGTAATTCTGTATTTGTAACCAAAAGTTTTATTGCCTTTGTGGTCAGAACTTAAGAACAACATAACCAAAGCAATGGCAGCATGTGACTCAAGCTTTGATGACAGCCATCTGTCTAATGCAGAGTGGTACTGGGGAAATATCACAAGGTATTTTATATTTTCATATGGCGTGTTGATAATTATATGTATCGCCTGCTAATATAATACAGAACATTAATCTGTTTCTCTTTCATGCAAATTCCTTTACAATTGGCAGTAATGGCAGTTCTTACAATAGATAAAAGGCTTTTGTAACTCATTTTGTCTGCGAGTTGTTTTCCTAAAACTACCACATGAACTGTTTGAAACCTTAATGTCCTTTGTGGTTTTCCAGAGAGGAAGTAAATGAGATGATGAGAAACACTCCTGATGGTACATTCCTGGTCAGAGATGCTTCAAGTAAGGTTAAGGGGGAATACACTCTCACACTAAGGTAACTACTTTTTAAGTCTTCATCACATGAAAAGGTTAGCCAATAGTTACATTTTATCAGTATAACTGGTTAAGGGTAGCATAAGGCTCTGTGTGTGTAATAAAAGGGTTTTAGCCTTTGAGCTGCTAATATTGTAATAATTAGCAGTACTCTGTTTCTCAGGGGAAGGCTATAATCACCCCAAAAAACATGTAGTCAGAGGTCAGTTAATATTACCTGGTTTCAACATCTAATTTTAGTTGAATCAGGACAGACTAGGTTTCAGATATAAAGCTTTGTTGATTAGAGTTTGGCGCAGACTCCAGTGGTCAGCAACATAACACCCGACGAAGCGTTTCAGTCGTGTCTTTCCAGTCATCCATCTCACTTCTGTCTGAAGGAAAAGACACGCTCCAACTTTAATCATACTGTCTACACCGTCTTCCTTACACTTCCTGATTTACACACCTAACTATCACCCAAACTGTTCTTGGGCTTCAAGTCTGTGCATACACTGTGTATTGGGCTGTGAGAGTTAAAACTCTTCCTTCCTGTGAGCACAACAGTACTACAGTACTGACGCAGAACAGATGCAGTGTTGACAGTAATTGAGGAGTAAAGCTGCCAACTTGCTGCTTTCGCTCCACAGTTGATGTAGAAAAGGTGTTAATTATCCAAATTACATTGAGATGACACTGTGTTGGTTGGATGTTGGCATCCAGTTAGAGGTCTGTGCAGGACTGCGGTCGGGACAATGCATTTACATCAGTGGTTAAGCCCAATATGAAACGCCTCTCATATTTCCATATCTGAAATTCATCCCACACTGACCCCACAAGTATGATGCAGACCGGCTGCTCCTGTCTGCATTAGAGTAAATATATCTCACACCAGCAACACTTGTGCTAGAGTTCTGCAGGGCCTGTGAAATTTTTTGATCACACACCAGGCATGTAAAATTTACACTTGCCAAAGTGTTTAACTTGAAAGAAACCAGAATATTTGCTAAGGTCTATTCTTTCTTGTTTTCAGGAGGGAAACATTTGATTTGTAACTGCTACTTGCGGCACCATCAGATGTTCGATTAGAAAGGGTGGGTGGGTGGTTGAATAAAGCTTTCGTTCAAAAACAGAGAGTATGGAAAATTGTTAAGAGATGCATACAATAACATAGAAGTCTGAAAAATGACAAAATTGTATTCCTTTATTCCTTATTCCTTTGCTATTGGCAGCTTTGCGCAATAGTTCTGCTTTGACTTTTGCAGAAAAGATGGATCCAACAGGCTGATAAAGATCTTCCATCATGGGGGGAAGTACGGCTTTTCTGAGCCATTGGCCTTTCCGTCTATGGTGGACCTGATCCAGTATTACCAGAACAGGTCTCTGGCCCAGTACAACTCTAAACTGGACACACAGCTACTCTACCCCATATCCAGATACCAGCAGGTGGGTTCAAGAATGCTTTTAATTGTCTAGAATTTCAATAATAGTGGAAAAAACATGATAAATGTCCCAAACCTTCTGTAATGTTAGTTTAGATCAGGCGAAATGCATCATAGGAGCTTTAAAAATGGATCTGGTCCTAAATATCTTTTACATTCTTGTCTGTATAGCAGCAGGTTGTGATGGAAGTTGACATTGATGCAGTTGGAGAACAGCTGAGGATATTTCAGGATCAATACAAAGAGAAGAGCAAAGAGTATGACCGTCTGTATGAGAAGTTCAACCAAACCTCCCAGGTACAACAGCATCCTAATCACTTTGACTTCATTTTACTAAATAAATCTGTGGTTTTATTTATTAAGTAAATCTTTTACTTCTGATTGCTTTACCACAACAGAGCTTGACTGTAAGGCCTTGAATGTAAAGATTTGTTTCCTTTCCACCCCAGGAACTGCAGAGCAAGCGGACAGCCATAGAGGCTTTCAGTGAAATCATTCGGATCTTTGAGGAGGAGTGTGAAACTCAAGAACGGTACAGCAAGGAATACATCGACATGTTCCTCACATTAGACAGCAGTACAGAGACTGACAAGTATGTTTCTAAATAAATACTTATTTTCTGCATTTTAAAATAAAAAAATACTCACTGCTGGCCATGCTCATTCAGCATGCTCACAGCAAACTAGCAGACCTTGAATTGTTTATAAAGTTCCTTCTCGTCCTCCTCCACCTCCGTACTCCCAGGATTCAAAGCAATTCAGATGAGCTGCAGTCAGGGGTGGAGGAGATCCACAACAGCAAGAAGAAGTTGGAGGAGGAGCTGAGGAGGAAGGCGCTGGCTCACATGGAGGTCGACAGGAAAATGAACAGCCTGAAGCCTGACCTTGTACAGCTCAGGAAGATCAGAGATCAATACCTGCTGTGAGTTCAGCCCTTCAGCACCTTATGTTTTAGATTTTATACTGGTGGAGAAAGATTTATTGTACTTTACTGGCCTGTGATTTCATTTTTGGCCCCAAACTAGTCTGTTTTCAGGTTTGATATCTCAAACCTATTTAGTCTTTATCAAAATATATATCAAGTACATGAAAAGGACAAAAAAGGCACAAAAAGAACAAGAGGTAAAAACAGCAAGATGAATGTATAGTCAGAATAAATTAACCACCAGTGTTTGTGATAGTGACCACACACTACTCTATCAAGCAGGTTTATCAGTCTTAGAATTGTATCATAACTCAGTCTGCATATCAGGTGATGCCACATGCAGATGTATTAACATAACTCTGGTTAATCAGCTAATATGAGATGAAATCCATCTGAGAAGATAAAATGTTTAGTCCGTCACATAGCAGTGACACAGCTGAGTTGTAAACATAGAAAAAGCAATCAGCTGTTCTCATCCATGTTGCCACAGCTGTGGATCTCCAGTATGCTCAGTACGGGGGTTTTATCATGACCCTGATGGGAAGACTGTGTCTTTCTAGCTGACTCTCGCTCTTTTCTGTCTTCAAATAAGCAGATGTGGCCTATTCAGGTTTTGTTAGATTGTGAATGAGACGTTTGCACACTCAGCCTTGTGTCTTTACAGAGATGGGTGTTGTTACTTTACCACAAATAAAGCAAGACTCAAGGTCTGATAGAGCTGCGGACATTATTATTGTTCTTTAGGTGGACTGCCGCATATTCAAAACACCATAATGGACAATGATATTAACAGCTTTTTGTGAAGCTCTTCTACCTTGTTTGAAAAACCTTCTGTATCATCTTACATTTTCTCATCTAATATAATGAAACAGAAGAACTCATAGGGTACATCCTACAGCATGTTTTTCTAAAACATACCACATATTGCAGCCATTTTACTGTGTTTTGTCCATGTTTCAGCTGGCTCACCCAGCAAGGCACTAGACAGAGCCAGATTAATGATTGGCTGGGTATCAGGGATGAAGAAGAAAAGTGAGTATCCTCATTTATCCTGGTCAACTGAGAGTATAGTTTTTTATTAAAACAGAAACATGCAGAATGTATAGGAATATCTTTTGCTATTTCTATTTGTTTTTAGTTACTTCATTTAATCTGCAACATCACTTGAACCTGTAACATGCTTCTACTATACGTGTGCAGGTCTCGAAACATGTACAGATGCATATGCAAACATCTGAGGCATGTACAGATAAAGTATGGCAGTGAAGGATGTGTACACAGTATACCAACAGCCATACGTTCTGTTGTTTTCAAAATCAAATGGCATAAACGCATTAAAACACAAGCTATGTTATTTTTTCACTAGCTAACCTTGGCAACAGTGCTTTGACCATTTTTTCTATTGGTAAGATGGCGAAGAACCCAGGTTCAGTTTGTTTGAAGGACAGGGCATGACATTCACTTGACAAGGCATCACATAAGGGATAATTATTGATAGCTGTGAGATGCATGAATTGTTTGGAGAATTGTTTGCTTTAAAAAAATATTTCCTAACAAATCTAACCCTACGACCTCCCCATCATCCCTTAGCCCGTACACCCTGGCAGACAACACCCACCAGGAGGAGAGGAGCTGGTACGTTGGCGGTATGAGACGGAAGGAGGCAGAGGAGCTGCTGAGGGGAAGGAGGGACGGGACATTCCTAATCAGAGACAGCCAGACTCAGAGAGGCTCCTTTGCCTGCTCTGTTGTGTGAGTACCGTCAGATTTGCATCTTGCAACATTTTGCCCCTCTCTAATCCTAATCGATCACATATTTTTACCAAAAGTGGGTGCAATGCAAATTAAACTCCTAACCTTGCCCGTGTTGGATTTAGGGGTCCAAACTACCCTAAAAAGATCCATATAATTGTTATGTTTTGTTGAAAATGTTAATTGTGCATAGCAGGGCAGGCCGGGGTATCTCTGCAGCACTTCATTATAAGGCTGTTTTGTCACACATTTTACCTTTATCAAAAAAACTGCAGCTTCTGCGATTTGGATATTGCACTTGACCATATTGCGATTTCGATAATATTTCTATTAATTGTGCAGCCCTAGTGCATAAAAGTGACATATTTCCTCTCATGCAGTGTGGATGGGGACGTGAAGCACTGTGTGATCTACAGGACGTCCACAGGGTATGGCTTCGCTGAGCCCTACAACCTGTACTCATCGCTGAAAGAGCTGGTCCTTCACTATCGACACACATCCCTGATCCAGCACAACCAGCAGCTGAATGTAACCCTGGCCTGGCCCGCTCTCAGCCAGCAGCCCAGCTGAGACACACCAGCACGCCACCCTGATGGCGCTTTCCCAAAGCTTCACTGTATTAGTACCGAGGACACGCCAATATGGACACTGTTACCAGGCTTTAACAGCGTACCGGTTAGTGTTGTCACCATACGAGAGTTTTCAGAAACAGTTTCAGAGCTCACATTTTGATATCTAAAAATCCTACATTGCTAAGATGTCACAGCAAACAAAAAACATTACCGAACAACAGTCACTGAAATACTTTGGTTACTTGGAACAGATTTTGAACAGCTTTCCCACAGTAATTTTAAGGTTGTTTGGTTCATTGTCAGCTTTGTTAGTTAAATACAATAGTTGCATATTTATCTCCTGGCATCAGTCAGACTGCAGCTCTGTTCTAAACTAATTTCTTTTTTAAAGCTATTATTCCTAATATTAAAAATCCCATTTACTTGCCATCTGCACATACAGCTTGCAAAACACAATTGGGATTAAGTACTTAGCATTTACAGAATTTCAACATTGAATTAAATCTTTTTTAGCAGTACTGTGGTAGTACTGAAATATTGCCTCATCGTGACAACACTAGTACTGGTATCAGCAAGTTTCCTGAACCAGTGCTGATATTAAAAGTTCAAAAATACTGATACCAAACTGATAACTTATCAATACAATAATCAAAGCAGAGAGATATAATTTGGCTGTTTAAAAAAAAGAGAGAAATTGATATCCACTCATCCAGACACTCAATGTTTCAGCACAGGTTTTTGCAAGTTTCATACAGTTTTGGCAATTCTTGCCTCAAACATTTCTGTCCAACAATCCAAATTAATGCTCCGTATCGTGCTGTGCCTGAGCCAAACTCACTTTTTAAATTAAAAAAAAATAAATAAAATGAACTTGGCGCATCCCTCCACAGTAAATATCTTAAATCCATATAACCGGTGAAGTTGCAGTGTTTAAGTTGCTTCTGGGAAACTGAGCTCAGGGTGGGACTCGGCACTACTCACTGTAGAAACTGAGGAGACACAAGCACTTTATCCAAAACAAGACAACCAGAATATACAGAGGCACAGAAATGAGAGCTGGAGATTTGTGAGAATGCACCGCAACACTGACTTCACATATTGATGTTGATGGTCGGAAAGAACTTTGTATTTCAGTGATTAGGAATATAAAAGTTATTTTCTTACTTACTTCATTCTGCACACTTCTGCAATATCTTCAGGACATTACAAATGAGACAACATAGGAATTCATGGATTCTACCTCCAGGGTGAGTTTATGCTTTATAGCATTGTCATTATAGCATCTTTCAAATTATTCTGATGGCTGATGATGGTTTTTGTTCGTAGAAAAATGGGACAATCACAGTAAAGTTTGTGTAATCTATGTGTCGCTTTAAAGGGGCATTTCATCCCAAAATCAAAAATACATATTTTACATATTTTTCCCTCTTACCTGTAGTGCTATTTATCCATCCTGATTGTTTTGGTGTGAGTTGCCGAGTTTTGGAGATATCAAACTCGAGACTCAAGATAATCCACAGATTTGTTGTGAGCAGTTTCATGTATTTCCTTTCTACCGAGTTCCTACATGAAACTGCTTAAAACAAATCTGTGGATTATCTTGAGTAACCAGGTCATGGTCTCTGGAAAGAGACGTTGCTGTTGAGTTTTTCAAATTAATTTTTTGGCACTTTGAGCACCACAAGCTGAGTGCCATATAGTCCCATTATATAAAAAAAAAAATGCAGACAACTCTATGGTTAAGATTAATGAGTCAGACAGCTGTTTTTTAATTTCTCTATATTTTCTGAGGATTTTGGTTGGAGTCACTGATCCAAGAGCTTGGATAAGTCTCTGGAGCCTGATGTGGAGTGATAATATACTGGTCTTTTAGATTTCTGGTTGAAAAGTGCCCTTAAATGTTTCTGTTCCAGCCATCATAATTTTCCTATGTGTTACTCTCAGGACATGTGTCTTGTCCCCTGCATGAGTATGATGTTGGGTGTACACAACAATGTTGTGATGAACCGAACACTGAGGTTGTGTCTAGCTGGATACAATAGCACCCTGGAGTACCCTCAAGGAGAGTATTATTATCAATCAAAGGTAGTTGCTTTCCTATAACTGACTGCTTTTAAGAATCATATTTAAATCATTAAATTTAATTATTTTGTAAAAGTGAGTGTCAAATAGACCTTAGTCTCCCGGCAGTTGCCACACTGAACTTACATCACACTTGGTATGAGAAGCTGTACACATGACATAGGCCTATATACCAGGTGTTTAAAATGTACGCAAAGTTTTTAATACAAAATAATTAGAAAAACAAAGACTCATAATTTTAAATGGCATTGAACTTAGATAATTGTTCAATTTTAGTAATGACCTGAAGTGTTCAGCTGGAAACTGGAAAACTAAAGAAAACAGAGGTTCAAAATTAAATATAGTATTTAAAAAGGAGCTGTAAAAAACAAATTTTACTTCAACATATAAAAGACTTATGATTGACCAAACAGCTGTAAAATTATTAACATGAATGCTTGAATTTTGCAGGCGTGTTAGCTAGCTTTGCTGGCTAATTAGCTACTAGCTAACAATGTATGATTCCAGCTATGGAGGACCAAATAAAAAATATATTACCATAAAATGTGATAAAATTATGATATTGGAAGTCACTTACTTCATAAATGTCTGTACACAGCAGCACAACATACCTGAGATTATTTTTTTCTCTTAAGTGTGAGGTACATTCAAAATGGTGATGGAAAATTACATCTTTTATGACAAATATCTCATTTTGAAATGAAGTGTTTACATTTCAGGCCTATCCAGGCCCCTCCAGCTCTGGATAGGTAACAGGGACTCCTTTGATAGTGCACTTTGTGAGTGGAGATAAAGTGGCGTTTGTGGGTTACAGTGAATCATTCAAACTATTTTTATAGGGGAAAATACAGTAGTCATTAAATATAGTCAGTTTGGGTTGCCAATTAATGTCAAGCATATAAGAGTAGTAGATTTTACATTTTGTCACTGGTTTGATTACAATATTTTCAATCTGTATGTATTTTTTCCTGTTTAATGGGTCACCTTAAATGCACTTCTCTCTTAGCAGTCGTTAGTTGCGTACGTACACGGGATTGGAAAATTTGTGTCCAATTCCTACTTTGTGGCAGCAAAAGATGTAAATGTCTGATTTTGCATGCCATCGTTGTGTAAAGGATGACCTAGGTATTATACGTATAACTAATTACAATATGGATATTACGGCTGGGTACTGTTTTGATACAGCTTCTGGTACTATAATTTCACCACCAGCTATAAAAGTTATGTTTTGTTTCCTTTCTTTCATGGGTTAGTCCTATTCTGTGAAATTCTCAAGTTTTTTTCTTTTGTTTTGCTTTGTCTCCATCATTGGTGCTAAGCACTCCTTGCTGTAGTTTTCTTTAAATGCACCTCTCTGAAATCACCTGTCAGTCATACAGTATGAGTGATACTGTGATATCTTCTTTATCCAAGCAAATGGAAAAGCATTCATGTTGGGTGTGATCTGTTGTGCTTGTGACCACATGAATCTGCGATATTAGTGCTGCACAGTAGTAACATGTCAAGTGCTGCATTGCACAAGTTGTGGACAGAGTGCGTCACAACCACTAGATGGCGGTGCAAGCAGGACTTTTAACCAGTGTGTAGTTACACTTAATGCAAAGAAGCAAAATCTGAAATTTTGGTCAGCTGTTCATGCTGTTTTGTAATACCCAGTGCTGATGGACAAGCAGTACTACACTCCTGTGTGTAGAAATTAGAACTCTAACAGTGGTGTAGTCTAAAAGCAAATAGAGGGAACACTGTCCAGTTATATTTTACATCTTATAGTGACTTGTTATACGGTAAACATGGATGGATGCACCTAAATGACTGCATGTAGACTGCACATCTGGCATGTGAAACCAAATCGTAGGGATCTGTCCCTTGTAATTTCCTTTACTTTTTGCACATTGAACACATTAATTAAATCTTAAATTAAAAGGTGGGGTATGTGATTCTGGAGAAATCCAATACCATGACAAACACCATAATATAGAGCAAACAACGACACAGCAAGTAGTGTAACTAACTTTAGCTTGGTTGTGGGTTAGCAAACTGTCGCTACAGTTGCTGCTGCGAAGAACAGCCAGAGAGGACGAGATGGTTTCCCAGAGCCAGCAGACCAGCTCCAGACAGTGACATTCACAACTCTCCTGCTGCTATAGCTAACATCACAACAACAGCAACAGAAACGTTACCTGGCACACAAATCATGGCTGGAATAGTGTTGTGTGGCTCGGTCTGAGCCACTTTGTTAGTTTCCCATTGACAGAGCCAGGGCTGTGTACAAACACCGGAGTTTTTGTTTTCAGCGTGCACACAGAATGGACAGCTAGCAGACCGCGAGGAGATATTCACTGAATCTGACAAAAAGATGTGTATTGGATTAGAATCGCATACCCCACCTTTAAGTCCAGAACTTGAAATATAAATGTATTCAATATTGTGAATTCTAAAAAAGAAACTTTACATATCCCAGTTAATTATGTAGCAGGAGTACAGAAAAGGTATACAGCTTATGTGGACAAAAATAGACTACACCACTGCTCTGTGGGGTTTAGATTTAAAGCATAGCATTTGCACACAAATATCTCACGTGAGATATCTTTATGTACATCCACCTTGTTACTGAAGCAGGTGGACATGTAGTGGTGCTAAATATGAACAAGTTGCTGATGAGATTGATATGTCGTAGCACTGATAAAGCACTAATAGGAGTTTTCAAGAAGTATCTTTAAAGAGCTGACCACTTAGTAGCATTTAGTTCTGTAAAGTCAGACATCTTTGTAATTGTATGTGCACAATTTGATCTTTTTCTGTTGTCAGTCTCTTTTTGTAACTTTACTGTTTCATCATTGTGCAAACAAAAATGAAATAGATAGATACTGAAAACACATTTCAAAATGATTACTGTTTTGTAGGAGAATAAGTGGTGTCTCATATCATAAAATGTGTCATGATGTATTTTCAGCTGCAATCGTGTTTAGTAGTTCTCTGTCTAACTAATTCTTCATGACCTGCTACCTAATATTTTAACAACCATTACCATGATACATTTGCTGTTGTATATTAATAGAATTTTACACAGCTGTAGGAAATACTGTTATGTTAAAAGAAAAAAATCTTACAAGCAGATTAAAGTTTTACTTCTATAAATATTCATCCAAGCAGGTACCCAGGTACTAGCTATCTTGGTAAGCTATTTAGCTAGCTGGCCGACCTTTCAACATCGTAAATTTCATGTTTACGACTAAATGAAAGGAAAAATAAGTGATTGCCATTTAAATTTTTATTTTAAGACTTCTGTCTTCTTTATTTGTATTTTCCAGTTAACTAGCATGTGCTATTTTTTTTTTTATTTAAAAAAAAAAATTGTTTTTCTTCCTGAGCAACTCAAATTATGAGCTAGATACAATGGATTTTTGGCATGGAAGATTAAAATCAGCCTAACTGGTGTTTGGTGTAGTAATAATAACAGGTATAAACCTTTGAAAGACCTTTAGGAAATACTCTCTAACTGGCTTTCTTGTTAATTAAGTCCATTTACTTGGTTTGATGAGTTTGATTAAAGAGCCTGATATTGTGAGATGCAGGAATGAATGACAGCAATGGTGTACGTGTTAAAAAAGAAGCTAAACTGGTTTGTCTGTTGTGTAATGAAATGGTGGTGGTTTTAGTGGTACGATTCTGCAGTTAGTGCATTAGTGTGCCACTAAGGTAGAGAAGCAGAGGGTATGGGTGTGAAAGCTGGGATTGTGGACCGGCATGTTTGATACTGGGGACCAGGTAGGCCTGTCACGATAACTATTTTTGTTGGACGATAATATTGTCCCAGAAAAAAATTGCGATAAAAGGATATTATTGCAATTTTAAGACCATTTTATGCCTCTGATATAATGTTAATAGCATAATAATGCAAGTACATCCTTTCAAAGAGCAATGAACTTTTAAGCTGCCTGAGCCCCGCCCACGGCAAAACTCAGACACAGAGAGCGGACGACGAGAGGACAGAAGCAGCGCCACCAGAAATGACAGCAAATCTTGTCTCAGACTCAGTGTAGTTTTGTTCTGTCACATTCGGATTAGGCACTGTGGAAAAAAACGCACAATATGTGGACATAACCTTGATCATTTTTACTGACCTCAATAAGTAATTATTGTGACAGGCCTAGGACCAGGGTTTGCAAATTGTCTCAGACCAATAATTAATATTTGGGTTTTTTTGGTAAATTTAACCATGACGACAATCTTTCCCCAACCTTAATGAAGTAGTTTTACTTGCCTAACTTTAAATCATACTGTAATTGCCTGGCACAGATATTGCAGGAATAATTAATTAAAAACTCTTTGCACTGAACGTTCAAAAACGTGTGCAGTGAATGCAATTTTGAGCCTTTTGCAGAATTGGTCAAGATCAATGATGTGTGTGGTGAATAGGTTGTTATACAGAAAACTTTATGTTTGGGTACAAGGTTAGATATAGTGAATTGAAGGAACTGGTTATGTAGGTACAGCATAAAGAGGTATAGGTGGGTTTGGTGTGGTATGTGTTTCGGTATTATGTTGGAGATAGTTTAGTAAGTATAGGAATGGTTATATTTATTAAGGGTTTGGTGTGGTTATGGGTAGGGTTAAGAGGAGGGAGGTTGGTTAGTAACTGGTTTGCAGCCACACAGTGCTCAGCTGTCTGTCTCCATCATCTTTCTTCCATGCCATAAACACAGTGGGATCTAGCCGTAATATTTGTCAAATAGAAACACTTTGTTTTCCATCTCACCCTGAGTTCGATGGGAATATAATTATCAATTTTTTTTTAAATGTTTGAAATCCAGTGACTTGGTATATTTAGACTTTGAGCTGTGCATATGATCAAATACCTCTACTTGTCTCTGCATCGCATTAAATGTAGTCAGGTTTGTTAAAATTATGTTTCTGTAACTTCCACCCCCCCCCCATTGTGGCTGTATGGACTGGTCTTTCTGCTTTAATCTAAAGCATTTAGCTGTCCTTTGTTAATACCCTATTGCGGTGAGAAAATACTGTCATTGTAAATGTTTATTTACTGTATTGATTATGCAACAACATTCATATCTGAGGAAAATTGATGGTTTCAAACATTTTTTGTTGGTGTAAAACCTGACTTTACCGACTTTAGAACATCATTGTTCATGTATGCACTTTCAGATCCCCAAATAAATTTGAGATGATGGTTTAATGAATTGTTGTGGGTATCATTTGATAACCTGAGGATTTCAACACTTTCACTTAGCTAGAGGTGGTGTTTGATCAAACACCATAGGCCTGGATTAACAAATAAACCAGTATACATCACAAATACAATTTACTATTTACATAAGAAGCCTAGCAAAACTGCTAGAATACACTACAAAGACTGAAGACACCATGCACTGTACAACAGTACCACATACTGTGGCTTTACAAGCATCTAGCAGATTCAAGACATTTACTGTACATAGATGTACTATATGTAGTAGAAATACTCTAAGTCTCCCTTGCAAAAGAGGTTTCCAACCTCAATGGGACTTACCTGGTTAAATAAAGGTTACATTAAATAAAAACAACACACTAATTTACACCATAGATTTAAACATTTACTGCACATAATAATAGTTCAAAATATATGTACGCCATAGATTTATACTTTTTGGTAAAAAAAAAAAAGAAAAAAAATCCTGTAGTTTATTGCACAGACTTTCTGTGTGTACTAGTAAACAATAAGCACCATGGTTTACACTGTACACAGCAGACATCAGTAGGCAAACCATTGGCCTAAATGTCAAATTGCTGCAGAGACAGCTGTGGTGACAATCATCTTACTCACATCTAAGTTGTGTTTAATTGTGTAATTACAGTGAGATCTAGCCTAAATGATGTCTGCTACTACTTGAGCACCTTGAGCAGGTGCTGCTCCACTCACAGCATCTTAACAACCCTAACCACTGCCAAAGAGCAATACAGGCTACCAGCCACTGAGCACCAGAATACAAGAGGTATAACCATGTAAACCACAGTGTATGAAGTGTCAAAGACATGAAAATGTAAGAGAAATTGTATTCTTAAGTAGCATGTTGTGCCACCCGCCCCTTACCTGACCAAACAGAAAACCTTGCAATATGTACACATATACAATCACCAAACACAGCACAGTCAGTAGAAGGAATCTTACCTACCTTAAGAGGAGCTTCTTCAAGACCTTTTGAATGCAAACTGTGCTAAAAGTGGACCACAAGGTCATTAGACAACCAGTTCAGAGTCATGATATTCCCCAGTGACAGGATGCGGTTCTGCTTGTTGTAAACCCTCAGCTTTTAGCTGAGATGACACCATGTAGGTGTGTTGGTGATCCCAACTGCTAATGGCGAGTAGCCTAAATAATCCATTAATTTGATGCAGTTTGTTCCAGAAGTGGCAGTGCAACAGGTCGTTGGTAAATTGGCTGCTTCCCATAATTCTGGATCTGAAGAATAACTGTGTTGATAGCCGGGCTGAAAATGATGAGTTGTTTTCACTGTAGCTTCCATCCCGCCATTTCTGTTAGCATGGCGCTGCTGCTGCCCATGCTCCTCGGCTTCTTGTCCGCCCGCCGAGCTCCCTCTCATTTAACGTCCACCAGCGTCGCCGAGGAAACGCCTGCTTCTTCCGGTGGCGGCTAAGCTAACATATCTGCCACCGAGCAAACGTTAGCTCCCAAACAAGTGCTGGCGGTCGGGCTTCAGAGGTCATCCCTGTCCCTCGTGTTTTAAAAAATAAGTTAAAATGTTGGGGACATTTCATTTTCTAGCTCTGGCGGGGGACGTTAGGTTGTTTAACAGTTCCTGGATGGCTTTCCTTGCGACGCAACCATTAGACATTTCGGTGTTTAAAAAGTTGCTTATTGGGTAAATATTGAAAATGAAAACAAGTGACAGGGCAGGTGAACCTCTCAGAAACAGTTCAATTGATTTCACATCGATTTCAGACGTTTACAAAATAACAATATCCCGACTTGCTGAACAGAAGTGCAACGTCCGTTGAATCCAAAATCCAAGATGGCGCATCACATATTCCTCACTCACAGTTTATCTGGCCCCTCAAAGGGTTTTCTCACAGATGGTTTCTTTCATCCATTTTTCTGAAAAACTGAAAATATGCCTGGGGTTTTGTCCATGTTCGTAGCTAAATTAGTATCTACTATTGTTCTAGATTGTAAAATTTGAGTACCTCATCATTTTAACAAAGAAAAACAAGATTTTTCTTGTTATCATTCAATAACTACAGTTCCCATAAGGCTTTGCTTTTCAAATTCAATTACAGTGTCCCTGTACAATTAAGCTTTCAAATAAAGACATAAGACTTTACTTTTTCTTGTCCTGTGGGAATATTTAATTTCATTAGAAATGAGCGTAGATGCTTGTAAACCCTGTACTGCTCATATGGTACCACTAGAGGGAGGCCAGTCACCATAATAATACCCCCTTCTTCAGGTGGAGGCTTTGTCATCATTACGAGCTGTCAAAACATTTGTTAATCTTGTTTTTTACATGTGTATATTTGTCACTAATACTAAAACTTAATTCCTCCGCGACTGGTGTACTTAATCCCACTTGTGAAGAGCCAGATATTATTCATTGATGTTTTCCTGCTATTCACGGAGCCAGAAGCAGCAGTGTCCGAGGATCCCTGAAGGCAGCAGCAGTCAATCACACCTGGCGGTAATCAGCTGATGAAGGGCCTGATTAGGAGGCTCTTAGGAGGAGCTCCTTCAGTCATCTCTCCTCGGTGACTGTAGACTTTTCTCCAGATATCCAAACATGAAGCTGTCAGCACTGTTGGCTGTGGTTTTACTCCTCTCTGCTGACCGGAGAAGCTCCGGGAAGTCTCACCCCAAACCGTCCTGCCGGTACCCTCCATCTCAGTGGTGTCGGTCCCTGGAGATAGCAATAGAGTGCAAGGTGAGTAGAATAAGCACACTGGAGTCTATTCTCATGCCAGTCATTTAGCATATGGGGTCACAGCAGAAAATGCTTAAGTATTCACATTAATAATGGACAAAGCTGAGTGGCCCCACAAGACAATAACGGTATTATTTTTGTAAATGCAATAAAAGCTGAAGATAAAGGCATTTTATTTTTTACTAAATTATTTCTGGATGATCTCTTAGTAGGATGTATACTTAACTCATTATTGCTTAAAATGTTGATATGGTAGAAATATATGAAGTGTTTCATACTGCTGTGTTTTCTTGCCAAAGAGGAAAAATCAGCCAAATACTGAGATTTATTTTTTCTCCATAGTAGCCTGCTTTATTTTTGGTCCTATTACAGGCTTTTATTCTAGTGAGGATTTACAACATCTCATGTCCTTGTCAGTATCTGAAATACCAAGCAGTTTTTCTTCATGTGTGAAGGAAACACAGATTTGTTATTTAATATACAAATAATGAGCACCATAATATTAACATTATCATTGAGCATTGTTGTCCCAAACAGGGAAAAAATGGAGTTCAGCGGAGTTGAAAGTTTCCCCGGGCTGGGTTTAAATGAGAGTCATGCTTCAGAAATTGAACACCAGAGGTTCTTCATGTGACTGGAGGAGCAGCTCTGGGTCAAATCACACAAACACCTAATCAGTTTGAGTGAAAGCCAGAAAATAAAGAGTAGTTTGTTTTACTTTGAACATTCAAGTACAGACTTAATGATCATGCTTTCATTGATTTTAATTAGGTGTAACGCTGCAAATAAACATTCATTTATAGGCCTACATAAGTCTGTTTTTATCTGTAGTGTATAAAATGCCGATTGGCAAGACACCAGAGCCTTCAGTGGTGTCTGTAAATTGAGCTTTGTGCGTGTCGAACAGGCATTTTTAAAAAGAAAAGCAAGGAGAGAAGCTGTAATCCGCGAATCAAAACGGCCCTCTTTAAAACTAAACTGCTGACTTCATTATCCCCTTACGGGATCGTGCCCTCCTCTTCATGACATACTCCTATACATTCTTAATTTGCGACCTCATGATTTCCCAAAATATTAACCGATAAGCAGTCAGTGTAAATACCAGTGGTGGAAAGCAACTGAGTACATTTACTCAAGCTCTGAACAAGTTTGATGTAATTGTACTTCAAGTTTCTGCTACTTCCTGCTCCACTTCATGTCAGAGGGAAATACTGCGCTTTTTACTCCACTACATCTATTTGACAACTTTAGTTACTTTGTAGATTCAGATTAATGATATAAAATATGTCTTATTATAGATTACGCTGTCAAACAGTGTATAAAGTTAGCTCCACCTTTACCAGCTGCAACATTAAAGTGATGCGTGCATGAATCTATCAATGGTTATAATATGATTCTGAAATGGGCCATTCTGCATAATGAGTACTCTTACTTTTGGTACTTTAAGTATATTTTGACGCTAATACTTCTGTACTAAACCTTTTTTAAATGCAAACAGTTATCTCTACACTGCAGTATTGCTACTTTTTACTTTTTTTAAGATCTGAGTACTTCTTCCACCTCTGGTAAATAGTAGCTTTTCCATGTTTTACTTTTTAATCCCTTTCTCTCAGGAATCCTTTTTATTGTCCTGAAAGAACATTGTACATGTTGTCTTCACCAGAGAATCTGTGAAGATTTTAAAAGCTCATGATGAAGAGTACATATGTCTTAGGTCACCACAAAGACTGCAACCTGCATCTCTCTTTATGAACTTACATTGGAACATAATTTGACAAAAGTTACTGTCTTGTGTTTGTGTTTTCCCGTGTAGGTTCAGAAGCAGTGTATGGAGGTGAATGCTACCAGACCAAAGCAGGATGTTCCTCCAGTGTCTGTCACTCTGTATTATGAGAGTCTGTGTCCAGCCTGCAGAGTCTTCATCACCCAGCAGCTCTTCCCCACCTGGACCATGCTGCAGGACATCGTGACCGTCACTCTGGTCCCCTACGGGAACGCTAAGGTACACCGATCCTCCTCCTCCTCTGCTCGTGCCGAGAGCCTCTGGAAGTGTAGAGAAGATTTCATGTCTTAGTAACAGTTTAACATTTAGACAGGAACACTGTTCTACTGTAAAAATATAAATATCCTTTTCTTGTAGGAGTTTCCATCAGCGAACTCTCCCTTCACCTGTCAGCACGGAGAGCCTGAATGCCGAGGAAACATGATGGAGGTTTGCATGTTTCATCACCTGTTCTGTAGCTCTGTCACATTTAATTAACACAAAAACATGATGACTTTGATCATTGACTGTTGTTTCTCAGGCCTGTATCATCCATTTAGCGGGACACTCGGCATTTCAGATCGTCTACTGCATGGAGTCGGCTGCAGATGTTCTCAACGCTGCCCAGCCTGTGAGTATCTACAGTATCTGGCCTTGACTCCTGTTATGACTCGGTTCCAAAATATTCAGGAGGAAAACCGATTGTGTGAGCTACGTGAAAAGTGAGTCCCATCTTCTTTTGTACTGTACCAGTGATGATGATTTTAAGAGTCAGCGTTCCCCAAAATGGCTGAAATCATCTGGTATACAGATGAGCAAAAACTGGAATGGCTGTTTGATGCATTTCAGTTTGCGAATTTTGTCTCAAAAGCCTGGAAAAGAAGGCAAGATGTAGATTAATTAGTATTTATTCAGATTTTCCCAGTACTACATAGTAAATGTTTTTGTCAGTGGGTTGATAACTTGGACTTTCTGTTTTGGAAATGTGTATGCTGCAATCTGGTCCTGGTTTGTAGGAGTTTATGGTGTCTTGGTTATATGCATGACACAAAACGTTTCTTTCATTCACATAACTTCTGGTTGTCTTACTCACAAGCTTTATTGTTGAGATATTAGAAGTACATTAAAGGAAGCAAATGGTCAAAGACAAGTTTTTTTTTTTTTGTTTTTTTTTAAGTTGATTTATATTCAAATCAAATCTAGACCAAATTATCTGCAAGTAAAGGCAAACATACCAGAAATGTGTATCACTGTGCAATAATTACTGTAGTGGTGGTTTGTTGCAGAAAATAGCTCAACAGAATCAAAGGATTATTTTAGATTGGCAATTCAACTTTTAGTGTTTAGTGAAGTTCACGATACAATACGGCTTGATAAGTATACTGTGTGTACACAAAAGCTAAATCTACTGAAAGCATACTGAATCACATTTCTTAATCCTTTTTTATAGATTTTACTCTTTAAAAAAACAAACAAAACTAAGTATTAAGTGTTTAACACTCAAACTCTGCTAATCTGCTTCATCAGGACTGTGTGATTTAATCAGATGCAGATTCAAATGTTGCTGAACTCTTAGTAAGAAGCGTAAATACGTTTTCAGGGCCCCCTTTTTTTTTTTTTTTTTTTTTTAAATGCTATTTTCAACTGTTAAAAAAACCCAAAGATTTTTTTAAAATGAAATGTTCTTCAGGACCAGAGTGTAAAACTTGGGTACTAGATTTAAAGAGACTGATCTGTGTCCTGTTGTCTCAGTGTCTCCAGCTGTACGCTCCCTCTGTCTCCTGGTCGAGTGTTGACTCCTGTTTGAAGGGAGATCTGGGATACCAGCTGATGCACGCCAACGCTGTCATGACCAGAGCTCTGAGCCCCGCCCACACACACGTCCCCTGGGTCACCTTCAACGGGGTAAAACACTGATGGACTAATTGTGATAGATGGCTGTACAGTCTTAAAAGAAGTAAAGTGATGAGTTTTCAGCTTTTCTTGACCTAAAAAGGCAGAATTACAATTCTGAATGAAATTGTAATGTTTAAAATCTTCAGTTACAGCCTGAATATGAAGTCTCAGCTGCAGAACATATGAAATATTGTCGGACACGAGGTCTGTACGTCTGCACATCCTGTTTTTTTGCAATTGTTCAAATTGCAGTGGTGGATGAAGTCTTCAGATCCTTTTTTAATTAAAAGTACTAATACCACACTGTGAAAATCCAGCATTGAAAATGTTAAGTTAAAGTATGGAAATATAATCAGGAAAATGTACTTACAGTATTAAATGTCCCCTGTGACTGTTGTATTAGATCATTAGATTATTACTCATGCAGGATTTTACATTTGACTTGTTAATTTTTAACTCTTTTGAATAGCACTGCAACTACTGATGAGTTTCATTATGGATTCATCTGCGGATTATTTTCTCGTTTGTTTGGTTTGTAAAACTTTAGAGGATAGTGATAAACGCTCGTCACAATTAACCAGAGCCCAAAGCGACACCTTCACGATGCTTGTCTAACCAATAGTACAAACCTCAAAATGTATTAAAAATAAATTTAAAATACTTAAAAGGAAAAGCTGCAAATCTAGACATTTGTGAAGCTGAAATCATGGAAATGTTGTTGCTTGAAAAATGACTTGCATGATTATTAGTCATTCAATTAATTGACTAATTGTTTCAGCTGTACTTGTACATTTTCATGATTTGTATGCAAAAATCTTAATTTGTAAAGTAACTAAAGTTGTTAAATGTAGTGAAGTAGAACATGGCATGAAATGAAGTTTTATTCCACCAGTGGCAGATTGTACTCACTCATAAGAGTAGAACTGTCATTTCATTGTAATAGGAAACAGATCTTGGACACAATTTTAAGTAATTTTATTTATTTTTTAAAGATTTTTGCAGCACAGTTTAATTCCAAAGTTTAATTGTACCACTATTTCTCTGGATTTGAAACTCAGTGAGCGGAGGTGGAAAACAGTCTTGAGATTGCAGGTCAAAAGTGGTAACTGATCAAAATATAAAAGTAAATGTCCTTCATGAAATGAATTCTTTAAAAAACCAAACTGGTTCATCCTGGGAATGTAGTTTGGGATTATACTGTAGAAGAAACCCGGTGTCGCCTCAGCTGACTGAGGCTCTGTATAACAGACATGTAGTGTTGACTAAAAGCTGGACCTGAATTTTTTTAATTTTTTAAGAAAGAGCATAAACTGTTTTTCAGGAATACACAGAAGAGAACGAGGACAAGGCGATGTCGTCCCTTTTCCATTTGGTCTGCCAACTCTACAAGGTGAGGACTGTAACTCTTTGGGATATCTGAGGGATCAGTACAGGTAGAAATACATGTGAGGAACTTTGGAAGGTAATAGTTAAAAGGAAATAATCGCTACATAATACTTTAAAGAGTTATAGATGTTTGTTCTATATATTTGTCCATTACTGTAGTACAATGCAGTACTAAAATGTCTGTCTCAGTCAGCAGTACGGTATCAGTTGCATCTGTGAATGAAGTGACGTGACTGTAATGCTGTTGTGTCTTCAGGGGGTGAAGCCTCCAGCCTGCACTAGAGCCCCGGTCAGACTGAACAGAGGCTTCTGCTGAACAACTTTAAACTTTTACCTGCAGTAAAACAGCAAATCATAACAAATTACCAAATATTACCCTCCAAATCATACTAACGTGTTTACTTTTTGTTGGCGTAGTTAACAATGTGGATGTGAAATCGTACAGTGGGTTTTTATGTGCCTCTTGTACTTGATTTTGAAAGTGGAATAAATTCGCCTCATCTTCACTGTAGCTCTTGAGTGACATTTATTTCCATTTGAAAATCCTCTTAGAGTGGAAGAGTCTAACAGACGAAGAAATAACAAACACTCAGTTTTGATAAATTTCAATATAATTTATTGGCATTTTCCACTTAAAACACCCTGAACGCCCGAGACTCTTTTGGCTTAAAATGAAGAACAAAAATAGTTATTTTCTTTGACAAAAAACATTTGGAGTGGCAGATGTATACACACTTGTAAAGTATACTTGATTTTTAGGCTCCAGAACATCAAAAACCAAATGTCCTATGTTACAGTACTTTGTCTCGACAGACACGTTTTTGAAGAATAAATATATTTTATAGAAGTTTGCACGACACAGAGGCTGAGGAAAACGAGACAGCGTGAACATTAATGGTGGTCGTATCAGCGCAACACAACAACGGAGCGAGAGCAGGGAATCTCCTGCTCGTCAGCACATTTAACACTGTATGGCACTGATATCTTCTGTAAGGAGCCACAGCGCTGTAGTTTAACATGCTCATGTACAAACTGTACATTCAGCTGACCGAAGACTGTTTGGGCATCTGAATATCGATTTGTTAAATGTTTCAAATCCACAGTAATCCCACACGATGAAAATGCCATGCTGAAAGAGGGAAGTGACGTGTTTTACACTGTTAGGAGCGCTAACAGCGGTTACAACAGATTGGATCACTGCTGTGTTAAAGCTGTCGCAGAGGGAAGCACAGCATTTTATTCAGTTAAATGTCAGATTTTTACTACTTTTTTATATATAAACTGTATCAAGAACGTACTTTTTGAAAAAAGAAGCAAAGGTTGTAGTCATTTTTAATATTATCCTGATGTCTGCGCTGCTCTATCCATTCTAGTCAAAATGTAAACTAACTTGGAAATGTGCATTTTAACCAGTGTCAAGGAGTTACTGTAACTACACACCAGCAGTCCGAATTATTGGGTCAGTTCCCCAGCTCCAGTGATTATGGGTGGACTAGAAGTTTAGACTGCGCACACAAATATTTGGACATTTTAAATCCACACCAAGTTGCAATATTCATTACTACACAGAACAATATAAAAGTGTTTCACGTAAAAGAGAAATAACACTGACGGTCGGGGGGAAAAAAAGACCACGAGGGTCAGAAAATATAAAGCGTTCATTTGCTTTCGTGGCAATCTGCCCACACGATTCGGACATTTCTTGTGTGCAAGTATAAACTTTGGCCTGTTGATGGCGCTAGAGGTAAAGTCTGGGAATAACGAGACATTTTAACCAAATGCTCTGTTGCTGATGAGGTTTACATGGCATGTTCATTGTGGAGTTTTGACGCTGTAAGCTAAATATAGTGGAAAACTCTTTTGTTGTTGTTCAATTTGATTGTTCTCACAGCAAACAATATTTCTTCTGTCAAAATGACAAATATATTAAGAATTTGTACAAAGACAGAACCAGAATATTGCTATCATGAGAAATGCAAAGTTGTCTATATACATCCTGATTCAGAACTGTAGATCCAACGATGCGCTGAGGCTCGGCATGTTAAAAAACAGCATAATGGTCCTTTTAACAATAGGCTCCTATCACATGTAAGGCTGATCAATAAAGCTTACCAGCTGAGTTAATGAAATACTGTTAACTAGTGTTTTCTACTACTGCCAGACCAGGAAGCGCATCATATCTTGCTGTTGTGCTTCTTGGCTTCCTGGTCTTTCTACCTCAGTGATGGCGACAAACACTGATCTAGACTGAACGTGTACTTGGTACAGAAAGAGTCCTGAACTCCTGAAACTACACACACATTCTCAGCTATCTGGTTAGGAAAAGGGCTGAACAGACCGATCATAAGTTGCACAAAATCTAATAAATTGTCTGCTTTAAATACTGTTAACATATATCATTCGTTAAAAACTAACACTATAAAGTCAGTGACTTCGATACAATCATCAGGTTAAAATCTCTAGTGTAAAAATGTACAGCATACTGGCAGGAGTTTGTGTGTTTTCAACACTTGTGGCACACAGTTATCCCCGTCAAGCACTATCTACCAAATAAGACTGATAACCTGACGGAGCACAATCTGTTTAGTTTGAACTACAGGCGATTAATGTCTGTCAGCAACTTTTGAAACTGTGCTCCTTGACATCAGAACCTGTCGGCAGGGCGGGAAAGTAACACTGCGGTGACTTGTTTGGAATAATAAGAGCTTTACTGATTGGGGGGGTGGAAAGGAAAACAGTATATTTAAATGAACAAACACTGAAACTGTTCTAGTACAAGTAGAAAGAGGAACAATCGGGCTCAGATTCAGTTAAGGTTTGAGCAAGGAAGAGCGTGCCTTTCCCAAAAAATTGCAAGCCATTCATGATAAACTGCTTCTACATCGGCTTAACAGTGTCAGTCTTTGGGCATAAATACATTGAATGTAGTCAACATTAATTTATTGGTGAGGCCTAGGAAATCATGACCGGTCCCAATTAAAGCATAAATGTGGTGATATTCTATATTTGTCTTGCTGTCAACAGACCCCATGGAAAAAAGACCAAAACCCACAATGAACCGATCCTAACAGCAAGTATAGTCAGCGTAGCAGCTTATTCCTCTGTGCCATTGACCTCCATTGTTGTGCAAAACTTTTAAAAACACATCAGTGAGCCACAAGGCTGTACTGGGAGACATGCTCCTTCATCATGAACATGGCCACTGTAGTTTAGTTTGAATCAATCACACATACACCGTCCTGCTCTGTAGTTAATCCGCTGCTGAAAAATAGTCTTCAACAAATATTTACTCCTGTTGGAGTCCTGTTGTTTGCTAAAAACTACAGTGCCCAGCTGCGTTAATAAAAGATTTTGCCTTTTTATTTTTATATCTAATATATAGCTGTGACACGTTTTAAAAGATTTACATCCTCGGTAGGAACAAATAGTCTTGGGGCTGAGAGCCACGGACAAGGTGGGGAGGTCGGAAAGTATTGAGACGAACTAACACGTTATTGGTTTTGGTCTTTTCATGGGATTTGATGATGACGAGAAAATATATCCTATCAGGTAAATGTACGTAGCAGCCATATCCTTAAAGGTTTGAGTAAGGAAAGCATTGCCCAACATAACAGAATCAGAGAGCTGTAGTACTTAGTGCTTAACAGTGCAGCTCAAAGCTTCTGTGCTGTCGTCAGGCATAAATAAATTCAATATTATTCTAACATCAGTTACCTAACATTAAATGGAGGATAAAAGAGCCTTTAAAGTAACAGAGGCATCAAGACTCTGAAAATGACTTGTAGATTCAGATCCAGTCGCTGCTGGATGTCAGAAGGATCATTTCAGGGAACACTGCAGTTATAAATTTGCCTTAAAGAGAAAAGTGCAGCCCTGGTGGATTTGTTTTTAAGTCGACAGAGTTGGTTGCACCTGTGTTTGGTAATGAAGTTTGCACAGAGCTCTTTTCCAGATCTTCTTTGTGCCACAAACTAATTATTTTTAAAAACTGGTTATCAATAAAAACTTTGAACTCGTAAATACTGCAATGTTAGTGAATCTGGATCTCAGTAACTAAAGCCTCTCACAAAACAGAAGGAGTCTTATAATTCCACTATTATCCATGAATTTTGGCCAAGTCCGTCAAATCCTATGTTGAGAAGTTAATTTGTGAAATTGTGAATCAACCAAGCAGCTAGTTTCCTGCCCTGCCTTCTGGTACCTCGAGTCAGATGTCCTGTACTGTGTTGGTGTGATCGGTAGGCCTACAGTGGGTGAAGCCCTTTGTGTGACTGAATACAAGAGCTGAAGGGCAGAGACGGTAAAGTGCTACTGTGGACCGGAGGCACCCTGATAAAAAATGCTTTTCAAGCACATAGACAAGACCAGCAAATGTACAACATTTTTTTTTTTTTTTTTTCAAAAATCACAACCTAAAACACCATTCAAAAAAAAAAGTGCTAATTATACAGGTGGTGTCTTTTGTATTTTCAACAGGTGAGACTGGGGTACAGTCTTCTTCAGTGTTCAATCTCTGCGGTGCTACAAGCTGGTTTAAATATATATTATTTGACTGCTTCAGTTGCCAAATTTTCTATTAAAGGGTTTTAATTAAATGTAGAGATACGCAGGTTAAACAAAGTCTCAGTTGTCTCTGGTTTGGAGGTAAATCAAACAGGAAAAGACAGTTTGGGGTCGGGGGTCAAGTCAGGGGTACCCACTACATCCGTGCTACATTAGATTTATGTTTCTCTTCATACCCTGAGGTTTAGGTCCATCGATTTTCTCGCTGCTAACTTACATTCTGTATTTGGTAAAATGATTAATCTCTCACATTATTCTTAAACAAAGAAATCATACTCACGTATTCCAACCGACTCTGTAATTTCATATCCTAAATTAAAACTATGGTGCAAAATAATTTCCAAGACCCTGTCAAACCGCAGCGATCCTCATTCGCTGCACGTCTCAATGTCACAAACAGTTATTTTGGAGGAAGACATTTTCCTTTACCTTTTGTTCTTGTTAGAGTATCACTCTTCTTCCCAGTTAAAATGCAGCAGTCTTTGTCCGGGACGCTCCGAACTGAAGCTACAACAAAGCAGGACGGGACACAAAGGCCAATCAGGCACCCAAAGAGAGGCTAAAACGATTCTTCTTGTTAAAATATAAAATAAAACAGAGGGGGGACGTCCCTCTGTTCTCCAGAGAGGGTGTCTCCAGTGTAAAGGGACTGTAGTGATTTTACAGACATTACTGGTGAAGGCCTGCCCTGCCTCCGTCTCACTACATCCAGCACTCGTGTCTCTCAGACGGGGCTGGTTGTTACGTGCCCATACGCAGGCAGGCCACCCCGTCGCCCTCCTGGCTCAGTTCTCTGTCCCTGTTGGCGCCCTCCCGTCTCGGGGAGGCCAGTGTCCTGTGGGGGTGGGGGCTTCGCACCGACATGGCAGCCAGATTCAGGGTCCGAGACGGGTGAGGCGAGGGGGGGCGGTACCTGCTGCTGCGGGGGTCTGGGGACAAAGAGGGGGAGGAGGAGTCCTGGTGCCGCTCCCCACCTGACTGGGACTCCTCCTCTAGGGGGCTCTCCAGGTCAGACTCCACCTCCTCCTCATCCTCCTCTTCTTCCTCCAGAGTAAGTTCAAACTGGAACTTGTCTCCTCCTCCTCCTGAAGGGACGGCGCCTCCCGCTCCCACAGCTTCTCCTCCTGGCCCCACCTCGGCATGGTGCTCCTCGGGGCTGGAGGGCGACGGGCTGCGGGGGATCATGCTCTGGTACCACTCCCTGTTGTCCTCCAGCGTGTCCAGGATGTCCTGGGCATCAGGGTGCACCAAGTCCGCCCATGTCTCCCACAGAGGGTGGACAATGTAGTCGATAAACCCCACCTAGTAAGAGAAATTATTATGTTAATAAAAACCTAGTAAACACACGAATATTACAGGACTAAAATATGTAAAACAAAATGAAAAAGACAAACAGGTGCATAAATCTTGTTGAGTAAAGAAGATGCTGTTTTCCCGAGGACACTTTGAGCGAATATGAATGGACAGAGAGATAAATATCTGGATATCATTTTATTACCAATTCTATCAATATTCTGTGTTGGGAATGAGACAATGTTTAGACTGCAGAATTATCCAATTTGTTATTTTAAATTCAGTTTTAAGAACTAACTGTCCACAGATGAACAAAACATGCAAATCAAAGAATTTCTCCACATCAAATCTAAACTGTTCAATCTAGTTGACCTTGAGTGTGTGGTCTCTATACCACAACCACTTGTGGAGAGTTTTTTTATTATTTTATTTTAGTTTTTATGCTACGTGTCATCTTGAGAGTGATGAAAGGATAGTATTAAACTGATGCTGAATTTCTAGAGACACATCTGTGTTTGGAATCAGATTTTGCGTGTTTTACATCTGATTTAGAAACATTAATTCATGTGTGTTTGCTGTCTTAAGTAACTTAATTCAGATATGTTGAACATTCGTACCTTATCTATTACAAAATAATGATCTGCCAAATGTTGCAAAACACGAGCTATGTGTGTTCTGAAATTAAATGCTTGATGTATTAAGTAGCAACATGTATTGGAGCAAACTAGCGACAGATACTGATAACCTGCAGCAAGTGTGACAGTGGAAAAGATTTCCAGCATGCTAGTTAGATAAAGAATTTTTTACACATTTTTAAATAATTGTTTTACTGTTACAACATATCAAAACAATGACTTTAATTCAATACATTTAGGATAATGATACTGTGTGCTTACATTCTAGCTGTTCAATGTGTAAATGACTGGTAAGACATTAGCAAAGGCAGAGAAAATACTGTGTTGACACTTGAGAAAATCATTAAAAATAAAGATGGACACAGTAAGGTTTACTTTTAATAATTAAATTACCAAAAGTTTTCCCTTTGTTGCTTTCATGCTCTCTGATGTTAACCTGGAGGACCTCTATTTCCCCCCTCATCCATGTGTGTCAGTGGGCGTTACCTGGCTCTTCTCTATGGAGGCATTGTGTTTGTCACACATGGGACTGATCTCCATGCCCTTGTCCCGCTCTCGGTCTCCCTGGGTGAAGAACTCCACCATGATGCGGTCCGTCCACTGCCGGTAAAGCTCCAGCGGTTTGGTTGGGTTGCTCAGGTCGGCACAGTGGACCATGTTCTGCAGAACCTGGAGGAGACGCGCTCAGTCAGACTGATGTTTTTTTTAGAGACACACTTGGTGCTGGGTTTCTTTTTCAGATGTGCCCTGTTTTCAACAATTACTCGGAAAACTGGGAAAAAAAATGCATCTAGAATTCCTTTTATTTTATTTATGGATATTTTAAACCCTGTCCTGATTAAAATAGTTCAGCTGTATACAGGTGCAATGACCACTATTTGTCCAGCAGGCAGCAGCACTTTCACACTAAGGCTCTGGTTGAACATAAAAACAGCTGTTCAGTTTGTTGTGTATGAAGGAACAGGTTAGTGTGTCTGAGATCTACTGCTTATTATTTACTGCTCACTTTGAGTATTTTAGTCTAAAACAATTTAAAGTTTCCGACTATGACGACAGATTAATGATCCCCAATAATCCTGACTCTAATCACTGATGCTGCAACATCAGACAAAATTAAATTACAATATATGGATATATAATGGACTGTACATGTATGTGAAATATGTGGAGTCATAATGTTAATAATCAGTTACCTGGTATTAGTGTATAATGGAACACTAGTTAGCAAGTGGTAACTGTTCAGTATAAATAGCTTTCTCTTTTTTTGTCCGTATGGTATTTCTAAAGCATCATGTACTTATGAGTACTACACGTTATTTAGTGTGTATATTCTGATGTTCAGTGTCAGCAGGGGGCATATTCACCTGGATGCGGTCAGAGTAGTTGTCTAGCAGCAGGACTCCCAAACTGGTCACCTTCTTGGTCTCCACCATTGTCTTCATGTCCGCCAAGAAGTTCATGTGTTTGGACATATCTGTGGCCAGCACCTAATAAAGACGACAACCGCACAGAGATTCAACACATCTTCAGTCAGCCTGTTTAAATGAAATGACGCATGCTCTTGCTTCCCATGTGACCTGTAAATGCCGTCTGTGTACTGTGGCATTCTTGTTTGCTATATTTCTGAAGACAACTGTGATCTGCTGGTTCTGTAAGCTTTTAATGTTTATTGGAGTGCTGTGAAGGATGCAGGAAGTGTGTATATAAAATGATATACTGTATGTCTTGCAGAGTCTCTTTGAAATTGTGTGAGGTGAGTGACAGTTTGTTTATTTGTCTTTGCACTTCTGTAAATGTATCAACCATTGCAAAAAGTGGAGAGTTGTATCTCGCCTCTCAGCTTCACTGCAGCAGTCCTGAGCTATACCTATGCTGGGTCTGGGTGTGGTTTGCCATAGGGTCACTGTCCTCAAGTTTTCCATTTCAATTTGAAACATTTGGGTTCGGGATCAAAACTCACATGTGAAATATTAGCAACAGTTGAATGACAACAACCACCGTCAGCATCACCAGGTGACACTGTGCTCTCTTTGGAGTCTTTTATTGGTCTGAGGTTATTCAGTATTTCTTTTTAAATCATACAGCATTTAAAACACACTAAACATAAGTTTCAAGAGCAACAACTAACAAAACAAAATATTTATTATCTTTGTTTTTAGGAACTAAGGTTGTTCTGCATGTTCTTCCCAACTCATAATGTGCCCTTGTATACACTCTATCATTACTGCAGAGCTTTGTCCTTCTTTCTTAACACTCTTTGAATTTCCCCCTTTTGTTTGTTCCATCCAGCTTAAGATGAAAAAGGGAAGCTGTAACTGACCATCAGCTGGAACTGTCTGTTTTCTCATGCATCAACTGCACAATGATATTTTGCCAGCAGCCTTTTCAAAGTAGGCTGTGTCCAGATACATAAAGCTGCTGTATCAGCAGGCTTTTACTGAACACAAACATAATGAAAAAGCACACCGTAAAGCGACAGTTACAGCGCAGCTGAAAAGGATATCAATATGTTGTGTAAAATGTGCAGCAATCTCACCATGTCGATCACCATCTTGCGGAGGGAGTCCCTCTGTTTCTTGCTGAGGTTTTGGAAGATGTCACAGTTGTCTTCTTGGAGTAGTTTGAAGCCCACAGCGAGGTGGTGATTCTCCAGCACCGAGGCATCGTTGTACATTAGTGCTAGCTCTGAACCTAGAGAGATGATTGTGAACAGGACACCTCAAACATAATTCTAGTTAATTTAGTGCTCTGAATCAGTGCTAATGGTATCCCAGTGTAAATAAGATCCTGTGCCATACTGTCAAAATGACTCACACCCACCTCAGGTGCAGCTTCAGTAAAAAGAGACCCACATGGATTGTGTCAATATGTCAGCATATCACCTGATTACTGAGGCACATAGCAGACTCTTCTTAATTATTTTAAAGTGTTCCTGAATTCAGTTCCTGAATGTTTTCTGTTTCTAGTCTGTTTCTAGTCTGCACTGCAGCAGTGTTTTAATGTATTTCTAAACGTCTTTAAAATGTTTCAACTTTTAGATCCTTAAAATGTACTGAGGTAATCTGAGTTTTCTAACATTTTATTTATTAAAAAAAAAATCTTCTGTGGTAGTTGTGTACAGAGACGCAGAGGAACCTACTGGTGTTTATTAGGAACTGGTTGGTGACTCCTGGGTGGTCGACATCATGGATGGCACTAGCAAACAGAGCAGCCATGACCTCCAGGTCTGTGAACACCGACTGGGATAAACAAAGAACAGAAAACACATTAATTCAAAACAATACACTGACATTATATTGTAATTATGACTTATTTTGAACAAAAAGTAACTAAAAAGTGTTCTGACCGCTGTGAGATCTGTGGTCTGCTGCAGAGCAAAAGCTCTGGAGCTGTTCATGATTATCCCAAAATCTAAAGTTATAATTTGCAAAGTCACCAGAAGCTACAACTCCAACAACTCACCTCTAAAGCAGGGGTGGAAAGGAGGACGTGGGTGGACTGCACCACATCAGCTGCATGAATGTTGTTGTGATAAGCTACATCTGCATGGTAGTGGTCCTCCAAGGTCATCATGGAGGTGATGAAGGTGCCAATTGGGATCTTAAAGGTTTTCAGAAGGTCTCGCTCCTTGCAGGGTGAGGAGGAAGAGGAGAGAATGAGTCACATCAACCACAAATTATAGTTTTTTTCTTCGGTGGTGTTGATTCAAATGACTAGGGGAGTTGACATACATTTGCCTGCAACCAGCAGATTCTTCCTTAAACCAACTTGGTGGGTCACAGCGTAAAATGCACTTTAGAAGCAGACAAACTTCACAGTGAAGAAACTTTACTGCATTTATCCCCTTTTTTATGATTTATGGATGTTGAAACGATACACATAGCACCTTTAAAATTAACTTTATTGATCCTCGTGAAAAAATGAAATCATAACTTTTAAACTTTTTTGTGAAGTGAGCAGACCCTCTAGCTCATGGATCCTCCTACCTGGAAGACAGAGTACATTATCACCGTCAGAGGGCGGTTTCCGGAAAATTCTGCTATCTTGAATACATCCAGACCCCAACGATTAATGTCCTCGATCTCCTGGAGAAGTAAAACAGGACATCTTTAAGACATGGTGTGTGTGTGTGGGGGTGTTTCTGTCTGTGTGTGAGAGTGTGTGGACCCACCTTGGCCAGTAGGCTCTCTTGTGGTGTGCTGACTCCAAAGCGAGGGATGCAGGCGGGTGCTAAGCTGGGGCTCTGTGTGGCCTTTTTCACACCGATGATCTGTGACATCGGCCTCTTCTTCTTCTCCTTCTCCTTAGGAGGTGGAGACAGGATCTCCACGTCATGTTGTTTCTCTGCAACGTATACAAACAGACATAGATGCATACTGTTAAATATATATATATGTTTGTCTTCAAGTAATTTCAAATATTCAGACATTGCTTCATATTTTACTTGATTACTGCAATTTTGCTACACTGTCACACTGTCAGTGGGATAGTGTCAGATTCAAGCTGGTATCCACACGGGTCCTATTACTCAAATACAGCAAATTTAGAGTTCTTACAAGAGCTGCTGATGTTTTCAAAATATATGACCACTTCTTAAATTGAACAAAATGTAACTTTGTCTAGGATGTGTGCAGGTTTTCATGCACACACATTGTGGAAATATGATCTCACTTATATACACCTAGGCTTTTAGCAATGGAGTATATTCCATACTGTACCCCTACCCGAGCTAACATAAATCATATGATGTGTCTTTTAGTCATTAGTCACACTTGTGTCAGTGTCTTTCTTTTCCTTTCCTCCCAGCAACTGACTGAAATGATACCTCACCTCAACGTTCTCCAGCTTCGGTGGACAAAGATTTTAAAGGTTGAGTCTCCTATCTTGTCAGTGAAGACTTCAATGTCTTTGCCTTAACTGTAACCATAACCGTCTTTGATGAGGACCTGTCTTGACCCACGAGTGGGTGTCTTCTGCATCAATGGGAGGGTTTTGTTGGAAATGTACAATCTGTAGATTAAACTATATCATAGCAGTAGCAAAATGCATGATGTCTGATTTCTGCACTGTAGTAATAATTGTTGTTTTTTAATGTGTCTAATCCTACTATTAGTACAATTACTACTGTTATTATTAATACTTCTACTAACTATGGCTACTACCTCTATCACTCCTGCTACTACTACGCAATCAACTACCATCAACTACTCAACTATTCCTACTACCATTACTTATATTATTATCACTACTTATATTATCATTGCTACTGCTGCTACAACTACTACTATTACACTGTCAACATACATGTAGCATTATGCAAGCACACTTATTACTGCTGGTGCAAGTACCACTAACGCTACCACTGCAAATATCATAACAAGTGAATGCAATACATACAAATTAATACAAATTCTACTACTAATACTTCTGCTGCTACTACTGATGCTACACTAATACTGCTGCTGCTAACACTAAAACAGTATGAACTACAGCTACTAGTTGTACAATTTTAAGTACAACTAGTAGCTGTTACAGCGGTTACTACTACCACTACTTAACTACTAGATCTACGACGACTGTACCTCAACTGTTACTAACACGGTACAACTACAATTAATACTTTATCATGCTTCTAACTAGTGCTAGGAAATTTCATGTAGTTAGACATACAGCTCGTAAACATGTGTTCATTACTGTACGTATATCACATAAAGTGTGTAATAACACGAAACCCGTCTCCACCAAAGCACTGACACACTAAAGAGGCCAGTATGAAAAAAAACACAAGCTATCAATGAGGAACTGGACTCATTTCACACCAACTGATCATAGCTGATCTGAAACCAGTCTATTTGTACATCCCTTCAGCTGCGGTGAGACACTCAGGCTACAAAGAGATCTGTTATCAAGTAAAGATGGTGTCACATACAGATCTTGTCTACGAGACATAAATTCACCTAAAGATTATAATATACAAATACACATGTAGATAAATGAGTCATTTTCACTATATTTGAACAACATGTCTAATTTGGGTAAGCATGCATTTTGTGCTTCTTTTCAGCCTAACACACTCAGAATCTGTGTTAATGACCTTGTGAACGACTAGACTTGCATTGCATTGCTCCTGTAGATCACAATCAGTATAATAAACTCAAACTGTAAAATCTAATTGCCACGTAAAAATAGAATTACAAGAAGATTTAAATTTAAGCCACATGTTATGTATGTATACAGTTTATACTATATATACACCATGTTTGGAAGGTCACTGACAAACTGGAATGTATACAGGTATGATGAAGTACACCTGCAGTATATAGCTATATTGTCAGAACACAGCAAGGTGTATATGAATGTATATGAACGGACTATATGGCAGTAGGTGCAGAATACCAGTAATGGGAAGCTAAGGATGATGGGTAAAACCTGTCAGTTTCTCAGGAGCTCAGCATTGTCTTGAGCTTGATGACGAAGCGCTTCTCGTGTTTTTCCAAATGTGGGTTTGTAAAGACTTCATCTCGTCTACACGTTGGAGATTTTTATTTAACCCACAGTGGAGCTTGTAATCCTTTAAGCAAAAACACGGAAATCATCAAAACAAGGTTTCCACCGAGAGTGTCAACATAATCTCCATATGATTTGTTGACACAAAGGTGCTGTCCCAGCAGACACGATAGTGTTGAAAATGACTCATCCGTATTTGTACAAACCAAGGAAATAATGATCCCGGTTTGACATCACAGACAGCCGGTTTTACTTCACGTCGACATATCATCCTTAGTATTTTACATCCACGCTTTTTTATTAGCACGGCAGGAGTGATTGCTTGAACAATATCCAGATCTGAGCCCAGATACAAGCACACGCCACCATAAGGATGCAGAGTGACCTGACTGGCAGCGTCACACGAGGCGCTGTCTGGCTTCTCTCACCTCTCTCACAGTGCCTCCTCTTCCTCACACCCAAAACCATGGTGTTCATTTCCAAATGCAGCCGGGTTTGACGCTGAGGCACTCATATCAAAACGGCGTCCGATTGACAGCTCCATCCTCGCTCGGCTGGACCTCCATCCTGCCGGCAGGGCTGCTGAAGACTGAGCCCCCTCCTATTGATGCAACACGGCATCTAATAATATTGCACCCTGTTGCTACGACAACGCCACACAATGTGTCCGGGAATGCTGTCCGTCACCGCGCCTCCTTCTCTTTTAGGGAAGGAAAAATCCCTGCCGTCTCCATCTATCCCTATTAACAAACAGTCCTCCCCTCCTTCCTCCCTTTTAGAAACATGCTCTCTTCATATTTTCAGTTTAAAAAAAAAATCTTCCTCCCTCCTTTTCTCTTTCCTTGCCTTTAAAATACTGAAATTCTCCTCTCCCTGTTTCTTTATAAATCCTCCTGTGTCACTTCCTTTCCTTCAAAAACAACCTCTTTTCTCTTGCCGTATTTTCTATCTTTTACGTCTTCTTCAATATTCACTTTTCTTATTTATTTACTTCCTTTCAATTTCCTCTCCCATCTCATCCTTTTTTAAATCCTTCTCTCCTCATTTTGTCTTTATTTGAGAAATCCTTCTATCCTTCTCTGTTAACCTTTAAAGCCCCTTTTTTCCTTTTCTGCTCTCCTCTTTCCTGCCCTTTTGACATATTTCTCTGCTAAAAAACTGCTCTCTTCTTTGCTCCAATAAAATAGAAGTAAACTATTCCCCATCCTTTTCTTCCCTCATCTCATATACACCATGCTGGATGACATGCTAACATTCACGTATGCTGATGTAATTATGCAAATGTGTTTCTTCATGTTAGAAGAGCTGGACAGCACCACAGAAACAGACCTCACCGACATGTTTGGGATAGTACAAAATGTATTGTAATGATATTTTAAGATATTTTGTCATCAACCCCATTTATATCAATGAGAGAAACAACAAACTTCAGCCTCCAAAATGACCACAAAGTTGAATCAACATCTCTCTAAAACAACAAAAACTGAACATTATAACTTTCATGAATGTAGAATTCTTTGCAGAGTTGTTGTATTAGCCTGCATCAGTTTTAGCTAAGTGGACCTAAAAAACTGGCAACTGTATGTATGTTTCCTTGAAAGCCCTGGTTTAAATTATTTTTTATTTTAACGTTGAAGCTTTCAGTGTGCAACAGCTCTCCCTTCCACAAAGTGAGTGTCCGCCCATTTGTTTACGTCAGGCATTAAAACTCACCTAGGAAGGTGTGGGCGATGAACTCTGACACCTGATTTCCTGAGCGGCTTGTCTCTGATAGCTGCGTCAGCTCTCGGTTCAGCATCCTCTTGAACTGTGTAGACACAACAAAACCATAAATAAAAAATGTGGTTAATCCAGGTGGATTGCAGATAAACATGGTAAAATATGTACAGACAGGGTGCATGTGTAGCATGTTTAAACATCAATATAGCAGTAAACTTAGTCGTAATGCCTTTTTATAACTAAACACATGAGACCATGGTGGAGGTATTGTGTTGCAAGGGATTTTTCCATTTCACTCCTTTCATCATCTATTAAAACTCACTTCTACAGACAGTGTGTGTGCATTGCATGTTGTGATTAACATTTAATCATTACTTTGCTTTAACTGACTATTTTCTGTGTTGCTGTGATTACTTTTGTTGTTAACTTGTAAGCTTTTTTCATTCCAATGAAAAGCACTTTTAAAAACTGATATACATAAATGCATACGCTTAAGAGTGTGGAAGAAAGGTGCAGTTAGATGGTTGAAACCATTGTAAAAATGTGTTTTGCTGTACATTGTTAAAAATTCTCTCCATAAAAATGTTGATCAAGTTGGTTAGGCTGCACCTAACGTCCCTTTGATAAATTAGTAAATATTGTATTTACATTCATGTTACTTGGTTGGTTGATTCAGTTTCCCCAGTAACAAGTTGACACAACTTTCTAAAAACACAAGATGCTCCATCCTCTTCTCTGTGGTTTGAAAGTTAAACAACATATAGGGGAACTTCAGCATTGCAGCACACAGACTGATGCTCAAAGAACTGGTGTCATTTTAGCACATTCATTTCTGTCTATAAAGTCTACAGTCCACGTTTACCCCATTTGAAATGCATTCACGTTCTTTTAATATGCTGTTATGCTTTTAAAATACAAGAAGACAAGCTGTAATATCTCTAACTATGCAGTCTGTTTGCAGACGCCGGGGAGAAATCTGCACTGTTGGTAGTAAAAAACCCACTAGTGATATATTCATGCCAAAAAGTTTTTTAAAAACAAGTGTTCAGTGTTCCCCCCCGTGTTTTATCGCAGCGGTAGCTTCCACACTGATTATGTAACAGCTCTGGCATGTGGTGGCTGAGGGAGGAGGAGGGAAGGGATCTAGGTGAGCGAGTGATGCTGCAGCAGTGGTTACACGGCTACTATGTGACACACATATTGGCACACACAAAAACATACATACTGACATGAAACATAATCCTGTAGCTTTAACCAAAATGTGTCTCTTTATCATCTTGTTTACTTCTCCTGTAGCTTCTCTACACAACTGCTCCCTCTATCATGCTTTTCCTCAGGTTTTCTGCACACCATCTCCCTCTCTCTCTCTCTCTCTCTCTCTCTCACACACACACACACACACACACACAATCAGACATATATGTTTACAAATGACATCCTGCTCTTAAGCTCTTCAGAATCTGTTTTACATCATGACAGCTGCTCCCTCTAACATGCATGTCTTTGGTCTTTTTTCCTTTATTTCTGTTTCTCATACACACACTCACGCACATACATGCATAGACGCACACACAATCTAAACATTCCTGTTTATAGCTCTAGTCCTGAGTCAGATCCGATGGGCAGGCTCACTCATCATTCAGCCCCCTGCAAAGCCTGCACTGCTGATCAATATATCCCAATGTAAACAAGGCAAGCCAGCAGCACTCCCCGTCGCTCACCTGTCTGAGTCTCCAGCACAGACAAACGCAGAGAGCCGACACAGGCATGTCAACCAACGCATGTTGATATTAGAGGTCGCTAAAATCCAAAACGACAAGCAGACAAGTTTGCTTGCTTAGTGATGGGCTGTAATCTGCTCACTCAGTTCTGCTCCACGCTCAGCAGGGAAGGTTTGAACATGAAAAGTAGTCCGTTTTGAAATAAAAGTTCCCACAGTCCCATGTGCTGTCCTGGAAGGGAGGGGGGTGGGGGGTGGGGTGGGGGGTTAGGGTCAGAGGGAAGGGTGGGGTGGGGTGAGGTGAGGTGGGGTGGGATAGGCTGGGGATGTGGTCTACCATCGGGGGGAGAAAGGGTGTGACTGCAGTCGCTCATCCAACTACTGTCACACACTGTCAATGAGAAACATAAAGAGGGAGAGCGAGAGGCTGTGAGGAACCCCCTCCCCCGCCCTGCACGCAGTTCCCCCTTCTCTGTCCAATCAGATTTGTCTGGCTTCAGGGGCTGGGTGGAGGGCAGGGATCGGATTGGCTGACTGGGAGATGGAGGAGGTCCAAGTCTAGCCGCCAGACGGTGGAGAGAAGCACGAAGGAGGGAAGTGAGGCGATGCTGATTAACTCTTTCAGTGGAGGGAGACGCCATACATGAACCCGAGTGTTTTTGGCCATGTTTACACTACAGCTGCATTTGTCATAACATCTGATTTTTTCCCCTCATATGTGACTCAGATGTAATGTTTTCTAACAAATATAAACAGGAAAAAGCTATGAGGACTTGCAATTTGTCAATGCTGCCCTGAACACATGGACAGGAGCTACAAAATCAGATCCTGAAGCATGTTTGTGATTCATATTTGAAAGCTAAAATGAAAATGATTTATTGTTGTCATGACAAATGCAAACATTCCTAAGCTCAGCTCATGCAAAAGACAAGAGAAAATAAATATATGTTTAGTATAAATTACTCCCAAAACATGTGACACACTGATTCTGTCCTCTGCTGTTGCAACATTAAAAATTGTTGTGTATATATATATATATATATATATATATATATATATATATATATATATACACATACGTACATACACACACATATATACATATACATATACATACATACATACATACATACATACATATATATATATATATACACACACACACATATATACATACATACATATACAGTATATATACATACATATACACATATATATACACACACATATATATATATATATATATATATATATATATATATATATATATATATACAGCTGCACATGCAGTGCAGAACAATTTTAATATCATTTCACATCTTAACATGTCAGTTTTTCTTTATCCAGTCTCCAGCTGCCTTAACATTTACTCAGCTATATAAATACAATAAAAAACAGATGTATGCATGTGGGTGTCTGATGAGAGGAAGGGAGAAGAAGTGTCAACTATGGCATGTAAATAGCTTAAGATCGTATGAAATCAATTGAATAAATGTATTGCATTAATATGGGCCACTACAGGACTTCAGCTCTTTATGAATTTGGTCTTTTGAAGCCTTAGTGCATAAGTGATTTGCACCATCTGATAAAGTTCACATACTTTTTGAAGCCAAATGTTGCTGTATAACGGAGGATCTGATTTCAACCACCTAACTGTCATACACTTGTAACATATACAAGTACATATAGATTTTAGCCCCTTCATTTAAAGTCTTGTAGGACTAGAAACTAAAAAAGGATTGCTCACATACACCTCTTAAGATAAGTAATGAACTGTTTGAAGACAACTTCACCAACCAATTGAGGGTTCTTAAAGAGTCTGTATGAAGCTGAGTCAAATGTCATCTCACCTTGTTGGATGCCATCTCGCTGACTGAGTGTCTCGTCTGCAGCGTCTCCAGCTGGTCCAGACACCAGTCCAGTTCTTCCAGTGTCTCCACCGCCAGCTTCTGGCAGGGCTCCTCTGAAAGGTCAGAGGTCACACAAACACATGTTACAGGTCAGGTCAGGTCACCTGAGAAATGTTGATTAGCTCATCGTGTTGCACCTGTCCTGGTTCAAAACGGAGTCACAGGAAGGGATGTGTTTAACACCATGTTTGTATTTTCATGCATCAAAATCAACAGCATAAACTCTTTCACACGTCTTTCAGGTTTTGTAATGGCCGATTCAAATAACACTTATACCATTTATACAGTATTTTCATAAAAAGACAATAATGTATTTGCAGTTTTTACATGATAAATCTCAGAGTGTCCCACCACACAGGGATATTAGCACTGACCTGTAAGACATGGCTTACACATGGGTGGCTGGTTGCTGGTTGTCGGCCGCCTGGAACAAGGAACAGATGAGGTGTTAGTAGAATAAGAAGAAAACAAGCAGTTAGTCACCCAGTTTGTTTTCTTGTTCTTACTTGTTTCCCACGCGATCTTGCAGATGTGTCAGAGCAGCAAAGTTACTTCTCACTGTTCGTAGACTGGCAAGAACCTAAAAAGGGAACGAGAGAGGAGTGAGTATTGACGTTGTATGAAGAGGTCTGGATGGAGACACCTGAGACAGCATTAGTTTGTGCCAAACAAACCTTTTGCACTTCCCAAATAAACATGAATGTTTACCACAATAAGCCAAAACATTATGGCATACGTGTCTACAAATGTTTGGACTTTAGTAAGAACAGAAACAAAAAAAAAAATCAAGTGTTGGTTGGATTTTAAATTGGATCTGTTCATGTGACTCCTCAACGTTCATGAAAGCTACAAACTACTTTACATTTTGCAGGCATGCCATGTAGTTGCTGAATGCCTTTAAGGCTTTAATGGCTGTCAAATGTCACCTATATTACTATTTCAGTGGGATGATCAAATCACTCTGGTTTCCAAACTTCTGATGTAAGAGAGCAGACACGATAAAGCTCTTGAGTTTCAAAATCCCTCAGAGTTGACGTTTGTTCTTGTTCTAGTTTCACAACATTTATACATGTGACACACAAATGCACCTAAAATGTATCTTTTGCAGATAAATCAGTGTTCTGTACAGCCACTTTTGAGGTAATGATATCTAAATGTCTTACTACAGTCTTTGCCTGATCTCAACTTTTGAAAATGCACTATGATGCTTTCTTGTAAAATGGCATTGAAAACATGTTGAGTGACATCAGTTTGTACAGTATTTTTGATAATAAATCTGGTCAAATTTCTGTCAGGTAAATTAGTTTAAAATCCATCTGCAGGTGGGCCAAGAGTAAATTTTAGATATTAGTTTGGAAATAGAACATGTACACAGATTGTGTTAATGGGCCGATGTTGAAGCACACACACACACACTCACAAGACACAAGACTCAGAACCAGCTGTTCAGTACAAAGAAAATGTGTGTGGGTGTTTTCTGTGAAAAATGAACCATCACTTATTTCTCAAACCGTTAAGTAAGGGCCACTGAGGAGCCATGTGGATTGTCTAGACAGACAGTTTGAATGGAAACACTGTATATTAGAATGTAATCTGTCCCTGGAAACAACAAGTGCTCAATGCTGAAAGCCAATACACTTATTCCACTGCTACAGACCAAGTACAGTACAGTAGAAAACAGCAAGTAACATTACATGAGACAAATCTGGCTCACCACTATATTTTGGCAACATTAAAACTTTTGAGATTACATTTTCATAAATCTTTAATGGATACTAATGCCTTAAAGCAAATCCTTGGGGGCCTTCTCAGTTTGAGTAGGAGCTACAGGAGTTTAAGGCCGAGGATATTACAATATTAATAAAGTCCATATACTGTAAATCCTAGTGAAAATGGCCTAATATTACCACGTAATAATCAATATCCTCCACGTGGAGTGAGGCTTGCAGACCTTTACCCCACCTTGTTTTGTGCCACATGCCAGGCTATTAAACTAATACGCACACTATGGACTGCACCAGGTGCTGAAATGTTTTTGTTATCCACCTTGTATTTGCATGGTTTTGAGAGATGTCTTTATTTCGGTTGGTATAATGAATTGATCAAATGAATAATTTTCATCAAAAGTAGTCAAATCTCGGTACTGCATATAGCAGAAGCCAGTTCTACAATGAGCTACTTTCCCAGCCAGGTCTCCACTGAAGCTTCACTGACAGAGTTCAAACGACTTTTATAGACTTTTTTATTCACAAATGAGTATGAGTATTCATACAAACAAAATTATTAAAAACACATGCTGTGTTTCTACCACATTAGTAAAACTGTGTTGGAGAAACTGGCCCCAACGCTAAACCAAATTTTTGACCTCTGCTTTACAGGTTGTCAGTTTACACTTGTCACCAAATCAATGCTGTCAAATAGCCACTAGGTTGGGATTCTGTATTTTGTCAAATATAATGACAGTGGCCCAAAAATTTTGGAAACTCCTGGTCTTACAGAACCATCAATACACAATGCTACTAACCTGTGCAAATGGAGTCACTATCATGTCTTCTCCATGCCTGCAAAAACCACGGACAAACACAAACAGACAACTAGTGAAAAAGCCATGTGAGAAGCCATGGAACAGAAGGGGAATACCGTGTGATTCCAAAAACCTCAAAAAACAAACAAACATATAAACAATGACAACAAATAAGTTTGTTGTCATTATCTTAATGTGAGGAGTGTATAGGAATGCTACAGTTGGTCTCAGATATTACACTGGATATAAGGAGAGGAGGTTTTAATTTTACAAATATTTCTTAGAGGCAAAGATGTAGATTAGAGTTAACCCTCAGTGGGCAGAGCCACAGAGGCACTGCTTCAGATAAGTTCAAATAAGACTGAATCCCAGTGGAAAAAGCAAGAGGTAAGAAAAGAGGAAGACAATATTAGACGAAGCCTAACACTGGTTACTGGCAAGGAAACATTGATCAATGTTGCATCTACCCACTGAGGTTTAACTTAACCACAAAAAATGCATTAAGTGATGTTTTTAGTATTAACTTTAAATAAAATTTTAGCACATTGTTTTGGTTCTCTGGCCACATGGTTCTTCTTAACCTCGCCTTAGAAAACCACTGGCAGTTGTTTCCAGCAAACAAGCTCAGACATACTGAGTGTATGCTACCTGTCCAACATGAAGTGGCAAAAAAAAACAAATTAATCCAATCCAGATATTTGTCTCAAGAGCTGCTGGAGCTAAAAGGTAAGTGAATATTGAAATTAAATTGGTTGAGTGGCTAGAAACTTGTCTCCAATAGGATGCTAATGTTGCTCTGTGCCCGCTGGATGTGTAAGTAGGCAAACATTTGATAATAACTTAGCCACGACAACTTAATAACCCAATGTCAGGCCTGTGTTTCTATGAGGGTCAAAAATCACTTGATGCAGATGTAATTCTGCTCCTACACAAGGTATGCCTCCAAGATATATATTTGTATAACTTGAACTATGTGCAGGAGAGGAGCAGTGTTCATGCATCGGGTGCTGGGAAAGCCAACTTTTGGAGAGGCAGAGCTTTCTGGAAGCTTTAAGGTCATGACATGCATCTCATAACCATTCAGGCTTCAGGGTAAATCCATGCTGCCAGTGACAAGTAGAGTGTAAGAGTCAGACTCAGGTCAGCCTGAACATCCCTGTCCAGCAAACATTTTGACGTTGAATATCTATAGATATGACTGAAAACCCAAGACTGTATGTCTTTCACTGTTTTGTAAAATCAAGGCCTAAATATGGCCATTCTAATGTGATTTTTACTGTGCCTTATCATCAAATTGGCAAATGTCTGTACTCCCTTAGGTTCACTTCAAACGTGGGTGATACCAGATCACCATCTGTCAAATGCTTGCTGGGACTGTTTCAAAAACTTTGCAGGGCTGATAATTTTGGAGTTGAGCATCCAAGAGATGTTCTTCAGGTCGTGGTCAGGGAAAGGTGACGTGGAAGGGGGGCAGGTGGTAGTGGAAGAGGTAGTAGGTTTGACTCATGACAACATGGCACAGCCCAAAGACATAGGCAGAAAAACCACAGCAGTGTTCACACTTTGTCTCACCGAGGTAGCCAATTGACTTCCCAATTCTTCAATCCCTCCTCCCTTCAAAACAAAGGAGCGACAGCTATTGGTGGTCGAGGCCCCATTTACACTCTGGCTTCAAAGAGACTGCTAGCTGCACAGAGAAATCTTTAGCTGTATAAACAGACAGAAACTGGATGAAAAACTAGGTCTGAGCTAAGATTATAGTTTTGGCTTTAGTTGTATGTCCGAATTTTACTTGATTGCTCTGCTGTTTACGCTGACAAACATGAGCTCTGCTATCAAAAGCCTCTTTAAAGCCAGATGCCAAAAATGCACTTTTTAGAGTGTACATAGGACCTTTGATGGGTTAACATAAATTAATACTGACAATAAATTCCAGGGTTTCCTTAGTAACTCTACTGCACCAGTAGTGATACATCTGATCTGATCTATAGAGAGTTCAGTATATTGTATATATTGATCCCAAATGAAAGAGTCACAATTTAGAGCTTCAGAAGTTTCAAAATATGTTCTAAAATCTACTACATGTATCCTATTTTTTAACAATAATTTAATGATTTATTAAATCATTTATTATTAACAATACATTTTCACTGTGGAGGTGCACTACTAATGAGTGACTTGGGAAACATGATCTGAAACAGATTAAGTGATTTCTTGGTATCTAGCACCTAGTCTGGACCCAAATGCCCAAAATAAATAAATAACCTTACACACACATCTTTAAACATCAATATATCATTATCAAATGAATAGTCTCTTTCAAGACTTCCATCATCTAATGTTATCAGAACGTTTGTAGCTGTTTATTATGAAAGAACAGCAGCCTCTTCATTTTTTGCACGGTGAAGCAAACCAATAGATTTCCCTCCAAATCCAACTCAGCAACGCCATAATGTGAAGTATAGTTGAGTAAGTAGAGAGTAAAGGCTGGTTGGTTTATTGGTGATAAAATCATACAGACAGTATCTTTAAAATACTCACAGGTCGCTGGCAGTGGACGAGTTGCGGGACATGGTTTTGGGCGAAAGGTCGAAGTCTGAGTCAGAGCGGTAAAGGAAGGACTCACGACGCTGACTGTGGGGGAAGTTGGCCTGAAGTACCAGACCAGAACCCGGGCTAGTCTGAGAGTCCAGTGGACTGCGACCCACCGACAGGCCATTCTCCACATCAAAACTACAGAGAGAGAGAGAGAGAGAGAAGACATGCATCAATACTACTGTTACAGTTTCTGTTATTTCTACCTGCTAATTAGCCTGACACTCACACTGAATTGCTATTTTGTTTCACTTCATTATTCCATAACGAAAACAGCCAGCAAGTTCATAAGGAAATCAAAACAAGTAAAAAAACACTAGATAAAAGCAGAGTAAATGTAACGTGTAAAAATACCTTTTAATCAATAACTTAATCTAGGATACTGATAGAAACTACGAATGCAACATTGACTGGGGTCATCTCTATATTATATATAACATATTTGTTTGTTATAACAAAGCCTGAACAGTACGTAAGAATCAACACTGCATCCAAACCCTGAGACACCCAAATAATCTGACGTACATCTGTACACATGGAGACAGAAAAGAGAAAGCTAAGACAAGGATAAGTCGAGGCTAAGATAAGATACGTATGATAAAGCCTCTGCAGAGTGAGTGGAGCTGGCAGTACAGAATGCACAAGGCTGCGTGTCCAAATATCAAATGTTTTTCCAATACAGTAGCATGTTTCTTACAACAAAGTCTCCTAAACACTCACAATGAAGTCAGTGACAACAGATACAAAAATTATAAAGGAGCACAAGAACAGGATATATATAGATATTCATGTGACAGTATGAAAAATCATAAGCATCATAATAACAAATATATAACAAAAAGCCTACTTGGTATCTGTTAGCAGGATAAAAAGGTTAAATTCAAATGTTCTAGCCTGACTGTGAGCGTCTTCTTAAACAGGTGACCTTGTGATTACTCGTTTTTCACAATCAAACGCACACTCACAAACATCTTCCCCTCTGCTAGCTCCATATGACGTCAACACTGCCATCATGCATGGTACGTCAGCAGAGCTACTTACCCATACAACCCCCCCAGCACTCCCACTATCACAGCCACCACAATGAAAGGCACCCCTAATACTGAACAAAGTACTTTATGTACTTAATTTCTATGAGCATCATTTTATAAATTGGATTTTATTGGTATGATCGAAATGGAAATCTGCCTTTTTGCAACCTGGACTAAGTCCAACTCCTGTAACCAAACTGTATCACAGCTCGACTTTGCCCTCATTTAATCCTTTTGAAATCCTTCCAATCAAGATGAGGTCAGTCTGTGGGGTCTGAAGTTCAGGGTTCGGTATTGCAAACATTCACTCAACAAATTCCCTTTTACCCAAAATTTCCTTTGAACCAAACAAAATTTTTTTTGCGATACAGAAGAGCAAAGAGCTAAAATACAGAAAGATGAACAAAGAGGGACAGAGGAGAACTTGACTTTGAGTTTTGTCTGAGCACACAGAGGGGGTGATACAATAGTGGAGGGTTAAAGCTTATCAATGTGGAAATTATTCTTTGCATTTTTTTTGCCTCACCACAGTCCACATTCCACCAGTGGGGCTGTGCCTTGCTCAAGGACACACTGACTCGACTGATCAGAAGGTAAAGTGCACTGGTCACTCCTCCGACGAGACTGAAGATTGTAACTAGCGACCTTTTGGTTACAACTCTTCACTTCTTCTCTGACCTAAATTCTACCGCAAAAATGTCTTCTACATTATTAGATTATAAGAAATGAATGTTCCATGATATATTTTAAAGCACCATTATGTGGAGACATGAATGGTAAGTTTAAGGCATTTTCATCAATTAGATCCATTGTTATTTGTTATATCCCCTCCCTCCTTCCCTGGTTATAACAATAGCAAACAGAAAGCCAACAGAGCAATAGGAGGTTGCTTCTGTATCTATTTTTAGCTCAGCGTGCCTCCAGTGCTCCAGCAATAGCAGTGCCTGATAAATGAAAGATGGCTATTATGCAATCGATGCTGAATGAAAGGCCCAATTCACAGAAGCAGAGAGAGAGAGACAGACAGACACAGAGATGAGAAGGAGGAGGAGGAGGTGGAGGTGATCAGGAAGGCTGTATCCAGTACAGTGATGTGCTTTAGCATCTCACACCTGATTGGTGTGACATGGCAGAGAGGAGTAGGGCTGCAGCAGGGCTTACCTCAATGATAACACCCCCACGGCACCACCACTACACACCTCACCCAACCCCATTATACACCCAACCTTCCCCCTGGCTCAGTGTAGTCGGCCGTGACGAGGCTCCATCAGAGGAGACCAGTGACGTCAGAAGCTATAGATAGATCTGCCTGCCAGGAAAGAGGGGAGCTGGGAGACTTGTGATGGAGCTTACGTAGGTACCCCTCCAGGCAGGGTGCAGATGCTTTCTCCCCTCCTCCTGAATACATGTATGAAGGATTTTCTTTTAAAATTTTGATTGGTTGATGCTTGAGTGCTTCTAGATGACTGCAAGAAATACAATATTTTCCGTCCATTCTTATACTCCATATTTTCTTTTTTTATCTTTTATTCAGCCGAATCTCTGAGTGAGCAGGTAGGGCGTTGAAGCATGTTGTTCAAGGACACTTTGACAGTGTACATGGCCGCTGCCAAGATTCAACACATGGTCACACATGGTCCCTACTGGTACTGAGTAATGTCCTTAAAGCAAATCATTGGATTACATGACAAAGCGGGAGCAGTAATTTTTGTCAGTAGTGAATTTAAACTGTCTCTCAGATTCAAAGTCAGTTTACCTTTTTGTTGATCTGTCATGTCCGTAGTTTTTTCTCATTAGTGTGTAAAAGACTATTTAGAACATCATGGGACACAAAATCTTTCCACCGAATCCCAGACTTATAACATACATTTTGGAGTGAGCAGCTTTTTACGACAAGGTGATCCACCACCTCTATTCACTGGGATCCATTACCGAAGAATTAACCTACAAATATATTATAGAACAATGAAATGAGGTTTTCAAATCGGAGCTTTGTTCACACCAGAGTCTCCATCATATCAGAGGTGGATGACACTGACTGGATGATATTTAATCGAACATTAACTCAATATATTGGATTTGCCATGCTCTTTAAGGCTGCAACAATTAATTCACATGAATATGACTTCACAACAGTTTACTAAACACAAAATATGATGAAGTAATGCCACTAATGGCAGTGAGAAAAGCAGGTTCCGAACATTTTAAATCCCAGAGACTCATAATTACCACTAAGCTTTCATTCAGCAGCTGCAGTTCACCAGAGCTCGCTGCTGGTCAATGGCATTCATTCCCATTCAAAAGTAGCGGCAGCCAACAGGCATCTGATAGGGAGATAGCTCCCACTATTGAGGAAAATATGGTACTGGAACATGTTTGTTTGTCAGTTTCGTTTCCTGTACAGTAGGGCTGTAAACCAGCTTGTGCAATAAATATGTAAAATAAGTTGGAACATATAATCCATTATTTGTCTGTAAAGTAATGCAATTGTACTGTGTGATTTTATTTCCTGCCATCACTAGTAAAATAGAGTAGTATTGGACAGACAATGGACGACAGTGGATGATATGGCTCCTTGAGGGCATATTATGTTTCTGCAGCAGGAAGGAAAAAGAGTTGTAAAAAAAATGGAAAGGATATTAAAAAAAAAAACAGCTAGAAAAAGTTGTACGAAAAAGTATCACAATTTTTTTTACAGTTTAAATTCACAGGCTGTTATAGAGAGTATAAGCTTTACTCTAGGTGGAGCCCAACCAGTCTGGCTTTTTAAGGCCAATACTAATATTTCCAGATTGAAGCTCCAATTTTGTAGAATTCTCAGTATTATGTCTGAGCATTTTCTTGCCAAAATAAAATTAGTTTTCAGTGTTTCACCTCGTCAGGGTGGGTGGAAAAATCCTATGTAACATTTAGATCATCATGAGACTGTGAAGATGCAGACACCAGACTTTTACAACTACTTCTATGTCTACTACTGTTGCACTAGAACTTCTACTGTACTAATAAATTATTATTCTTTCTATTACTACTACAACTAGTACCACCTCTAAAACTGGCACTACTTGTTACTGTATACCACTGCTTCTGCAAGTGGGTAAAGCAGGCATCCTCCCTTTAAACAGACAAACAGGCAGGCAGGCAGGCGTCTTGTTCTGTTGCAGCATACATAACAAGTTGACCTTGGTCTGTCTCCTGCCTCCAGCATTGTTCTCCATTTCTCTGACGTAAATGACAGCTCCCTTTTCTCTCTTTAACACTGTTATACTAAACTTTTCTCACACACCCACATCCTAACCTTTGCTTTTGTTCCCAGGATGTTTAGTTTGCACCTCATCCCCATATCGAACAGGAGGAATCCTTTTTCTTGAAACCAAATAAAAAAAAGACTGCAGTGTAAAAGTGGTAATCAACAAAGTTTCCATTTCATCATCAGTCAGGATAAGTGTTTGCACATTTGTCTTTGCTGGAGGCTTTGTGATGAGATGGAACTGGGATCACAGGGTTGCACAATGAAATGTAAGTTGTAGCCCTTTCATGCTACACACACAGAGAACATATATACAAACATTTAAATTTAAACAAATATTTTGAATAGAATAAAATAAAATAAATAAAACAATATATACAGTTATTTACATACATATAAACTTATACAAGTATACACCCAGAAAGTAATAATAATATTAATTATGTGACAGTAAAGTAAATATGTTTGGGTTTTGGACTGTTGATCGGATAAAACAAGCAATTTCAAGAGTCACCATGGGCTTCAGAAAATTGTGATGGACATATTTCTTTATTTTCTGACATTTTATAGACCAAAAAATATCGATTAGTTGCAGCTCCACTGTATTACAGTTACTGTTGAGATGACTGTTTTCACCAACGTTTGGAAACAAATCTGTTTTATTCTGAGTCTTAAAATGCTACTTAAGGGATTAACAGCCACACCACAATGAACATTTACGGCTACAGACACTATATTACTCTAAAAATGTCACTGTAGTAATGCTCTTCATTGAACAAAGAACTGTGTTGATGTCACAGTATTTGACTTACAGTCATGTTGATGTCGGGCCATGCCCACAGCCATCTTCAATAAATTGAGGTCGCCACATTTTTCATCCAAGGCGGACCTTATATCATCCTTCTAAGGCCTTTTCTTAGGGTTAACCTTTGTAACTGCACTAAAAGTTAATGCCTTAACATGGGAAATGCAAAGTACAACCAGTTCCAGTTGATGTCGGTGCATGCGTGTTTGTGATGTGCTCATGGGAACCAGGGCCGAGGGACTTAAGGAACTTTCTGTTATGTATGTGAGAGTGATGAAAAACAACCGTCACGGCCAGATGTTATTTGATGGGGGATGACACAGGCTCACGGTCAAAGGTCAACCCACACACATATACACAAATGCTCCCTCCTGTTTTCTTCCCTCGTAGCGTGGGAATTGGCTGAGGGGCCTAAAACATCACACCAGGAAGGAGGCGAGAGGTGAGGAGGAGAGGAGGAAAACAGACCAGGGAAACTTTATGAATGTGTGTGTGTGTGTGTGTGTGTGTGTGTGAGTGAGTGAGAGAGAGAGTGACAGACAGAGAGAGAGAAAATAGCTAAAATGTACTAATGATTTTACATGATGAGAAAAACAGCAGAAGTATAAAGCTGTTAGAGAGGAACCTTTTAGAAGGGCAATGTGTGTGTTTGTGTGTGTGTGTATGTGTGTGTGTGTGTGTGTGTGTGTGTGTGGGGTAAGTGAGAGAGTTCAGGGAGTAAAGAGGGTTTGTTTGCTTTACACCTCAAGCCTATTGTACATTTGATCTGAAAGAGGCAGAAAAACAACCCGCTTCACCCTCATCCATCCCCCTGCCAAACAGATCTTTCCTTTCACTGTGTGTAGTTTGTACACTCTGTGTGAGTGTGTGTGTGTGTGTGTGTCTGTGTATATGTATTAATCATGTTGTGGGGACATAAATCTATTTACACAGTCACATTGTGGGGACACGGGTTCCTTTTGGGGACAAAATGCAAGTCCCCATAACGTAAATCATCACATTTTAGGGTGAAGACTTGGTTTACGGTTAGGGTAAGGTTAGGTTAGGGTAAGTCGCCAGGAAATGACTGTAAGTCAATGTAATGTCCTCTGAAGTGATGGAAACATGACTGTGTGTGTGTGTTATATATACTCATGACAACACACAGAGAGGATAAATGCTTAAAAAATACTTAAATACTTAATACATTTCAAACAGGTCCGCTTTTGACAGACAATCAGACAAAATCTTGTACTTTACTTTAAGTTACTTTTTAAATTGGTGACATTGGTGAAAATGTCATGACTAACATAAATCAACTTTTAACAGTTAGAACTGTTCAGATTGCCAAAAACAACTCTTGGCTCTTGGGCAAGGCACTTTTGGACAAGGTTCACGGTGCTTGACAGCAGCTAATCGGCTGGACAAAAAGTACCCACAAATGACTGAATCTGTGGAAATACACTGTATGAGTTCAGCAAAGCATCACTGGATAAACAAAGCTTAGTTCAGCCTGAATATCAAACAACTATACACAATAATACAGAAAATAACATTCAGAAAAACTGTTAGATACAGCAAATACATAGAAAATATTCAACAACAGCAACCACAAAGGCCTCAAGATGCTGTAGATAACGTTATTGACAATCCAGAACAGGAACAGATACAATTTCACAAGATAAATATATACCAAGGCCCCAAACTACTCAGTTCCAGTGAGAAAACTGAAGAAAAAAGGTAAAAGCTGCTTGTTTTACCACTTTGCATCAAAGACAATGTGTTGTTCGTACTCACCTAGAATCCACTCCCTGCACTTCTCACCTCATGTATGCTAATCTTAACAAAAAAAGGAAAAACAGGGGGTGACCTGGTAGCTCACCTGATAAAGTGTGTGCCCCATGTACAAGGCTGAGTCCTTACCGCAGCAGCCTGGGTTCAAATCCAACCTGCAGCCCTTTGCCGTATGTCATCCCCTCTCTGCTTTCTACTTTTCCTGTCTCTCTTCAGCTGTTCCTATTAAATAGGTCTGGGGCTTATCCTTATCCTATGACACTATTCCAAATTTGTCACTTGCACCATGTTGTATTTGCAATCATTTAATGCTAAAAAAAATACCATTTTTGCAAAGTAGGTCCAAAATTTCTTTTGTACTCGATGTTTTTTTCACTCTGGACACTGACATTGCCTGCACCCAGTGCCCTGAAGAATTATGCAGTTATGTAGGGGGCATCAAAGACGTCTGAGTTCAGCTGTTACGTATTTTATATTAATATGCATCCACTGTTGTAACAGATGGTTACTGTTGCCGAGACAAGGAGTTTGGTACATTTCAGCTCATATCTTAGTTAGGCCATTTGACTGATTCTGTAGTCTTACTGTACATCAGTCTACTGTAGAAAGAAGAAAATTTCATTATGTGCAAAGATCATGAAACTATTTCCACTGTTGTATGCAACCAGATTGAAACCGAGTGCTACACATCCATGAAGAGCCAGTTGCTCTTTCCATCCACCTGACCAGCCACTGTGGATTGCTGTCCAAACAGAGCAAACACTCTATGTCCAACATCAACATCTGATCTCAGAGCAGCTCATGTCTCTCTAAATATAGCCAAGGGGAGGGGAAGGTTGCACCAAGTCAAGCTAGCTGCTGTGTTTATTATTTTTTTGTGTGACCTTTGACCTACAGGCAGAGGAAGGACTCTTGCCTTTGAAAACAGCAGACCTCTGTTTGGATTGCTGTCACAAGAGAGAAAGGAAGAAAGGACGTGAGAAAAAAAATGGTGGGGGGTTAAAAGTTACAAGCCTTGATCCATATCGGACTACAGTATTTGTGTGACTACAGTATGTGTGCAACCAGTGCAGCTGTGCAGCTATTCGCCACAATATGTCAACGCCTCTATACCTTGCATTTTAACATCTCATCTTATCAAATGAACTATAACACTTTGACATAACTACAGTACATAAATGAGACATGGGAATGGGAACTAAATGCCTCTATCACACCAACAGTAACAGTTTTAATTATCAGTCAATCTGATGTCGAAAACCTAAAAATATTTCATTTAAAACCTATTATGAAAACTGTTACACTTCTGTTGTAAGTTATTAATCATATATAGTAGAGAGTTTCATCACTAGTTTTATCATGATCTGTATATACCGTCATACTTTTTGGGCTAATGCTACATCAGCTGCCATAATGCTGGGTGTTTGGGTTTTTTGCTTGCTCAACATGCCTTGTTAGCTTTTACTGCAGGTATACTTTTTGATAACCCAGAACACAGTCATGAACTTCCTGTTTTTAATTTTACATGTACTGTAGCTACAGAGTAGATAGATCTAAAATGAGTGTTTTTGGCTAAGAATGAGTAAATCAGCTCTTATGTAAAAAATAGCCTGTCATCTAGTTTATGTTACTGTAGGTGCAGACGTTGGTCTTTGTGACTACGCTCTGATTAATTTCTATTTGTATGATTGTTGAACGTTGGAGCAAAACAGTGAGTCTAAAAAGAAGCGCTTGCTCTTAGATTGTGAAGGACAGATATTTTTAAGCAGTATTGTTTTATCCAGGGATCATTGTTAGAAAATGTTTGGAGGTTGGCCAGAGTTGGCACTGATTCATTGCTTGGTCAAAGATACTTACGCAGGGCAGTTTTGGTGTGGTTTGCTTACGCAGGTGTCTTGGGTGTTTGAACTGTGGTGCAGTTAAAGGACAGTCTGCCAATGCAACAAACTTACAAAAACAAGGGTGGCCTTTTTAGCAGACTGGCCCTTTAAATATGAATGTAACTGGAAGTGGTTCAATTTTTGGAGTGCAGGTTGATTCACTCCTCTGGACGGGTATTGATCATGGAGTCTATGTGCAGTGATTAGCTCTGTCCGTCCAGCCAGGGAGAAATCCATACAGTGTCTGATCAGCATTAACATCATTAGAAACTGGTTAGGAGGGTAACACACTGGGCCAGAATCAGAACCACACACACACACACACACACACACACACACAGGCAGTGTGTGATTATAGCCCCAGCAGTAGAGATCTAGATTTGGCTCCAGAATCGACCTGAAAATCGAACAACCTTACATCACACTGGTGTGCAACTGGACAGGCTGGTTCAGGGCACGAACACACACACACACACACACACACACTCTGTCTTTGCCCAGCAACAGGCCATGCTGAATGCTCCTCTAATCTTGTTCAAACAGCACTAATTGGCGCCTTTCGGTATACAGTGATTGAGTCCAGCGGTGAGACAGGTGTGTGCCACTTCCTCCTCTAATTAGCCAAGGGCAACCCAGGAGCAGCCAATCACATCGCTGATCAGTGGGACACGACAACATGGAGACAACTGGTGTCTTTCTCTGCCGTTTTTGTCTTAATTGTTTTTAGGTGCTTATTGCATGTAAAGCATATAAAATCTTTATTTATTATTATCATTAACAATAAGTAAGAGGAGTGAGATTATTATTGAACTTAATAAAAGGCATTGGATGAAAAAATACAACAAATTAAAGAGTAAAATCTATTTTGTATATACATTTTATTAGGGATGCACCAATGCGATACACTGAAATGGTACAGTATCGTCCCCGATACCAACGGATCAGGTATCACCCTTGACATTACTGATGCATATCAACTATAGTTTCTTTCTCAATGTCATTATAAAATTAATTCAAAATAGTTTCTACTGTCAGTTAAATTCATTTGGTACCTGCTGCCCGCCAACTCAGTTTTTATTTCCACTAAAATCCCTGTGACTTCACATAAAAATGATCCTGATGAGTTCCACGCAATGAGGCAACATCTGGGGAAAAAAAGACAACTGGTATCGATCATTAGATACCCTGATTCAGAAGTGGTACTGGTAGAGAAAAAGTTGGATTGGTGCATTCTTATATTTTACATATAATATTAATTATGCATACATATTTTTTTAGCATAAATAACCTGACATGAGTTTTATAAGTAGACAACATAATGACAATATTAGGTGTCCTAGGTATTCATAGCGACGATACTTGCAAACTTGCTGATACTTGCAATAGTATTTTTTTCTACCTAAACATACTGCAAGAGCCAGAGCATCATCATGACCCTAAGTCAGAATGTTTTTCTGTGTCCATATTTTTCTTTTTTTTGACATTATTGTTCATGTCTCTGTATAAACTGGTGACAGCATCTTTAATGCACTCACACACAGACACACTTCTTGTCATATCGCCGCAGTCCTTGTAATCGCTAACAAAATAAAGCTTTTAAAAAATTCCCTCCAACCCACAGCCTTTTCCTACCTGGCATCCCGCTGTGTAGGCGGAGCCCTGAAGTCTATGTCGGTGATCAAGTTCACCTGTGACAAACTGCACAGGAGCAGGCTGCATGTGGATGCCTTCTTTCCTCATTCGTTTGGATTACGTAGAAGTCCATCAACCACACTATTGTCTAATCCTGTAACAAACTCTTTGTGAAGTGTTCATCTGTCCCTGAGTTGATCATCATTCCTGGAGTCACAGAGATGTCAGAATAACACTCAGTCCACTATTCGAGCAGTGATATTCTACACAAGTACACACACAGTTACACAAACACAGTCACACTTGTCTGCTGACGTCAGTAGTGGTTTCATGGCTGTCACTGCAATGCCAATCGACCAGCTCTCAGAACTGCAATTATTCCCGGCCCAACGCTCTGCTCGCTGCAGTTCTGGTTTTCCACCAAATAAGAGACTAGAACGCAAAGGATGCTATGAAACACACTAAAAAGATACAAGCCGGAAACCAGCTGGCTGAGCTTGTGGACGCAGTGGGATTTTCTGTTGAGGCGTGTTTGTTGTAGGAACTGAGAGGAGTGACTCCAGAGACTCGGAGCAGAGGCGTCCTGCGGTTCAGCGGGTTGAGGCGTCAGCTGTGAATTGGCAATGATTTGGGATCAAGTCCAGTGAACAGCCACTGTCACGTCAATATTTCAGTCCTCAACCGGGGTCAAAGAATCTTTGTCACAAAAATCCATTTACCATTTAATGATAAAGTCGACCTGCTTCTAGACTATATTAGCTGAATATATCAGTTATGTTTAATCTTTTTAGCAATCAAAATGGGGGTGATGGTACTTTCTATTAAAATGTGTATATATAATACAGATACAGATACAGTCATCATGACATCATATGCATCAGCTGTGGGGAACACAACAAGACATCTGTGAAATGGCAAGGACCCTTGACAACAACAGCTGTCTATGAAAATCAGACCCAAACCAGCCACAGCATCCACTGGGAAGCGCAGTGACCATCTTTGATCCATGACAACTGAACAAACTCCATCCTCTGAGGAGGACTGTGAGATGTGGTTGAAAGCTCAGGTAAAAGTTAGTAGTGGACAATGAGTTACGATTTTTCTTTTCAAACTATATAATGATTATTTTGGCAGGTAAATATCTTTCCAGCATTTCACAGGTGAGCGACAACGTTCACTTCAGACACTGAACTGACCAATTCACTGACCATGATCTGCTCTAAATAACATGATCTTCTAAATTACTTAATTATATTGTGTTTATAACCCAATAGATTTTTTAAACTAAAGATAAGGATAATTTGAAAAATGTATCTCAGTTTTTCCTGCCATGAGACCACTGACAATAAAGTTGTTCTTTATACTTCAAGTATTCCCAGAGTTTTGACCTCTTCGGACTGTTTTCCTTCTCCATGCACCTTGGAAGTAGGTGAAGTATTCCAGAAATCCCCACTCTGCTTCTAGCATCAGTCAGCCTTTTCTTTACACGTCATCTCCAAGTGCTGAGGGGAAACACTTAAATCAAAGGATATAACCCAAATGTATTGGATCAGTGAAGTTGTGCAGAATTCAGTGTGGAGGGCAACAACCACCTCAACTGAACCCAACAGATACATATCACTGAGATATGGGATACACAAGGCAAGAGATGTCTGTGACAAATGTGGAAATAAACTAAAACAGATGGAGCTGGAGTCTGTGGAGGGAGAAATGCATCAACACCGTCAGTACAGGTGAGTAAAGCCTAACCAGCTGCAGGGGCATAATGAGACCACTGAGACTGTCAGCAGATACTCAGAGCTGACTCATACTCACGATGAGCACGACTTCAGTGCCCTGCCAGAACTAACGTGACTCTTCATTTACATTATGTCGCAACGTGCTGGCAGCTTGCAGAGACCTTTGACTCGTGTAGAGTGAGCTGTGCGTCACGTCGCAGTGTGTTGGCATGGGCTGATGCCCGGATGGCTGGCCAACCTGCTGTGACACCACCAAAGATCAGATCTCATTACTGAACTGTTGGGCGGGACAGTTGATACCTGTGTGGAGACATGAGTTGAACTGATATTTGGCTCAAATGTTGGCCTTAAATTAAATATCAAATATTAGCTGCAGGTCACTGCAGCCCTGATCTGAAGGTTTCTGTGATAAGAGGTTTCTGTCTGACCAGAGCCACATATAAACATTGTGTTTTCTCATTATTTAGTTTGCTCATAGTGTATGAATTAATTCTTCATTTAAAAGCAGAAATGTATCCCAGAGTTTCATTTGCTAATAGTTGTCGAGTGTCATTTTCGAATAGTTGTGGAAAGTTAATCTACCTTAAAAAAAGCTGCTAGCCCTAAACTAATTTCATCAGCATGATTTTGAGCTTTTGTGGTTTTTGTGGCTGTGAGAATGTTATTGTCTCGACAAGACTTTCCCTGCATATTTAAGTTTGAAAAAATGAGCACAATGCATCACACAGAAAAAGAGCTGCTAAAGTTACTGCGGTCAGCTACAGTAGCTAGAGAAGCTGTCAGTTACAGCTGAAAACATTCATATTAAAACCATTTTACAGTGCTAGTATACTGCTTTTTCCTACTCATCACTTCCATTCAGTGTAGAAAAAATATTAGGCTTTTATTATGAAGCAGCTGCAGAAACTAGCTTTGTTAAAGTTAATTAAGTTATGACTTAGGTTAAAAGTTGGTCCAAATCTACAGTTGGACATTTTTTGCTGCGGATTTGTCAGTGGATCAGTTTTACACAAATAGACTGAATAATGAGCCGCAGGTACTTATTTCACTGTGGCCAATCCTCAGACCTCCAACAAACAGTCAGGGTTAGCAAAGCTGTGAGCCTTCCTTTTCCTAAAGGTATAGCCTCAAGTTAAGAAAAACCTGTGTAGCAAAAACTGTGTCAGATACTTTATCACCTTGACAAAAACACAATAAACTTTTGGAGGAAGAATTGAACGTTCAGAATTTTGGAATCAGTATCGCTCGACTCCACGTTGATACACCAACAGGAAAGAAACAAGTGTGACAACGTTAGAATGAGAGCAAAGATAAATCTGAGAAGTCAGAAAACCGACCTACCGACCTTAAAAACACAAAGTGACTGACCTCCTTACAACTAAACACTGTTTGCCAAAAAACAGTGAGAACTGCAATTTACAAAAAAATCAATCTGTGAACTTTGCATGGAAGAAAAAGGGTGTTGTTATTCAAACACTGACCAGATCCTCACTAAAACACAAACTGGTAAAACTCAGTGACGTTTTGTGGAAGTACTATGAACTGCAATGTGTTAAGTGTGTCGTTTCACAAGCAGCCAAAAGCACAAGGTATCACACACACGAAACATTTCATCATGACTGTCACCAACATGCTAAGAGCAAAACGCCTCTGACCTCAGCTGCTACCACCTTCAAGAAATATCACATCAGAGCTCAAATCTATTGTATTATATTAATTTACACATGGAACTTCAAACACACTGAAGAATAGCTATTAATGGAGTCAAAAACTTTATTCTAGCACAGGATGTAGTTTAGGATAAACCCACCTGAACTAAATTAACAGCGTCAAACTGGCAATAAACAGATGGCAGTGTCCTTCTAATGGAAAAAAAGAAATGTTTTATTGAATATATGTTTTAATTTATGTTGGTGATTATTTGGAGGGTCATTAACCTTTTAACTTATCACTCTATCATTCATTATGGCTTCTTATGGGGCTGTTGTGTTGCTTTGATCTTACAGTGCTTAGTAACTTTGGTCACTATTGAATTAATATAAACAGCATCATTATCATTGTTATTGTTATAACAAGACCGATGAGCTGTGAGTCAATGTCTAGTTGACATCAGTGATCCGTGCTGAGAGGTAAAACATTATGAGTAAGTCAGAGTCTGACATCAGTCCTCATCATCACCATCATCACTGAAGATACAGGTCTACTGATGAAAAGAGCAATCACGAAGAGGACAGGACAAGACAGAATTGACCGATATCGATGAAATCCTCTATGTAATTTTATATCGCAATACCAATATTGATAACCTAAAGGAATGTATGTTTTTGTTTAATACAGCAAATTACCTGGCAAATCAAGATACCTCATGACATAATTGCAAAAATCATATAAAAATCCAAAATTGCAGTACTGTAGGGCTGCAAGAAAAGATTATTTTTATTAGCGATTCATTTTTCGATTAATTGTCTCTGAAATGAAATTAAGTCTTCCCAGAGTCCACGGTGAAGTCTTCAAATGTCTTGTCAAATTATTCAATTTACAATAATAGAAAATAGAGAAAAGCAGCAAATCCTCACATTGGAGAAGCTGTACCTAGAGAATGTTGGGCTTTTAAACAACCAGAATAATTAATAGCTCTAAAGTCCTGCTCCCAGTGAATGCAACATTACCCACAATGGCCTAATAAACCCAGAGATATTAAAGTGAGAGCTACAACAGTAGAAATGTTTGGCAAAATCTCTGACAAATTTATATCGTCTTACTGCCCAAACATAATGGCAGGACAGGCCAGGATGGGACAAGACAGGACAATATATGACAGGACACACACACACACACACACACACACACACACACACACACACACACACACACACACACACAATATATATGACAGGACATAATGGGGTCAGGGGATAGGGGAAACATGTAACAAGACAGGACAGGGTATGATAGAGCAGGACAGGACAGAATATGGCACTATGAGTAACTGAGTAGTATGAGACAACTGAGCCTAGAAGAGATAACTATATCAGAAATTATGTAGAAGGGAGGTGACTGAAACCTCACTAATGCCATTTCACACACAGCACTCAATCATAACCCTAAAAGCAAAAGCTAAATATCTGCACTGATGGACGTGAATCTCTGTTTGTCAAGACTAACTGTAAAACCTCTAACTTTACGAGGTAAAGCGATGACGATGAAAGCAGTATGTTTCCGTCTAGCAATTAATGGAAACTACACAGGGTGCAGGGTTAAAGGGATTTGGACGATTACAGTGTGCACTGTTCTTTTCTCCGTTGCTTTTTGACTGTGTTATTACACACATCTGGTTGATCCATCAGGCCTATAAATATGTCAGACTCTGCGTTCATTAGCAATGTCCCTTTGAAGGTTTTTTATTGGTGGGTTGACATTATAAAGACACTTTGATCACCCTCTCCGCCCGACAAGGCCGATGTCGTCATGACTTTCTGAAAGGCCAGCTGCAAAATTAGTCATATATTTCCTTCTGTGACTCTTAAGGCAGCAGCCACTTTCAGGTATACTCATCTGGTAAAAATGAAAAAAGTAAAAATGAAAGTGTGTGTGTGTAGTAATGCATGTAATTCTTTTTAACTGAACTTTTTTTTATTGATAAAACAGCACTAAAATGACAACTATTACCCTAATTACTTAATTATGATAATATAATTTGTTAAAAAATTCTGTTTGTCTTCTTTAAAAAAAACAATAATTTAACATCTATAACTAAAGTTTACGTTAATTTAATTTCTGTTACTATACAAATAATATACTCTCACCCTTGATCCTCAGCCTTCTGACTGTGTGTGCACCTAAAACTTCACAGCAGCTTTGACAGCTTAGGCCCCTCCGTCTGTCCAAAGATTTATCTTTCACCACTGCATTTGGCACCGAGGTTTACCCATAACACAATCAGCTCAATAAAAAAAGATGAACAGTAGAGATTGTTATTGCAACATAAAACTGGTTGCAATCCATCTTTGGAAAACACAAGAAGATTGAGAATTTTGTGAATTCACTTCATAAAAAATGAGTAAAGCAAGTTTTTCTTTGTGTGAGTAGGTGTGTGAATTCTTCTTCTGTGAAATGTGTTTAAGTGTGTGACAAACAAGAAGAGCTATATACTGTGGATAAAGATGCAGAGTATTTCAGTATTTCAAAATCACTGATATTTAGTGGTGTGAATGAATTAACTGCATGCTTGTGACAAAATTATCTGATGAAATATTACTACCATAAGGTAAAAATATCAAATAGATCCCCACAAACCTACTACAGGGTAGCACAGACAAAGGATGACTATAGGGATAGGATATATATATATATATATATATATATATATATATATATATATAGGAATGATATAGGGATATAGGGGTGCTGATATGAAAATATCATTAAATACCATTCAGTACACTGAGGTCACTTTAAAAACTAGTCAAGTATGAGTATCATAAGGAGATACAAACGCAAGGTCACTATAAATTACATACTGAGCAACACTGAAACACTATGAATCTCATTAGGACTATTAAAGAAATATTTTAGAGACAGAAATTCCAGAAAATCTTTCTCTAGCCACACCTGGAATGAGCGTCACTACAAGAATATTATAATGCAATCATACTATAGAAGTCAGACATTTCTTTTGAATAGTAAATTAATGATTAAATTGTTAATTTAGCTAAGATCAATATAAGTACTGAACCTTGACAAAATACAAACCCCTGCAGTAACACTGTAAAAATAAATACTAGAGTCACAAATACTAATAGACTAGCCAACAATATGATAATAATAAACTCAGTGTTGCGTTCTACAGATATTGTTGAGCAGGTGGATACAATATCACGAACACCTTAAAATATAATAAGAACTTTATTTAAATAGTATTTTAATTTGCTTTATATTAAAATAAGTAGGTGTAAAAGATTAATTTGAAACAAATAATGTAAAATATAACAAAAGTAGAAAAACAGAAATGTAAAATATAGTATATATATATATATAATATATATATATATATATATATATATATATATATATATATATACATATATCAATGTAAATTTCACATTGGCATTATTTGTTGCATGTCTCTTGGATTGGATTGCAATACATTGTAGATTTTCATGATGTTGTGACCACCTATCTTATAGAAGTTTTACCATAGTAAATAAAGACTATTAATTATTATAAAAACACTTTTAAACTCATACACAGTTAAAAAAAAAACTCTTAAACTGACTATTAAATTCCACATAACAAAAGTCCCCATATGAAATTTATATCATTATAAGTATTGGAAAAATTGTGATACTTTGTTTAAAAAATAGGATAGACAGCAGTGTGTTTAGAGTTGTGCAACTACAACATCTGGATTAACAACACATCTGGCCTACCGCCTGCGTTTCTGCACGATGTCGATGGGCCGGTTGACAGCGCATGGCGACCCACAGATATTCCCATTCCTCACTTTGAAGTAGCGATCCTGGAACGAGGGGGCCAGATACATACAGTTAGTCGGTAAACTCATGTCTGTGGTTGTTTTTGTTTCCTTTCTGCTTTGTTCTCCACTAATCTTCCTCTTCCTCCTCCTCCAGGCACTCCGCTACTCCTCGGCTCTTGTGCGCTCTCTCCTCTCCCTTCACACCACACCAGGTTTCCACTGACGCGCAGACAGACAGAGGAAAGCCCTCCTTGGTGTGTTTCAGCATCATGCCTCCAGTCCGAAACAAGTAGAAAGTGAACAAAGGAAACGAGATCAAAGCAGTGTGGCTTTTAAATAGTAATTTCTTCAACGACAACTCCTGTTTCATGCGGTTTGGAGAGCTGAACTCAGAGCTAAAGCTGTTGATTTCAAATCCACATTGAAGAGTTCAGAGCTGAGCTCCCTCTCTTCTCTGGAGATACACTCCTCCCTCCCTCTGTCTCTCTATGGCTCTCTCGGTCTGTCTCCTCCAGCACACGGAGGCTTTAAAAAAGACATGAACTATGTGAGTGTGTATGTGCAGTATGTGTGTGTGTGTGAGTGAGAGAGAGAGGGGTGGGGTCTCCAGTTGTAGTAGTTGCATCACGTGTGTGTGTGGCACGTGTGGTAATGTATATGCACAGCAAGTGGTAAATGTGTGGTGTATGTGTGCATTTGAGAGACCTGCACTCTGAACAGGGAAACTCTCTGAGACATGGATATTTTAACAGTTTGCAGGCTCAGCAAACAAACACTCACACACACGCTTAACAGACAGACAGAACAAATCCTTCAACACAATACTCTCATACTCCTTCAGCTTCACATCAAGCCTGTGAAATTTATGATAGCATGAACTTATTGTGCATCTGATTAAAAAACATAAGGGGTTCAAACTGTAATGTGTTAGCGATTGCTTTGTTTTCATGTACATGAATGAATTACATGCAGATTGCGAGTGCAAACTCATTCATGCATTTCTATTGTTTCCTATTGTTCTATTATGTTCTTATTGATGTTTTTTGGTGTGTTTTTAGAACTGCACCATATACGGTACATTTTCACCTATAGCAGCAGGTGTGATTGTATAATTCACAGGACAACTCTGAGCTCCAACCTGCAGTGTGTTCCAGCAGAGGGGCACCAGTCAGTCTCACCACAGGGAGAGATGGACTGACTGGACCTGATGATCTCACCAACTGACCGTCTCGCTGCTGTCGACATCGCAGGCAAATATTTGTCTTTTGAGACACAGGGCAGGCGGCTGAGTTGGACATGTTGACAGGCACATGGGAGAGGAGGTGGAGTGCAGGGCGCTTTAAAGCGTCAGACATTTAAAAAACTAAGTTGGCTAAAGACCCACCAAAAGCAGTGACGTGGTGAGGATACGGAGGCAGAAGCAGATGTTCATCTGTGAGCTGCTATCTGAACTCTTTCTCAACTCAAGCTCCAGCTTAAGTCGTGATTTATGCTAATAAAAGGGGTGTATTTTTATGTAACTTTTATATATAGTTCTTGTCTACAAACGCACTGATACAGTTAAATATATTTTTCATTTAATTCCAACACAAGATTTTGAATACATTTCACTAAATTTAGGCCTTTACCCTACACCCCTTGTATAGAGATGCCTCAGTTTCATTTAAAATGCATGCTATTGCAACTGTGATCTGCTATTGGCTGATTTTTATACCAGCAGTGCGACCAGCTGTGGGCTCATATTATTTAATTTCCACACTGAGTGAGGTTGAGTGCCAGACCTGGGACTACACTGATGGCTCAGTTGTTCAGAAATATGAAAACAATTCAAGGCCATCAGGCAAAAATTCCCCTGCATTTGTGGAGACAGAAGAAGCTCACTGTCTAGCTCAAATGGAATTAAGAGGGCCAGTATACTCCATCAGAACTGCTTGTCGGAGGGTCAAACAACTTCTTTTCTAGTATAACCTGGCCCTTGGCGTTCTGTTAGATCCCACAGTCTATTAAACTATTATCTTGATCTATATACTGTATTCATTCATACTAACTCCTATCTCACCTTAAGTGGAACTCGATCAGACTCAAACCACATTTTCTCTCTTAACCACAACAGTCTGGTACAATGTCCACATCACATAAACAAGATCGTGAGACATCTTCAACTTGCTCCCAACCCAAAGGGGGAAATCCACAGTTTTGGCCTCATACTTGGAGGTGCTGACCCTCATCTGAACCACTTCACAGTCAGCTGCAAACTACCCCTGTGCATGCTGTCAGTCACAGTTCAATGAAGCCAGGAGAACTGCATCATCTGCAAAAAGTAGAGATGCAATCCTGAGGTCATCCAACTGGACACTCTCCACACATAGAGATTTTGTCCATTAAAATCACAATCACACTGACAGGGAAAGGCTTTGGTGGAATCAAACACTCATCGAGATCAAGCAATTGACATTCTTTTGAGAAAACATAAAGCTCTCACTTCAGTCATACAAGGACCAAATGGCTCTTAGTAATGTCCCCAGTCCTGCAGCACCCTGAACAAGACTGAGGGACACGCTAACAAAGCTTCTCCAAATCCACAAAACACATTTGGACTGCATGGGAAAAACCTCTTCCCTTCTAGCATCACAAAAGTGTAAAGAGCTGCCTCAGATTTGCCAGTCATAGCTTCCTTTCCAGCACCCTGGCATAAGCTTTCCCAGGGAAGCTGAGCGGTATAATAACCCAACAGTTGAAGCAAACCCTCCAGACCTCCAAGGCCTCTGCCTTCACCTGCCACATGTTTGGCAATGCACTGAACATTTACACCTGTCCTTTCAAGTGCGCAGTGGTGACTGTCCATTGTGTTTTTCTGGCTAAGCACATGGGCCCATGTTTCCCTAATCTTTATAAAGTGACTCTTTCCCAATGACATTGATTCACAAAGGTTCTTCGCTCCTAAAGTGCCTTCCTGCATGGGACCACTCTGCCTTGGGAGAGACTCTCACAAGAGTTGCTACCTTGGCAAAACATGCAAACCATTCCACCATGATAAGGTGTTGATTTATGCAGGTCTCATTTTACAAATTGCTTCTTGTAAACTTTCCTGGATCCAAGTTTTGTACAAAACAAGTGCTGACTTGAACTTAAAATCATGCAAAGGAATAATAGTTCAATTTCTATTTGAACCAACCAAACACACACACATGCCTGTCACACCTCCCTACTCCTGCTTTCTTCCACAACTTTTTGTGTCCATTTTTAATACCATGAACCATGGCAGGAACAAATATTTTTTATACTGTGACTTCCACTATCACATTGAGATGTTTGCCATGTTTTCATTTTTGTCTTAGTTAAACTAAACGAAAACCCTCCCTCATTGTGCAATGGGCTTGTGAAACATGCTGGCCCTCTAAACAGATAGAGGGGTGGAGGTTTGCTGAGAATGAGGTGTTTGTGAGGCTGCTATGTAACCAAATCCACCAGCCAAATGACTTCTACGGTCCAGCTGGCTGCTGGCTCCTATGACAACATAACCTCTGGTAATGAGAATAAGCTGCAAGGGGGGAGTGTCACGTATCTGTGTGTTTGGGAGTGTGAGAAAGTGCACATGTAAGTGTTTAAACTGAGTAGTAACTAAGTTTAAACTGATATACAGTGTCAAAGTTATATTGACCTTTTATGAAAATATCAGCTATCAGTCTGTCAGTCAGCTATCTTATTTTTCATTAATTCATTTAATACACTACTTTTCAACTCGGACCTTATTTACGAAAGGGTTTTCTATGCTTTAAAGTCCTGCATTACACAACCTCACAGACTGCTTCAGTGTTGATAAACTTAGCATTCTGTTGCGGCTCTTCAGTGAGCATAAAGGCACTAAGGCTTCAGGCTCTGGGCTTCAAAAAGAATAACAAATCTTTGAAAACAGGAAGCTTATAGTAAAGTCAGACAAGTTTATACATTCTTCTCAAAGACTGACTATGCTTTCTGCCAAGCTTTCTTACTTTATTTCCCCTGTCTAATGAACAGTACATCCACGTTAGAACCACACTCATCTGCAAAATAACATCAATAAACATTTTTCAGTACAATGAAGATGTGTTTAACTAGGTTAAAAAAAACTAACTGGGTTTTTTTTAGGTCTAAACAAAAGTTAAAAGTTATCAAAACTGAAAATGTCTGTGAAATTGTGCTACACAGAATTATAAATGATAGTCAACAATATTTTAGTACAGTCTGGGTTGAAAACAGTGTACCTATCCTTTTAGTTATGTTTTACACAACAATGTAATTCTTCATTAAAAGCCAGTAATGTATCCTGGAGACTGTGACATTAAACATGTATGGTGGTTGGGGATGTCTTAAAGACCTGGTAAAACTTAGTCTGCACATGTATGTGTTGTATTTACTACAGTGAATTTGTGACAGTAGAGCAGAGACTTGCACCACCTTGTGGAGAAATCTTTAAGGTTGCACACTGATCTGAGTATATAGAGCAGTGACTTCCAACCATGCAGTCTGCAGGTTTTTGTTTCATCTGGTTGATACTGCAGCTGATTTCAATGGTTAACATGGTTAACATCCATTTAACCAGACAGGAGGAGATTATCGGAAAGCTGCCGTAGTGTTTGGTCAGAATGAAAATCTGCATTCATGCAACATGTGTACAACAACATGGCCATAGTGTTGGTGAGGTCACCAATTAAAATAACAGCGTGAACAAAAACAATCACACTGAATTCAACATTTCCTGTTATGATTTGTGCTGCTTTTACATGGAGTCCTCATTCTGATACGTGTCTGATTTGTGGCGATCAGACCTCAGTCTGATCGATTTTATCACTAATTTTATTTTTCAGTTCTTTTAATTCTTTCCAGTGCAACATTTGTCATGGATTAAGGCTCAGTGTTAATGTAGTCTTTCCGAGCCAGCATGGAGTGGCTATTAGAGGAACTAATACATCTTTAGTTACTTTTACATTGACTTCAACAATCAGTCATGGTGGTTTCTGTTTAGTTCATACTCATATTTATATCCTCCTGCACGACTGAAGTCATGCTGCTTCTCCTGCACCTCCCACAAAACACACAACCTGCAGTTGCAGTTGACCAGAATGTGTTATTTCAGAGGGCAGTGTCTGTTTATTTTGTTATTTTTTGGATTTAATCTTTATTTGTCCAAGATAAGTTGACCAAGCATGCTTCAGTATTTCCACAACGTCACCCAAAAAGTTGAACTGTTTGATCTAGGACGTCAGAGAATATTGACATTTAGCCAATATGTGATTAAAGTCAGAGTGCAGCTGATTCAGTCTGCTGAAGGTGGACTGATTATCCAGCAGAGGTCGCTCTGTGCCTAGAAACTACAGTATGTTTACACACAGGAGCGAAACAAACACACACATACAGACACAAGACAAGGCAAGAGGGCAAGGCACTTATTACCACAGTTAACAATAGAAACTGCAAGAATTTTAAAGGGTCAGTATCATTAAAGTTACTATTTTCTTGTGTGGGGTTAGTGTGAAAGCTGAAGTGTTTCACTTATAAAACTGAACCCTCTGGGCAACAGACCACACCTTTTCCAGCATTAAACCCCAAATAAACATCTTCCACAACACATCTCAACATCAAGATCAATACTGACTCAAGCCTGAACCTCTCTCTCGTCTGGCTTTCCACTGCTAATAAAACACAACTCCTAATTTGGCAACATGACCTCGAAGTACCTACAGCAATTCTTCGGGGGAACAATCAATATGGATTTTGGGACGGGTGACTGTGGTAGGGTGTGTGTGTGTGTGTGTGAGTGTTAACACGAGAAACGAGAAACACATGTCACATTCACGTGTTATGTGCAGCCAGGCTGGCGGGGCTGAGGAACTATTCCAGGCTCGGGGGTTTATTTTGGGGGGTCTGTTGTGTCATTGTGCCCCCCCCCCCCCCATCACTCCTGCTCTGTTTGGACTCAGCTGTGGCTCATTCCCAGTATCTTACTGGGAATGCACTAGTTGATAAGCTGTGACCAATATGGGATTGACCAGGCTGCCTCAGTTGGGTGTGATCTTAGAGTCTTAAACCCATTTCACACAGCTTTAATCTGTAAATGATCTGGCTAATTTACATATATCAGTCATGTGTTAACAGGAGCATGAGTCATTTTCTCAGGGAAGTCACTCTGACAACTTGCCAAATCATGATGTAGTGACATTTCCAAATTCCCCCACTTTCCCTGACCTTTGAGTATATTCAAAAATCCAACATCAAGATCAGTCTATCTCTACATGTTTGACAAATATGCAAAGTTGCCAGATAAGATTGTTACACAACGAAGCATTTTAACCCGGAAACCCAAACGTTGCTCACTTCAAGAAAAACAAAAAGGTTTTGGGCCGTGGTCAGGTGGTTGCTGTTGCCTGTCACTTAGTGTCAGTTCAGACAAGATTCAAGAGGAGACAGTACTTACAACAAAAGCGTCTGTCTGCAGCTGCAAAACAAACTTTTTCTCTTTGACATCAAGAACAAAGACATTTCTTTGTCATTTGAGGTAATTGTTACATGGTAATCAAAACACCTACAGCACTGATAAATGTTTGACATTAAAATTGCATCCTTTTTATTATCTTCTTAGTTGGCAGGTTTGAGTTTGAATGGGAACAGCAACAGTCCCGGTACAGCCACAGGTGCTACTAGCAACATATACAGCAAAGTCTTCTTCTGTACCAAGGACAGCTTTGTCAGAGAAAAAGATAATTAAAGTTATTATTCTTAGCTTCCCTCTTTTTTAACTGTAAAGTTCTTGCTTTTGCTTGTGTGATAGCGGTGAAGGTGTGGCATGTGTTTGTGGTATGGGAGGCTGAGTCAACCACTGACCCAGCAGCACAGTGGAGAGTTGGGCGGTGCCCACCAATCCAAGCCCAGTTCAATGCTTACCAGGACTGAGGACAGGAACAGGCATGAACACACAAGTGAGAACACACACAAAACACAACACATTGGAACGCATTTAAACACACATACAATGGGAACATGTATAGAAAACATGTATGTGCTTATAACTTGACACACATGCACTGACACACATAAGGCAGTTGTGTTTGTCATCAGTGTAACATGAGTCCGTCCCTCATTGTAGATCAGCAACAACAAGCGGGGCTATCTATCCACCAACTCCCTCCCTCTGCTCACAGACTGACAACTCGCACACACTCATATACACACAAAGTGTCAGAGAGAAATGTTATTATTCACAAATTGAGGCACATGCGCTTATAAAAATGTAAACTGTGCTGCATGTCCATCTGCTTTCAAACTGCTTGAACACAATCATCTCCAGATGATCTAAAACTAACTTCAGTGCTCTGTGTTCAGTCAGAAACATTTGTCTCAGGGTCATCATGCTGAAAAATTTCTCTAAGAGACTACAAAAACAGGAAGTCTGTTGAATGAAACTTCCCACAAACAAAACTTGCTTCCTCTCAAAAGCTGTTGGGTAAAATGCCAGCAAATAGAAAAAAAGTGCAGCTCAAGAAGCACCAAGTCACACACTGGCCTCAACAACAGGGTGCTGAGCAACACACATCCCACTATATGAACCCATACAAGGATCCCATCACCTTTCAAGGTAATTAAACCCAAATTTAATGGATATGAAGCTACACTCCCAATGTACAGTATTTTTAAACCTCACCAGACCAACTCTGCAATCATACAACTGTCTTGAGTTGTCTGATGATGCGAATGTTTGCAAGTCATAAATCTTTCCAATCTCTATCATCCATACCATATGAATTGAACATGGCATTGGTGATTACCTAAATTTCCCAGAATGCTGTGCAGATGGAGAGAACTAAAGTGTAGAGAGTAGAGTAGAGTGATACTCAGGCCAAGAAAGCAAGGGTTTCTGGTTGAGAAGAAACAAGAGTCTCAAAACCTTTACTGCAAACTCAACCTGTTCTGTTGCTCCACTGTATTCTGGTCCATTTTCTTCCACTGAGCGTGCAGAAATTGGTTTATGTGCCTCAATGGATTTCTTTGTGAACACCAGTGTACCTTTAGACTAAAGCACTTGCTCTTTGATTCTGCAGGCTGACACCGAAACCAAAATATTCGCAGTTGATGTTTTTGAACATTTTCAGACATCAAACTATATTCTATTTATACTTTTAAATATTATTACAAGTAGTATTAGGGCATTACAGTCTGTGCACAAGTTGCAGCTGAGGTGTTACCTATTTTCGTATTTTAGACCATAAAAGTAACTGAATAAAAAATAAACCTTCAAAATCAGTACCATCAGTGCACATGCATTATCAACAATAACAGAAAAATCACTGGTGCGTAAATCACTGAATGTACAGTGTGACCTTGTCTGTTGCTTTAGCAGACAACTATCACTCCAGGTCTGTGAGCCATGTGTGTGGCTATACTCTGCAGCTTCTATGAACACTCCCGCTCATGAAAATGAGCACAGAAAAGATGCAGGATGCATAGTTTAGAAACATACCCCAAGCACGAGTGTCTCCGACCGTGTCCGAAACCAGTCGGCACCACTTTCCTTGCCAAGCGGAGGTCTTTGTTCATTGTCCCTTGAGCTTCTGACACATTTGAGACACTCAGGGCTGTAAAGAAAATAACCTGCACATCTGAACCAAGCCTTGATTTTTGAATTTTACAATTCAGTCTGTTATTTTTCTCCCATGAACCACCAAGTGATTCTGGATTGACTGCATGAGGTTTTGTACTGCGATAAACCAAAACACAGCAAGTTTTCGGGTGAGAGACAAAAGAAACCCTGATAGTCAGACGAAGGACAGATCTGATTAATCCTCAGTGCATCAGCATGCAGGAAACATTGGTGAGGAATGCTGCAGAGTTCTTCCACTGAGGTCCCAGGCAAGCCTCAACAAGGCTGACTGGAGTGATATTCAATTAGTCTCTCCAGAAGGAAGAAGAAAGGGAGCTGCTGTAACTGAGGACTCAGCTGCATTGAAGGATTTTCCACAATTGTCTTTCCTCTCACTGGTTTGTTGTTGTTGTAAATACCCAAACTAATCCCAACAGTGACATTGACTCCATCCCTGAAAGGATCTTTAGTAGCACAGCTCCAAATTGTCCAGGGGATGCAGAAGATCTGGAGAGAAGTCTAAAAACTTATGAAGTAGCTCTGTTACTCTGCTTCTCTGTCAGTCAGTCACTCACTCTGTTTGCAGGAAAGGGGAAGGGTTTAGTTGTTGCTGAGAGCAATGACACTGCAGGGTAGCGTCAGCGCGGGTTGACCTCTTCCTTCAGCAGTGTGAGAGCTTGCGGAGTCCCTTGAGGTCGCTGTGGGAGATGAAGACAGCCAACTATGTCCTCAGGAACTATCAAGGAGTCTGACACACATTGGATATCCAATGCCAAGACGAGTATGCAAGAGCTCAACTTAAAAGTTTTGGTATCAAGTTACAGGCTGATCCTCTTTTAAGCAACATTTTCAGATATTCATGGCAAAGCCAAAGCAGCGAATGTTGACCTTTTCTGAGCTTTGAGAGATTCCTACATTTAGACAGTTACAGAGGAACATTTTGGTCTGTCTCAACTTGTCATAGAGAGATCTGACTCCACTGCGTGGCTAGCGGGTGTTTTTGTGTCTGGCAGAGCTGGCTTGGCTCAGCCTTCGTTGACACGTGAGATCAACGGGCCGCCTGACTTGACACCCTCCTTCTGCTGCCCTGCAGCTACATAATTACAGGGGGATATTGTTAGAGTTGGTGCTGGGCAGGGTGACAAGGGGGGTATGGGGGGGAAGATGAAGGGCATGTAAAGATGCACAGAAAACCTGTTACACAAAAGTACCAAAAAAAACACAATCTCACCGATATTTATCAGTCTTTTGAGTTTTAGTGTCACATAGAGGAATTAATTAGGGCTGCAACTAACAATTATTTTCACTTTAGATTAATCAATTAACCAATTAATCGTTTATTCTATGAAATTACAAAAAATTGTGAAAAAATACCCATTACAACTTCCCAGAGCCCAACATGACGTCTTTAAATACAGTAGTTGCCAATTAACCAACCAGTCATCTCAGCTCTAGTCTAAATGCTAAAAATGAAATTATGGAAGGAAAACTGAATAATTAAGACTATAAACCAATCCTAATGCAATATAAAATTGTCTGTCCACACACATGACAGTTTATAAAGATCCTGCTCACAGGATGACATCCTGGGGGATCCACTGGGTGATGTTCCTGATATATTTCAAACCCTAGATGAAAAACAGAAATCAGGAAGGAAAACCTAACTACTACTGAAAGAGAGAAAGGTACTGTAGTAGAAGAGGAGTGTGAAGATAAATTTCACAGCTTCTCTATATTCATTAACTTTTCACACATTATATGAGTGCATCAGAAGATAAAACATGGGATGGTGCTTCAGCAAAGAGACTATTGACTCAGAGGTGAGATTACACCACTGCCATACACACATACACATCCTCGTTCTGAAACCCGACAACAGTTCCCAGCAATAACGTTTTGACTGCAGCGAGATCTCACCAATACAGAACCATTAAAATTATGTTCTTGAAAGAAAGTCTTAGAAGAAGTATTTGTTGGTGTTATTGTAAATTATGACATCTTCATGAGCCATCGCCCAGAGGGAATATTTATGTTTTCATTCTAGACATTTTTATTGCTTTCCCAAGCACGTTCAAACCTCAGGGAAAAATCTTGAACCTCTGAGTAATTACATTTTGGAGGGGCAATATAACCGGTGTAAATGGCACACAAGTAGTGATACAAGCCATTCAGTGATATAGATGTGGCTTTACAGTGACTCATCAAAACAGGGCACCTACAATATATCAGTTGTTTTTTTACAACAAGGACAACTTCTTCAGTGTTACCATGTTTTTTATTTCCACATTGCTTACAGCAGAGAGGACTGGCCATTGACAGCAGTGAGGGCAGAGCCTGTGTTTCTAGCTGCTAGCACTTAAAGTTTCAAACATTTCAGCTTCTGATAGAGGCACACTCGTTGCGTGGCAACAGTCAAAGCCACCACAACCACTTCCCTAAGCACTACATGAACACTGCAAACTAAAAAGAGGATGTTGTATAGACATACACGATTATCTTCTTAATGTGGAATAATTTGCTTCCCATGTGGTCGGTGCTTTTATTTTTTTATTTTTCATTATTCATTTAAACATTTCTGCTGAAACACTGCCTCAACTGTTTCATTTCACACATTTAAAAAAAACATAAACTTGGTGGCCTAGGGATTTTAGACACTGACCATATAATAACAACGTCCCTGTATCTAGTCTCTGTACCCTCATTTCCTGTCACCTCCCTACTGTCCTGTGTCAAATATTGGCAAAAACGCAAAAAACTAAACGTCTGATACAAAAAAATACAATTTCTCTTGCCATTAAATTTGAACTTCACCAGCTCTGCCTCTTATCTGCGTTTGGGTCCTACTCCCCTTGTGTTCCCTGTTTCCTTGCGTGACACTCATACGACACACACAGTACCAAAACATCAATATTGTTATCACAGGTCAGTACAGGTGGCTCCATCAGCAGAATAATTACAAGAAACCAATATATGTATGTTGTCTGTCATTGTACATTGTTACTGTGTCAAGTTGTTGTCTGATGTGTACAGTGCTATGGAAAGGAATTTCCCCTCGGGGACAATAAAGTGTAAAGTCTATATATTAAAACAGCAGGCTGGAGCAAGACACAGGTAATGTGACAAACACAGTAGGCAGATGACATAAAGTGAAGCTGACCATGTGCCCTTCAATCTGGATTATTTTGGACTGGACTGAGGGGGGAGGGGGCACAGCACAGGCACCCAGGTGTTCATGTAGCTGATGAAGTATGTTTTAATGAATTCCTATAAAGTTTTAAATGTGTATTTATTGAGTGTAATTTTTGGTAATTAAAAGTTTGCTCTCCACCAAAATTTATGGTTAAGCTGCTTGCTCTTTATTTATTTATTTATTTAAACTGTGATGACTTACCCTAAAAGTCACTCTTCTATATTGCACTCCTAATTTTACTCCTGGATGCACTTGGTGAAATTTGGTTAACTTGAATTACTTTTATCTGAAAACTGGGTTAGATTCGCAAGGGAGCTTTTCTCATCAGCGCTTAATAAGAAATGTGTTGGTTGAACAGGCTGGAGCATTAACTAGATTAATGAAAAGTAATGAGAGGAAGCAAAGGTGCATGTGGTAGGCTCTATGCATGTAACTAAAATCATTTGGAAGCGAATGCCACACTACATCATATTTATAATAGCAATATTCCCCTGGGTTTTCAAAGGTTCATAAAGACCTAGATTATTTTTTCCTTTAGCTGTAATCTTGTGGGTATGTATGTGAAACTGACAATAAGAAGAGTTAATATAAAACCACAGGAAAAATACCAACACTACTGTTGCAAACAGCTTGCAGCCACATGAAAGAGAGCCCTTCTGCCTCATAGTGACAGCATGTTGATAATATCAAATGACTTAGGACAACATTTTTGAGGCAGCAGTGGCAAACGTTCTTTCTCAGTATTAAAGTCCTCTTAAGATGAAACTGTCTTACTGTCTGTAAGAGCAACAATTACTCAGATCATAAAGCAATGTAGTGTGATTATACAAAAAATACCAAAATGTTAAATAATTATATAATTTTGTACAAATAATTGAATTTAACAGTTTCTTACAGACATCAGTCTACACTTGACTTGGAAACTTTCATGACCCTAAAAATGTTTTTTACTTTGTGGTTACAGACAAGACTGAAAAATGAGGGCTTTAGACATCAGGGTGGTTTTCCTTCCATGCAGCTTTCCCCAAGTTTCCTCAAATGACCTATAGGTCATGGTTGTGTATATGGAAAATTTATTTCCTACGTCACTACCCGTCAGCACTGCTTTTTCTCGCACTGGTTAGTTTCTATTTTAAAAATCAGAAAATTACTTAATGAAGTCACTTTGATATCTAACATTCTGTTCTGAAATGATCATCTCCACTCATCACAATACATATTGGAGTTCTGCACGTAAAAGACACACATGCTGCCTGTTTTCAGTCATGAGTGAATAAATGAAGGTACAGCATTAAGCGTCAGCCTTGTCTTTACTGCGGTGAGTTGTCCCTAATAATTCTGAACTTTGTGTCTGCTGAACAAAAACCTCAGGTCAGAGACTAGGAGTCCATCTGCTCCTATGATCCTTTCTCCTCACTATTCAACCTGTGTCAGGCATCCTGAATGCAGCACTGAACACCTTAGGCACAGAACAAGAAACTCTCTTTCATTGCAAGAACAACGAGGTCCATTGAGATAACACCCATCCCGACGTCAACAGAATCATGATTTCCCACAGTTACCTTCTCATTAGACAATGGGGCTTTTTTTGCCAAAGCAAACCCATGACACACATTTTGATGACGTGAAAAAGCAGCTTTTGTAATACTGCGAAATGCCCCATTACCTATCAGCCCCTGAAAAAAAATCATTGTACTTTAGTTTATTCAAGTTCAGCAGGGTCACACTTTCGAAAGAATCTGAAGATGAACACTGAATCTCAACCTTCAAAATTCATTCATCTTATCCATGTACGACTACAACTTCTCTACACAAAGTCCTGTAAATCCTAACCACAAAAGGCTTCTAATAATTAACACTACCTCGGTGTGTGTGCCAAGGTGAAGCGCCTCTGCAGGGCGATGCTACGGTTCACGAGGAGCTTGCGGAATAGCAGAGGAGAGTGGCGGGGGGACATCCTTGGAGATCCACAGGGCGAGCCAGACGTTGACTGCGGTTTCAGCTGGATGGGCTGAGGGCTGCTGAGTGGGACGGAACCAGCCTCCCCAGAGCTTTCCGAAAGGATGTCACTCATGCTGCCGTGTAACAGTTGAACAAAACCTGATCTCTTGTGCAGCTCTCAGTCCTGACAGGTAATCCAGGTCATCCATTTCAAGGAAGCAGCATTCTTCCAGGGAAATCACAAAATAACACTTAAGTCTGCCTTATTATGATGCACTTCATACTCAGAGACACTTGTGGGATTCTCTAAATTCTTCAGATCCACTGTTATTTTACAGCTTTAGAAGCTCCATTACCTTTCTCAACAGGGCTATCTGCAGGCACTGTTGATGGACACAGACACGAGTGCAGGAGTGAGCCCTCCCCTCAGCAGTAAGCTCTGTTTACATAGCACTGAGCCCTGCCTAAATATGGCCAGGCCTGAATTATAGCGTTGTTAGCTTGTACCGAGGGTGAACTAGCTGTGCCCAGCACTCCCTTCGTGCAAGAGTAAACTGGCAACCATCAACCACACCAGTTAACATCTGTTTCCTTCCTCAGCCCATCAATGCACAAGCACAATTATTACAGCTCTGCCTGTGTAGATACATGCCAGAGCTGTGTTGCATCGAGAGGCTGCAGCCTGGATAGATTTTCATTATGGTGGTCAGTGGGGCCCCTCTCTGTCTAAAAACAGAGCCTGCTTGAGATAAATGATAACAGGAAACCTGGAAATGTCACTTCAACTTTTAGTCATATCTCAAGTGAATAGTGCTTTCCCAACGGGGCTAAGGGGTGATGGAAAAACAGAGATCAAGCAGTATTTTATCTTTGACCCACAGACAGCCATTGACCCAAACCTCCTCTACCCAAAACAAAACCTTGTGAATTCAGCCAAAATACACAAACTGAAGTCCTAAATCTGCTTGTACTTAAACATTTCCCTTGATAAGTAGCATGATGCAGATACATGTTGTTCCTACCTTACATACATATACAATACTAACATGTAACTTACAGTACATCCCCCCGTCTATTCCTATCAAATAGACAAGTTCACACCACGTTAAATTTCAGGCATTCATAGATCCTAAAGGTTGCCAATGGCTGGCTGTGTGTCAGGGTTCAGAAGTATTTATCCTGATGGTTATCACTAATGCGCTTAAGATGACAGTAGACGAAAGCAAATATGACCCTTACACTGTAACTGTGATCTGAGAACACGTGCTTTTATAAGAGCTGGTTAAATCAACACATATCTGAACTCACACATCAGAAAAAAGATCAAGATAAAGGAACTGCAAATCACATGCTGAATTATAAATCTTTTTAACTGCTTCATCCATTATTCAAACTGTTTAAATTACTTTATGCAAGATCCTCTTTCTTTTTTTTACCTCTATGTAGCCTTCTTTGTTCTTAAGATGTTTATTGCCGTACCATATCTGCACTGCAATTGTCATAGATCACCTGTCAATCAAACAGTGTGACTACAATGTCTTTATGCTAAGGTTTTATGTAGATGAAGTCTGAGTTTCTGTGGGTAGTGCTCTTTTCTTTGTCTGTTCAATCATAGTAACATGAGAGCAGCAAACGTTAAAGTTCTTGTTGAATATCTATAGGTTAAATCCCTGTTATTAAAAGCCATGTGAGTGGGGGGCTGAGTAAGGTGATTAATACTTAAAACCTACAATTATTGCCTTTTAGTTATGTCTGTATAGTATCTAAAGAGCATTAACATCTTTATGGCAAATCAGAAAATGAGTCCCACATTTACTATTCACTTTGTAATTATGTCTCTTTGTCACTCTGCATCCATTTTAATGAAGCATTAAAGTTATGAGCTAGAAGGGCTCTTGAGCCTGAGGGGCCGACTGCCAAAGTACTGATTTAACTCGGGAGGGGTCAGGAGGGGTCATTGCAATGAGCTCACTAACAAAAACACAGCTGTTGTATGAAGTGCTGCCAAATGTGACCAGCAGATGGTACCAACGTACAAACACACAGCAAACACACACACTGAAGCAGACAAATGAACTAACATGAAAATACCCACACGACATAAACTCAGCATTACAAAATGTCAAATCATCCCGTGGGGTTTTGACATGGAGAAATTTAACTTATTCAATGTTCTCTGGCATTTGGTTAAACATTTCTCCAAGGCACCTTACAACATCTTAACTGTATCTCCAGCATAGGAGGCCCCAGTACGTTTTGAACCGCTAACCCTGGAAACAGTCCACATCATCTGCTAACACAGTCTACCATTACGCATGTGACTAAATGAGGGTTTGGGTGAGTGGGAGAAAATAATTGAAAACATAAAAAACTGTAGACAGCGTGGGCCCAGTCAATCAAACGGTTGCAATTATGAGTCAATGGGGATAAAAGACGAGGAGCTGAATCCCATGCCTTTTCTTAAAGTGACTAATGCCGGGATATGTGGAACTATTTATTCAACTGAGTCATATACCCTTCCTCCTCCCACCACCAACACCAGATCAAACACACACATACACACAACCAGGGCTGGTTGAGCTGCAACACACACACACACACACACACAAACACACACACAAACAAATTCATTTTAAAACACAGACAAACTTGTGTTACCCGAAAAGCCTATGGAGTTAACAGTACGCACACTGCTTTATCCATTAAGCTCCAGTATCTGTAGGTGTAAATGCATCATACTGCCATTCACATACTCAACCAAGGAATTTTAATAAAAAGGGATGGAAACAACCCTAACTACATAAATACAATTTCATTTAATCTACACACTTCTCTCTTCCTAAGACAGCAGCAGCTCCTATTGAAAGCTTCTCTCTCAAGGTTATGTTTTTAATAAAAAAGAGATTTCCTTCTAAAGTGTGTGTATTTTCAGCAGTTAAGCTTCCATAATGAATGATTCCTCAAGTGCTTTGTGGTGCGGTGAAGGAGATGACAGAGACCCACACTTTCACAGTAGGTGACAGGAGATTTGGGGGTTATTTGGACGTAAGTGGATCTATAGTGGATGACATAACCAAAAAGTATTTCCGAGGACCAGTCTAGTACAGACAAAGATGGAGGATTAGACCTGCAATATGCACCTTTCTCACAATAATTGAATATTTTTATTGTAGCTTTTCCCTGATTCTCAGGACATTTTAGGATGTAAACCGTTTTAAATGAGTGAGGATGTGGGTGTGCCAGCAGTGAGCTGGGTGTGATTATCAAGGCGACTACTTCTTCTGTCTGTAAGGTCTGTGTGCTACAGGCATCAAAATGACCTCCATCGTGATTTTTACACATTGCTGTGTTCAATGTTCAAATTATTTGAACATGAACCCTGTTTGCTGCCTTTCAAAGTGAATCCAATCAGATTACAGCTGACTGCAAGGCTTAAACATGGAGAACACATCTCTATTTGTTTGTATCACATTTTTAAAAGTATGTATTGATATTGTTTTTCAAGAAAAAACAGTTCATGCATACACAACAGATAAATTATATGATAACGTATAACCACTGAGTTGAGCACTTTGCATTGATTCTGTGCTCAACTTAGCAGTAAGTGCAGCTCACACTAAATACAGTACTGTGTGTGTAGGCAGCCTTGTGACTGATGATAGTTCATCAAGGTGACTGACAAGTGTTGGTGTGGGAACTTGACAAATTGAAAGGGAAGGAGGGCTAAACAACTAGTACTTTCAATCCATCAAGGAGAAAAAATTGCATATTGTAACTTCAGCATTCTGCACTTGCTTACACAAAGTAATTTTCAGCCCAACCATCAAATTCTGCCTTTTCACTATAAAGATTTATCTACAGTACTACTTATTATTAATGTTTCCTCCAGGGCATCTGAACATTTATTAGTGAGGGTGTTTCTAAAAGGCAGGAATGTACACAAGCATTTTGAGAGGCTGTTGCTCAATTTAAGTAAAGTGCACCCCTAAAAGTTAGAATACTACATTATATAAAACAGCATGTCGCAACACAAACACACTGACTCCTACAAGCAAGCATACACAGATGCACAAACACGCTTGTTCCCTTTATCCTCACCTGGGTGAAAAATTGTTGAGAACATGTAGCCTACAGTATGTTCCAAATATCAAATATTTCTTTCATAATACCATTTAATAGCAACGTCCACTTACAGTGCAAGTGTGTGTTAAAAACACAACATACATGCAATTTACAAAATAGCTTATAATATAGACTATATTAAACCAAATATTAGTTTTAGTCCATTAAAACATGCTTTCTTCCAACTTCCAACAAAAGATAACGGACAAAATACTTCTTGGGGATAATGTGAGTAAGAATTGGTTATACAATGTTCAAATAATAATTATTTCAACTGTTGTCTCATTGCTGCTTTAAAAAGACTTCCTTTAGCTACCTCCCTCAGGTTTTTCTTTCGCCGCCTCTCTTCAGAGGGCACTGTGACTGTAAACACCACCCAATATGTAGTTTCATCAACATTAACCTAGGTTAACCACAGTCAACAATTAGCCTATTACAGTCATGAGCTTTAAGATATCTACTGTAATCCAATGTGATGAAATCAGTAAAAACAAATGAAAATCACTGGACATTTCCCCAAATCTCATTATAAACAGTCATGGATAACACTTTAAACACAATGACCACATCATCAAAGACAGTTACAGCATGCGGTGCCCCCCACACTAATGAACTGATTAATGGGAATCAAAACTTAAAATGGTCATGTACTGGAACTTTAGTTCCAGGCAAACATGTAAACCAACCAAAACAGGTTAGGAATTAAAAACCCTACAAAATGATTGAGAACAACCTGCATTAAAAAGAAAGAAAGAAAGAAAGGTGTAGGGAGTTCTTTATCGACTCAGACACTTAAAGAAATGAATGTTCACTCCTCATGACTCTTAAACTGAAGCTTGGAAGGAAGCTGCAGCAACAACAATAACACTACTAATAATTGTGATGACAATAAATACTTATTTATTTGGCCCAGAAGGGCATCTCAGCCAAAGAGGACAAAGGGGGAGCGTCTAGAGCCACTAACTACTATGTTCTGCTAATTATTGTCAAAAGGAACAAAAGTACTTAAAGGACAAGATTGGAAAGCCTCTATATCTTTGTCACTGTCAACAAATCCAATGAAAAGACCAATAATGCGTTAGTCTCTCAATACTTTCCAGCTTCCCGACCCTGTGTGTGGCTCTCAGCCCTGAGCCTGTTCATCCCTTCTGAAGATATATATCTTTAAAAACAGGTCACAAATATATAGTTTCTATTTTTTTTAAAAGGATAAATAATTTACTGAAACAAATGTGCATTGGAGTACATAGTGCTTTGTTGAGGACTACTTTAATTTGTTTTTACAGCAACAGAACAGTGCGTGTGGGATTGACACAAAATAAACTATAGTTCTAACGTTCATCGTAAAGAAGAAATATTTATTTCAGTACAACAGAGTGGCTCATTGATTTGTTTTAGTTAGGACAACAATGGAGCGCTATGGCAGAGTAATAAGCAGCGTCAGGCTTTGGAAACACAGAAAATACTTATTAGCAGGATCAATTCATTGTCGGTTTTGGTCTTTTCATGTGATTTGTTGACTGAAAGAAAAATATAGAATATCACCAGACTTATACTTTAATTAGCAGAATATTTTTCAAACAATGATAATACTGAAAAGTGACTATTTGTTCCATCTACTGTGTGTAATTATTGCACTTCTTCTGTTCATGTAAGTATAAGTGCCTGTTAAATGCCTAAAATGTAATGAAAAGGTAAGAGGGGAAAAACAGATAAGGTTACAGAGTGAAGCGAGATACACAGAGCGGTGATAAGCTTGTCCAGATGGAATCATCGAGTCCCAGCCAGATCCTGGAGGAAGAAGAGCCAGGAACATGAAGAGGCTCATTCTGGACAACTTCCTCTGGAAAAGGCCAAGAGCTGGGATCAAAGCCAGCATCCTATGTTGTAGAGACTCTCACCAGGCTTTCAGCACGTTCCTGCTGATCAAATGACTACAGATCACATCCCCCCATTTATATCTGTCGGTGTCTATGTTCAAATAGTCCATCTATGCTTTAATGGCTGGTTGTGGAGCACCAACTAAGCCTTGTTTTGGTCTCTAATTGATAGCCTGTGTGACTGGAAATAACAGAATCTAAATGTTAAACACTAAATTAAGTCAAAATTTATTCCTCACTGCTGACCTAGATGGTAAAAAAAATTAAAATGTTTTTTTACCCTTTCATACCTTCAATCTGAGCACTATTATTTTTAGATTAATGTTATGTTTGTTGAGCAATCAGATTGTGCTAAATACATCTAAATTAAAGATTAGTCATTCATTAAGTTAGGACAGATGATGCTTGAGGTTGCTGTTTATTCAAAATGACTCATTGATCATATTTTGCAGTTGGCTAGGCTTGTTACGATAATTACTTTATCGACTTATCGAGGTCAGCAAAAATGATCACGGTTATGTCCAAATATCGTACGATTTTGCTCGTTGTGTTTACATGCATGTTTATTTAGATAAGAATGTCACCAACATTTTAACCAACATGATGCCAGAATAAACAGCAGGGTTTTCCATACATTATAAGAGTTGGGCACAACGCCTGAGCGTTTTTTTCACAGTGCCTAAGCCAAATGTAACAGAACAAAACTACACTGAGTCTGAGACACGTTTTGCTGTCATTTCTGGTTGCGCTGCTTCTGTCCTCTCGTCGTCCGCTCTCTGTGTCTGAGTTACCGCTGCCTGAGCCCGCAGCTTAAAAGTTCATTGCTCTTTGAACGGATGTACTTGATATAATGATTATTATATTATCATCATATCAGTGCCATGAAATGGTCTTAAAATGACAATAATATCGTTTATCGCAAATTTTTCTGGGACAACATTATCGTCCAACAAAAGTAGTTATCGTGATAGGCCTACAGTTGGCGTTCAGTGTTGACAGGCAATTATGATGCTAAAGATAATAAAATACCAACAGAAAACCCAACACTGAATGTACAGCAGTGATCTAAATAAAACCCTTCAACTGCTTCGCAATAGTTACTAATAAAGGTTGAGTGTACTCTGAGGATCTGAGTTAAGTATAAACAAACAAGTTGACATTATACTATACTACCCAATCAAATCAATTAAATTTTATCTATATAGCAGCAATTCATAACAGAAGTTTTCTCATTGCACTGCTACTACCATAAAAAGAGTCTGGCCACACTTTTATATGTGAGTTTTCAAAGCAACATGAGACTAAGATCCAAAGAGGCCAAATCATCTGTGGGAAGGGAAAAAATATTATTAATAAATATTTTATGTTAAGGGGAAGACCCAAGCATGTTGTGCCCAGACATCATGCATGGGCGCAAGGGAACCATGGTCCAAAGTTGACACTTTGATATGCATATACATAACTGTACATAAATGGTTGACCGTGCAACTAGTGCTGAAATGATAAGTTGATTAACAGAAAATTATTTAACAACAATTTTGCCAGCAAAAAAAAAAAACATTCACTGGTGACCTTTTTGTGACGGTACAGGGATTTGCTGCTTTTCTATGTTTTATATAATTGCAAATTGAATTTATTTAGGTTTTGTACTGTTGGATGGACAAAACAAGCATTTGGAGATGTCACATTGGGCTTTTCCAGTATTTTTGAGATTTTATAGTAAACGATTAAATGATTAATAAAAAAAAATGATCGACAGGTTAATTGATGAGATTTCTGCTGCACTCAGCAACTCCCACAACTCATTGTACTAAACCTGCTTACCAGCCCACGACCTGTAGTCTGTGTGAGTTACCATCTCATCTCATTGATAATTTCAATAAAGGATTTACATTATGCTGTTTTAGTGTGAGGAAGACATTGTTTGCGATTTATAAACTGTTGCCAAATAACAATGTGGTGCATGAGTGACATGACATGCATCTATCACATATGAGGGCTGTCCATATGTCTTATAAAATGGCAACCTTGTTGGCAGCTTCTCAGCACTGTTGTCTCTGTGCTGTTCAGGTCGAGCAGTTATCATCTTATAAACTGGCACAAGGTTCAACAAATGCTATTAGTTCATGAAATTCATGACAATACTGTGCAAAAAAGTCAAATTAAATTAAAGTCCAATACCTAATATGGTGCAATACACTACCATGCTAAATTATATTACATTTTTCTCTGACAAACTATGGTATACTATCCTTAACTATTGTCTTTTATAACAAGGACTGTCAATGTGTCTTGCTTTTCTACTGGTTTATCTGACCTTAACTATTGGGTAAGGTGAGGTGACTGTGATGATGAATGCCCGGTCCGGACTGTCAGCTAGAAAAAGACTCAACCATCACACCTTTCATCACACAGCATCAGATCTAACTGTCTGTCAGGGTCTGCTGCATCTCCTAGGCAACTGGGAGCTCCTCAATGGCAAACAGTATGTTGTTATTCAAACAGAACATCTGCTGTGGCTCTATCTCCGCTTGGTGACCTTGCATGCAACTGGGGCTGCAGCCACAGAGCTTGTGTAGTTAAACACTGCAGATCTGAAGATAATTGTTCAGGTCATTTATCAGCAAACACTCAGTGGCAGCACAGCTAACACCACCAAGTTGCAAAAGTCAATAGTCACAGAAGCTTTGAGGAAAAACACAATGCATGGAGGATGTGATTCAATGCAAAAAAAATAATAATAGAGGAGGTGACATACAATATCTAACAACTTTTAAGTTTGTCATTTCTTTAGTTAGTATGTCTTTACCACTTATGGTCGTAAGCCTGACAGAAGCAGGGAGCTATTGAGATTGTAATCTGACAGACCATATTTCAGTGCAACTTAGCGTGTCTAAGTGTCCTGGAGTCAAGATAAAAATCATTCACAGTTAAATTGGTTTTCTAACAAAGAGATTTCAACTTGCGTGGCACATTCACACCACCACTTGTAAAGTTTAACAAATCAACCACTGAATATACAGCATCATTTTGTCCTGTCCTATACTATGAAATGCTAGAATGTACTTCTGTTCCTGTCAATAAGTGTGTGATCTTTGTCAGCCTGCCTTGTTAAAGAGGCGTTATAAAAGTTATAATAATCAAGTCAAATTCTGATCATTGCAATAAGAAATGACACCCATGTTAACACCCCATGTCCTAATGGTCTGTCAGCCTCTCAGCAGTTCTGCTCTACAAAGGCAGTGCTAAGAGTGTAAAAAATGTTTTTTCTGCTAAGCTATATGACTTGTAAATGTGATGTTCTGTTGCTTTAGTAAGCAAATCGATTGGTGTCTTTCCTCCTATCTATCTCTTTCCTCTCATTTTAAACCACAAATTCACATTCCTGCTCCTGAAAGGAGACTGACTTCCCAATACCAGCATCTCCAAAGCCCTCAGGCAGCTTTACAGCTCCACTCAGCTGACGAGCGACACAAAAACACATCACCTGGTGAGAAAAGACAGGCAAGGCTCCAAAAAAACACAAGGACAACAACAAGGATGGCCTGCACTGAAAACCTCTTCATCGATAATGTTCACAACACTTTGATTACCTCATCCCTCAGCTTGGCACACGGATAGATTCGGTGGCACAGCAGGCAGATTTAATATTTTTGTGGCTATTTCTGAGATTTGTGTTTACTCACAGATGGAATTCAATATATATATATTACAGTCATGATGCTGTATATATATATATATATATATATATATACATACACACACACATACAAATATTCAAACAATGGCTGTTCTCTGTACAATTAGCAGATTTTTAAAATGTGGGTAGCCTTCAATCACAATAGTAAAGCACTCAGGAACATAAATTTATTGTAGACAGATTAAATAACTAAAAATTAGAGAATTAATGTATTGCCATGGTATTTTCCCCCCTACACCTCAGAACCAGGTCAAATGTTAACCATAAAATATTGTGCTTTGTTAAGATAAAAACCACTTTTAATCATTATTTCTGCCGACTTCAATTCAGAAGACAGGAAGTTAGATTTGATGTATTTGTGTCAGCAATGAGGCCCCTTTGGGGAATTGTCTTTATTTAGAAACTGCATATGTTCTTCACTGCTGGGAGGTGGAATATTTCAACACCGGATAGTGAGGAAAGTAGCACCAGAATGTGTTACTAAAGCTGAGGAGTATTAATTTACACATGTCCAGTCTGCTTCTGTTACTATTCCATTACACTACTTTCATTTACATGTTTGCTCATCAGCAGCACTGACAGGTGGTGAACCTTCAAGTTATCTGGGAAAGTTTTCAAGGGATTGCATCATGGCATATATCTTGTGAACATTTACCAGCCACTGACAGAAAAATGTTCAAATTCACCAGCCACTCAATAGTAAATCATTATTTTGAGTCTGAAATCTACCAGCCACTTTCATATTTTACCAGCTGGAGGCTGGTACTTACTTCTCACCCTGGAATTGTGTAATTGAAGCTGCCAGTATCAAACAACAAGCCTTTGAGTGTGCTGTGCTGGTATCTTGTTTATCTAACTCATTGTCTCAGTCATATGTGAAGTTTTCAATCTATCAAATTTCCGTGTCAACACTATCTTTAGTGAACAGTATTATATGCTCTCCGTATTATTCACGGCAAATAAACTGCAGCAAAGGTTACGCATCAATTCACAAGACACTGCAGAGAGGAAAAGCTAATCCAAAACAAAGGGGAACTCATGGATGAGTAAACCTTTTGACAGTCCTAAGGGTGGTGGTTCATTGATAATGTTTCAAACAGAAGGTCACACTTTTGTTCCCCATTCTGGATGAAGACCCTGGGTGAGACTATGAGGCTCACTGTCACCAAAAGGTCAGAACATTAAGGGGTTCTCAGCCTTTCGGGAGAACCATTTTTATTCCATCGGCAATTTCTCTCCCTTGAAAGTAAAGAAATACCATGACATTTAGGGGCTCGTGCCATTTTTCTTCACTTGACATCTGTAACATTAACAGGAAAAGGTTTCTATATTAATCTTATCTGTTAATTGGTATAAAACCAGTTTATTAGCACCATTTGTATTCCATATTCAAACCATTACAGAGGCACTGGAAACTGTGAAGGGTGTTAATTGGTAGAAAGACTTTCCTTCATCCCAGTTCCCAACTGAGTTTTCTTCATTTTCAGTGGAGTGAGTTTTAAGTGTAAGTAAAAAATAGCAAAACTTTAATTTAACAGAAATTTAACCAAACAGTATTAGTTAACTAACCAAAGTTGTTTAATTGCCAAGATATGCTGGTCCAATTTGTTCGGTTCACGAAAAACATACTATAACCACAAAATCTGCACACAATCACAAAACAGCAGACACTCCAAATGAATTGAATTACGAATGAAATACATCTATTAGCTTTACTTTACTGAAGATAAAAATGATTTTGCTACAGGAAACATTTCAAAGTGCAGTCTCATTACTCATATAACCATTTCAAACCCATGGACCTTTTTGCACTCATGCATTTATATTGAGTAGACGGGTGATGTCAGGTAAATGTTGAGAGGGTTCAGTGCTGCATCTCAGAAAATTGCGTCTCAACCAGCCACAGTTGTAACAAAAGTGTAAATGGTCCAGGTATTCAACAAGGTAATCGGACCCATTATACAGGTCTTTGTCCGCCTTGTATGGTGAAACTCAACTGACACTCCTGCTGAATAATGATTTACTTGGAAGGGCTAAGTTCAAACAACTGAAACAGACAGAGCTCTACATCCCCACCCTGATAACCCCGTGATGGGTGGAGATAATCATACATCCTTTTTCTAAATTAAATTCAACATACAAAATGGCACCTGCAGGCTTGAATCAAGAAAACAAAATGCCATGTATATAAACAACAATAATAGAGAATGGAAAACACATAAAAGACTGTTGTCTATGCCAACACTCACAAGCTTTCCAGTGATTCATTTTAAGTTTGGCCTGAATAATATTTCAACTGAGGCCTGTACACAAAAACAAAAATAACTTAAGAAACACCATAATCTCCATATGCCAGGGTGGGAGCAGCATTTCAACTTTACACAAATTAAATCAAGAAGGCCACGAAAAACATCGAAACTCAAACAGCAACAAATCCACGTGGCTAAGGTTTCTATGGTAGCAGATAAACCATGGCTGTGTCCGAAACCACTCCCTCATTCACTCATTCACTACTCCCTATATAATAGAAACTAAATAGTTTACTCAATAGTGAGCTGGAGTTTTCGAACAGTTACTAATCAACATCATTTTGCTTCATCACTGACAGCAGATGAGTCACACAACCGTAATTTTCTCATCTATAAATTGCAGAGTACTGCATTGTGGTTGTTAGTAGTAAAAAGCAGTGTCCATCCCATGCCATGGGCACTACTTTTTTCGTTCCATTGTGGAATATTTGAGCGTACTACTATATATAGTGGATACATTTTCACACGCAGCCCACAGCATACAGCGGTGAAGGTAACAAAGGAGTCCTATAGCCAGTAAACGTATGTTTGAGCCAAAACATACAGCAGAAGCGACTTGCCACATTCAACCCAACACTCAACAATATCAGCAACCCATTTATCATTACTGTACACCTCAGCCCAAAGATGTTACAGTAAAGTATGTGTAGGTAAGAACTCCAGTATGACTGCCAAGTCACAATTAGTTTGGAAAGTCTCACCTGCTGCCGAGCAATGGAACCCCACGTCCAACACTAGATACTGTTTATCAGCCCAGTTTGTTTTTGTAATGCATCATGACTGTAATTTTTATTTTGCACTTGCAATAAGTTTTAGGTTGAAAATCCAGCCAAATGGACACATTTCTTATCATCGCTACGTAGTCGCCATTCTCTTAATTCTAACCAGCAGATTATTAACATGTTAATCAAACACATGGAGCTGCACTAGGAAGTGCAGTATTTCACATCTTAAAGTTTTCCTAATATGTGACAATTCTCAGTTCTAATCTGTTCCTATAACCAAGCCGTTAAACCAGGAAATACAGATGATACAATTGAAGTAAAAAATAGAACAAGGAAACATTTAGAGAGAGAGAGAGAGAGAGAGAGAGAGAGACCCCTCTTTCATCGCGGGTGTGGCTGTTGTTCTGTTTTGTTTGTTGCAGACATTTTCACGCATCCATACATGCTTACATTATTGATAGCTGACTTCCATGTTGTTTCCATTCTTTATTATTATTTTGTAAATAAATATGCTTGTTCATAGTTTGTAAATTCATCTGGTCTCCCATCTTCGTCGCAGCCTAGGAGCCGGGGTGCGACACTGCAGCTGATGCCCAACCTGGTATTTAACATTCAAGGCTTAACAAGCCCTCCTCAGAACAATTCATTTAACAAGGAGCATAACCAAAGCTTCTGCCACACCACTTGCCACTGTTTGCACATCATGTGATAGATATTCAGCCATGGATTCAACATACTAGCAGTTGGCACTCCAGTTAAGTGGTTTTCGACGCCTTTGTCACTACTTAACATGCTGCATGCCGGCATGGCCAAATGTAATACATCCAGTGTTTTTCAAGCTTTGTGAATGGAACAAGTGTCAGGTGTTCACTGAAAAAGGGGGCTTCAGGAATTAAGATTTGTGAACAGTGTGTGAATAGGTGTCCTTCCTTCTTCGTGGCTCAGTGTTAAAAATGTTTTTGGTGTAAGCTTGATTTGGTGTTCACCAGTTCCACTTAAGGTCTGAGAGTCTGTTATGGGGATTACAGTTGTGTGTGTGTGCGGTGTGTGTGTGTGCAGTGTAACACATGAAAATCTGAACGTGTAAATAAGGGAAAAGAAAAGTGAGAGACTTCCCTCAAGAGGCCTAAGACTGAGAAATCCCATAAGATATAAACTGCCATTACTTTAGGGTTATAAACTGGAGCCATATGCCCCATTAGCTACCTGAGCTCTCCTGAAGTGACTCTTGACACTCACGTTCAGCTGCTTCTGGGTTCAGGGACAAGTGGGAAAGATGTCATCTGTAAGGTTATGAAAAATGTAAAACCTGAAATCATTGTTTCCAAAAGTATTTGTCTAAAATCAAATATTTAAAATTGTTTAAAAAATTACAGTGATTGCAGAATATCATTGTTTTAAATATTACTATTATCATTACAGTGGGGGAAGGAAACTGATGGTGGCAGAGCTTGCAGCTTAGAGAGACAGATAAGTTGAAGTTGGCAAAAGAAGAAGTCTACTGATCCCCTCCTAGAACTAAGAAACCGTCCACAGAAATAGGGCTCAACACTAACTTTTAAAAGTAGTTGCGAGGCTGACAACCAGGCATCAGCTTTTGGCTGCCAAAACTGAAAAAATTGTTGCCATTTTTAGTCATTCATGTTTTGAGTAATTAAGATACTATGTAGTTATGTGTCATCTTAATAATGAAAATGTGACATAAAAGAATGTTTAAAAGTTTTATCTGATACTTTACAGCATTTTAATCTTTAGTGTTATCAATTAACGTATCCACCCTCAATTCCTGGTATACAAAATACCAGCATTCATTTGTAATGTTGACAGGTTAGTCGAACTTTTCACCTCACAGTCAAACAACTTTATTTGCTTCGCCATTGTTTCAAGCAGATGCCTGTGCGCATATGCGAATAAACGCATCAGTGCACGTGCAGCATTGTCTGGTTCCTGTTCCAAACAACAATATTTAAATATCACTAATGCAACAAACATTATTAAACACTGATTTATTATGGGGTGTCACGATTCTCCAAATCCATGATTCAGTTTGACTTTCAACTTCACGATTCAATTCGATTTAAACTTTTTTTTTCCAGCACTGAAGTTTCAGTATAAAAGTTCCCTGCTCTGTCGAGACTTTCTTGGTTTCCACAATTACTCTACAGTGGAGTTCCGAGAATTTAGACAGAGTGAAACCTCTCTTCAGCTTTGTAATTTGGCCCAGAAAGTCCAGTGTTACCTCCTGTATTCTGGTCCAGACGAGGCGGCAGGCTGCCAGGAATGGACGGCCTGGACGATGAACGGTTGGTTAGTGGGTAAATGGCGTGGTGGGTGAAGAGAAGACCCGGACAGCAAGGCCGGGCGGCCTATCAAACAGCAGACTTTGGTGATGCGCTGCCAGGCGTTTGCAGGTTAGCGACGGACACTCTAGGATAGTCTGACTTCCCTGTGTGTCGTGTCTTGAAAAGTCCAGCTGCAGGCTACCGGTAAGCTACGCTGTGTCTCTTTGAAGTGTGTATTTCTTCGGACACATACCGGATGTGTGCAAGTATGCATGGTTGGAGAGGAAAAAATACTGAGAGAATCGCAGATCCTGCTTTTGTTTTTGAAGCTCGAAATCGAAAAGTGGTTGCCACTGATGGCAACCAAAGGCCAAGAATTTGTTGCCAATTTCTCAAAATGGCAACGATTACTGTCGAGCCCTGCACAGAAAATAAACTTTTGCATGACAGGACTGGATGAATATTCACACAGATTTATTTTTGCTCAGCATCCATTAAATAAAATGCGTGGGTTTACTCCGGGTATTCTGGCTTCCTACCACAGTCCAAAGATATGCAGGTTAGGTTAATTGGTGGTCTAAATTGCCACTAGGTGTCACTGTGAGAATGAATGGTTGTCTGTCTCTATGTCTGTACCCTGCTTCATGCCCAATGTCAGCTGGGATCAGCTCCAGCCCCCTCTAAGAATAAGCGGTTATAGATAATGGATGGATCCATCAAATGAAGAGCCCTAAAAAAAATCATCTCATGGTGTGCATGACTAACAGTAAGTGTACAATGCAATGCAACACTTTGTTTTTAGATTTTAATAAATCTAACATTCACTTCCTCCTACAATGTGAAACATTCAATGAAATAAGCAACATTTACTTTAACAAGTTCAACTCTGTAATCTCAGATTTCAAAGAGCTAAATGACCTCTCAAAATCTCATTAAAAATACTCCTAGGAGAAAGAAGAAAGAGACAGGGCAGATCTTGCTGCCCAATATGCATCAACATGCCACAACCTGAGGGATAGTGAGTGACCCACACACACATTCATTTTCCCATGCCAATAAAGCCCAATTTAAGTGAATTAACAATGTAAATATGGAAATACATGTTTAAGATTTGCTATCCATGTATGAGCTGACAAGAAATCGGAGATTGAACATAACATCAAGAAATGCCTGAAAGATTGCAAGCATATAGCAAAAGAAGCTTACCAATGCAAAAGAAACTTTACAGATTTGATTGCATGGGTCAAAAAGCCTCCCCTAAATCACAAGAACTAACAAGGTAACTTCTGAAAAGCATTGCATTCAAGAGCTATGCTATTGAAAAATCAAACTCAGAAGATAAATAAGAAGCAAAAATGGACACTGAAGAGGATTATGTGGTAATTTCTTGCAAAAGGTTGCTGATATTAGTGTTGGGCCGATTTAACAATGCCACCACTGAGCCCTCTACCATCATAACATCGTGATTTAAAAGCCAGAAATCATATAAAGTTTTGAGTAAATTTGGACTCAAAAGGGCTCCATTTCTTAATTGTAGTGGCAAGCAAGGGTGCAGATGATGGATAAAAACTGCAACAAGCTCAGCCATCTTTGGTGACCAGCTTTCTCTGATTAGCTGTTTTGAGGACAGGTTGCAGTAATTTATGTTCTACTTCATTCCTGCCAGGTATGTTGTTTATACTCCATACCAGGTTAACACGGTCTTCAGTTAATAAAATCAGAATCTGCATATTGCTCTTAAGTGTCTTTCTGTGTATATAGGAGATTTCCCAGTGGTCTCCATATGTCAGACCAGAATTTAATTAGATCTGATCAACAGCATCTCAACCAGGGGACATGACCCAGTCTTCTCTTTACAGCACCAGTTTGTGATTTAGGCTGTGTAGGTGGGTGTATGTTAACATACAAATCTTGCCTAATGCAGCTTTAATTCTGTTAGGAATAAATGAAAACAGAAATTATTACTTTAACCAAATTATAACAATCTCTTGAGGCAAAAGGTGTCAATTTGATTGCTATTAGTGCAAAGCAAACATCACGGATCTACTTTGAAGTGAATTTGTGAATACAACACAGATTTTGGCCATGACACAAACTACAACAGAAAGTCACAAGCATATTAGTAGTATTTCACTGGGACTGATTCATAGCCCCTTGATTCTGAAAAGACTGCTAGCCATTAGGATTGCATTTTTTGACAAAATTAAACAAAACTATTCAATATTCTGGTTATTTACAAGATAACAAGAAAACCAAGACAACAAGACGTGAGATGGAGGCTATTTATTGTCTCCACCATGATCTCTTTTGTTTCTGACAATTAAACTGATGTATCCCAGTTAATTTGGCAATGATATGATGATGATTAACATGCTGTAACAGTATCAGGTTTATAACAGCGACAGGGAGACGACTGCAATATTTTGCTGCAAGATGGCCAGGCCTTCCTGCTTAAACAGGAAGATGAATCCCATTCTCTGCTTGTGTCTGAGTAATCAGCACAGAGATACCCCTTGACACAACACACCAACAGATCTGCATCGATGTGATGAATCAGAGTCATTATGCCTACTGCCTCCTGTTTGCTCCTGGAATGGATCTGTTGTCCTTGCCTCTCATATTACCGGTCAAACTAAAGCAATTACAGATATTACAGATTTATTGTTTCTGTGTGAGGTGGCAAGAAGGGGGGCACAGGGTTGGGTGAAGGTGACTAAGCTGTTGCAAACAAGCAATCATCAGGTGAAGTGGCAAGTACCTCCAAAATAGCTGAATTTAAATAAATTGCTAATGTGGCTCAGTGTCAGTATACACAATATTGTTAGTTTTCTTTTTCTTTTTCTGCTATCATTTGTTTAGTCATCTTTCTATATGTAGTGTACACTGTAGAATGTATAGTTGAATGTCTTTAGGCATCCAACATTTTTTTATTATTAAAACTATGTAAATACACCCCCCAAAATCAAAGTAATTGCTAAGTTTGTAGTAGTCCACAGCTGCCACCTGCTTTGTCTTGAGAAATTGTAGTAAAATATCTTTCTGATATCAGTTTAGAATTACACCAATGCTGATTTGGTAGGATTTATTTGTGCCATAATATTTTATGAAAATGTTATGTTAAACTATATTAAACTTTGTCACCTCTTGCACATGACCATCAGTGAAATGTTCAACGTCTATATACTACCCAGTTTATAGTGATGCAGATATGCACCAGAGGTCTGCCCAGGTCCACTACTATTAACCGAGACCCAATATGGGACCCAGATTGGGCAGGGTCCAAATTATATTCAGCCTAATCGAGTCGGGTAAGATCACATTCTGTTACGGTCAAAGGAATAAGGTCTGCTGTTACAGAAGTTGGTGATCTATGAATTATCTTGAAAGTATGCAATAATGTTGCCTTTATTGTTACTTACTGTATATATGGGAGTGTCAGGGATATTCACTATCTAGCCACAGCTACAAAACTAACAGACACAGAGACCTGAAATTCTAAGGCGATCATTGCATGACAATGAAATCTATTATATCCTGAAACTTTGTTGGTAGTGATGAGTTTGGGAACTGTTGGGTGTTGAAACTGCTGGATTTTTGCAGTGTGTAGTGTCTACCATCTGACAGCTCTCTACAGTTTGGCAAGATAAAAATATTAACAAGGGCAAAGTGTAATTTTCCTACCACACACAAGGAGCAGTAAAACAAATCAAATAGGACTCATGCTTCAGCCTCTGACAAGAGTAAGGTCAATGCAAGGGCAGGGATACAAATCTCTACTCTATTCACTGAGGATTGTTTGGTAATTCAAGGTTTATCAAGAGCAACTGCATTCATTTTTCTGATCTGTTGTACCTTGACTGAATCAGTGGGCACTGTTTACACAAGAAGTGCTTTACTCATCTCTACTGCTCAATCCCAAGCTATGGCTGTTTTGCTGCCAGATGGATCAGAAACCCTATTTGCTATTCACAAATACATAGCACGTCACCCACAACCCACACAACTGCAGATAACAATGAGCTTGGTTGAGATTAGAGGCTTCCCCTTTCTCAAATCATCCTGCGTCCATTACACAAACAGAGAGTAATGTCCATTTCTTACCAAAAGTTGCCTAAGGACTCACTAATTTCTCAACTACAGGCTGGCTTTAATTGGTCAAATTACACTTGTTAATCCCCTATAATCCATGGATCCAACCTTTTGATTTACACGCAGTGAATGCCACAGTGCAGCACCCAAGGACCAGCTCCAGTCTGAGGACAATGCCTTGGTCACAGGCAAAGACAAGAATATTCCTAAAACCCAACATATGTGTCTTTTGGTATGGCACTGGGAGAGCATGCAAACTCCACAGTGACCTTGCTGTGAGGCGACAGCGCTGACGGATGCTATGATTGAACCGCCTGCTTGTGCCATTTGGATACAATTCACTTTCTCTCGTGAGTGGGATGCCACTGTAGAGATAATAAAATAAATTCTTCACGTCACAGATAGTGTCTGTTGATTCATTAATATTTTTCATTTCCTGTTCATCTAGCATTCATGGCTTTCATAATTAATAGTTAAAGGCTGAATGGGAAGCATTCCACTGATGGCCTGTAATTAGCAATTTTCCTATATTGTTTACATTATGCATTTCAATTTTAAAAGCTGCACCATAAAGTTTAAGCCATGTTTACAATGCATAGACTGCCCTGCTAACAAAACAACAAAAACAAAGATTGATCCCTAACAGATTTATATATGGGACAATCTTGGAACCCGTCGGCTATCGTCTGACAACGATTTAGCCTCTGGGGGCAACTGCCAATGTTTTAGGGCTTCCGGCGTAGCCAGTGAATATCCAGGTAACGGATATCTGGGCCAAGACTTCCTCTTCCGTAGGCTGGTCATTGTTTACAGTTCGATTAGCAACTTGAAACACATGAATGGCATAATCACTATAAACAGATATCTGCATATGAATGCTATACTGTTGTCAAACAATAGCCGATGGGTTCCGAGACGGCATTTTGGCCAATGCGTTCCGCCTCTTTTGCTTTCCACACGGACTGTTTGCCTGCATGCAACCAAAGCCCGCTCAAACGTGATTGGTCAATACTACTCGGACTACTACGAAAACCAGAATGCTTGTCCCTTGCCTACAGATTCTGCATTCATATGCAGATATCTGTTTATAGAGATTATATATGGGTCAACATCATGGAACATGTCCCAGAATCTGTTAAACTAGGCGAGAGATGGAAACAAAATCCTGACACATGCAGATCTGGTTCCTTTACTATGTATTTTTTCAAATTTCCCAAATCAAATTAAATACAGTTGCTCTTTGCTCCAAAAGTAATTATTGAAAGGTTAGAATGAAATTCAGCAGTATATGTTGATGAACAATGTACGAGTCATGTTTCTACACACAAGGAATGTATAGCTTTAAGGTAATTTAATGTTAACATTATAGTATTTGATGATTTATATCGAAGCTACACTGGTGCTGAGGTCTGAGAGTGTCAGTTATTGTTCTTTTGCAGGGAGGAAGGCAGTGACAAATTTATTCTATAAAAGCATAACAGGGAATCAGAGCATCATTAAACATCACATCCTGAGTAAAATCAACAAACAAGTTTATCAAGCAGGCAGCAACAGCAGTTTCCAAGAAACGCCTGACCTGTTTCTGCCATGGGCGACTGGCCTGCCTGGGAAATGAGTAAACACTGTCAATTCTGTAGTCTTACTACCAGCTATAGGCAAATGCACAGACAGCAAGAAGGCAACAAACAAAGCTTTGTGTCTAGTTTCAAACAAACAATTTTATTATGTATGTCAGGCTGAAAGTTCTACATAAAATAAAATTGTGGAAGGCAGATGTACACAGTATCTGTAAATAAATTAGAGAGAGAGAGAAGGAAATGGCTGCACATTCATTTGTCACATTGTATTTGCTATGAAATCATGGTAAGTTGGTTAATTGTCCAAACAAAAATGTTTGATCTTCCAAACTAAAACATTTGTGTTTATTCCACTCTACAGTGACCCTTACAAAAAAGTGATCCAGAGTTCACATTAATCAATAATCAATAATGTGTAAACGTTAATGGAGGAAACTCAAAAGGCATTTTAAAGGAACAGTTCGACATTTTGGGAAATACGCTTATTCAATTTCTTTCTGAAAGTTAGATGAGATCATCGATATCACTTTTCTTGAGAACAGTTTATCCATCCACCCAGTACGCCTGTGCATCATCTCTGCTAGTTGCCTGGCAACTTCACTGTGACGGCAAGACTCTGCAAAATCACTGCGCTCGGTTTCGCCAAGAAATAGCTACAGCACATAACGCTCCCTAAAATCTCAAATTGTCGTTTTTACAATAATATTTGTGTACAGATTGTGTACAGTCCAGGCTATCTGTTTCCTCTTCTTCTAGTCTTTATGCTAAGCTAGGCTAATCTCCTCCTGGCTCCAGCTCCATGCTTAACACAGACATGACATTGATATCTATGTTCCTATCTAACTCTGGGAAAGAAAGCGAATAAGAATAATTTCCAAAATGTTGAAATGTTCCTTAAAAACCTCTTCATAAAGGAGTAAAATTGCTGTTTTTGTGTCTGGTCTCAAACTAGATGCACAATCATGACTCAAAAGTTGTTGAAGGCTGTTTTTTCTAAATAATAATAATAATAAGTAGCAAAGCATTGACATGCATGCAGGATTAGAGGTAAAAAAACAACAACAACATTTGTAATGCAGCTAAAAGCATAATAATCATAAAAATAGCAAAGTTATTACTAAGTTATTATTAAGTCATTTTAATTTAATTTAAAAATAAGATTTAATTAATTTGGATTTTTTTTCTCATCATCTCCATTAAATTATCTACAGATTCAAAATTGGCTCCTGAATAATAGTTAATTCCTTTTAAAACGTCTCTGATTAGTGGAGCTGAATGCATGCTTTTGGGACTCTATGCCTATAATGCCATCACTATATGCGGAATGAACAACAGTAGAAAGCTGAAAGAACAAAGATGTTGTGATGACAAATGGGCAGTGTCCACTAAGAATTTCATCCATATCTGTCGTATCAGGCTACTCTTGGATGCAAACAAACGTGTTGGGGTACCTGGTTGTTTTCTCAGAAAATAATTAAACCTCATCTGATTTACATTTTGACTGTGTTGCTCTGTCATTAGACCAACCGAGAAGAGAATCAAAGTCTCTGCTGTGCTCTGGATAAATTACATTCATTACGCACCAGGAGTGTGTCTGTTTGAAGGAACTTAACAGCCTATTACATTTTCATGACCAAATAGAGGTACATCTTGGCCTGTTAAGACATTCTAATCAGAAGAAGAGAAGAAATCTTCTTCAGGGTTATTCTTCTAATGCAGCAGTCCTGAAATCTGGACCTGATGATTCAGAGTACCGGTGGTTTTCATTCTCCCTGTATTCTTGGCAGATGTGTACATGTATGTATCGTATGTATATGTACTGTACCTGTGTACGTACAGAATACACAATATGTATGAAATGTATGTATAACTTGTAAGTGCAATTAAACATATGATGAGATAGAAAACATACTGTACAGTGACACAAACGGCAACAATTAAATATGAAAATAACATTTATTTTTTAATTAAGTCAACTTTAAAGATACCGAATTTTGGCATTTAATATGGTCACATAAACCCATATATACCCATATATATATAATAAAAATTAAACTCACTACTGACTATTACCGAAGCTACTCTCTACTACAGTATGAACCCTTTCCAAAAAGTGGTAACGTGTTAAAGGGTTTTTTTTTTATAGCCTTCAAGTCTTCAACTTGTCATTCGTCTCAAAGCAATCTCCAGTGTCCTTAATAATTGTTACTGGCTAACAGCCTTGATGAAAAACAAACACAGAGACTGAACAGTGTCTCCCTGGACCACTGTGATTGTCTTTTGCTGACAGTGTGGAGGAGAGGTGCAGGCTGCTTCGTGTTTCCTCTGTCAACTTTTCAATGAACCACAATGATAATAAATCAATGTCCTGGCCACTGCATGCTCATCTTCACCTTTTTTTGCTCATAACTCTTTTTCAGACCTCTCAAAGGGAGTACTTGACTGCTTGGACTCTCAGCAAAAGCACTATTGACTATAAAATCATTCATCAGGGCAGGATAAAGTGATAGTAACACTGGCTGTACTGATTTCTAAGGAACTAAAGGTAAATGTACATCTAATCTAGCAAGGTAGACATGAAACTAAAGAGGGGAAAGCAGCATACTCCAATGCAATCTTTATATTTCTAGTTCTATAAATCCCACTGTACTGATTTCTTAACCAGGGAATTGATTAGAGACATAAAAAGCAGGATAATAATTATCTCCTGAAGCTCTGTATAAATGAAAACATAAATAAATTAAAATCCTTGGCCAAAAAGAGCTACAATGACTAGCTTTCTATGGTAGCTTGTGTTAGAATATTTTTCTTATGAGGTGTGAATCAACCACTTGAATTGTGATTCACATGGAAAAAACATAATCAAAACTACTAGACTACAAAATTGTTCAATAAACTACAATATTCCCATGGTATATTTTGGTTTCCTTTCATAAAACCATTCTCCTTCCTCATAACAGATACAAGAAAAATTACACACAACACAATGGTAGTTGTCTGAGGGTTATACACATGGGAACTAAATAGACAGAATCCATCAGCAGCCTTTAATTTCACTGGAAAATCATCTCCCCTGCAGTGGTCGAAATTGCATTAAATTGTCTTTATTAAGTAATGCAACTTGATAAAAGGAACATCCACACAACAACTGACATCTGCAGGTCAGCTCATGCAGGTATATGCATTAAACACTGCATTAGCTTTCACTAATCCTCCCTCAGAGAACTGACAATCCGGACATGCTTTTGTGTCTTTTGTTAACATGAGATTGGTTAGATAACATTCAGTTTTTCTGTCTCAATGGCTGCCCTTGCCCCCTCTGATACCCTAGTGGGAAACCCTTTATGCCATTATCCCTGAAAAACAGATGGGCTCCATAGCAACGGGAGTAATTTTTTTACCATCCCGGTTGATCACAGTTTCCTTTCTCACTACTCGCAGCCGAGGAGTACAGCTACTTGGAATGCATGAAGACACTGCAGACCTAACAGCACGAGAAAATCCTGTAGCCGAAAGGCCACCAGTTCAGTCCCTTAAGGAGCTGACATGCCTCCAACAACAGTAACACATGTTGTTGTAGTGTCCTTGAGCAAGAGAGTATATCTGTACTTTATAATTCATTATAATAATTCTGGAGAGTAGCCTTCAGTGTATACCCACTCCTGGAAGACAATGTATTTTCTAGTGTGCCATGTTGGCTTTGCCAGTGCATTCTGTGACATTTATGAGCCTGACAGCGTGTCCCAGGTTACACATATTAATATGCAGAAATGGATGCAGATAAAGTTAAGTGGAAATTAGCATTAAGAGCATAGCAAGTGTTCATCTAATGTCATTATTTCTAATGGAGGGAGAGGCTGCTCTCTCTGGGGTAGCTGCACATCCCACAGCAGTGCTCACTGCCCTGATTTTCCACCAGATTTTGCAGCCAAAGTTCAGCTAAATTGAACTTTGACCCCAGATACATTGATCTCCACAACATGCATTCAATGAGATTGTGGCATTGACAGGAAGCGAAAGTTATGAGGGCACTAATTTCACTCTAGAGTACAAAGGAGGAAGAGTTCATCATGTACGTCTCTGAATTTTCTCTGACTACAATTACTCTCCTGTCCTCCTGGGACCTACCATGCTGCAACTAATGACTATAGATCCATTATTGATTAATATGACAACTGTTTTCTTGATTAATCTATTAATCTTTGTTCTATAAAATGTCAGAAGCTAGTGAAAAATGCCTCAAATTAAAATTTAAAATTTGTTTTGTCCAACCAACAGTCTAAAACCCAAAGAAGTTTTATATCACAGAAAATAAAAAAAAGCAGCAAATCCTCACAATTGTGAAGCTGAAACTGTAGAGCAGTTGCAATGAGAAAATTAAGAACTAGGCTTTAAGATAAAAATGTTACAGTTTAATTGTCTTGGCGACAATGTTATCTGGACTATTCCATAAAAATGGAATTAAACGTACTGTAGTCTACTGATTCATTTCACATTTAGAAGTAAATATTTTGGCTCATTTTCAGGAAATAATTACTATCCATTTTAAGAAAATATCTTGCAGCTTAAGAAAACGGGTTTCTCCACATTAGAGGATAACATGTCCTCTGTCACAAAGCAAAAAATAAATTTTCATCCCACCTGTATTGAGGGTGTTTTATATTTAAAACTGATCTGAGTCATCTGGAATGATACACAATCAAGAGTTATTCTGGGACAAAAAAGGAAAGATGTATTCAGTGAAAAATAGAAGCAGTGCCAGTGGTGTAGTCATTGGTGGCTATAAAGCTGCCTGACTCACCGCTTTTACTCCTACCAACAGCTCAACCTGTTTGCATTTCCATCATCATCATCATTCAGTGTTGGGCAGTCAGCGCATATGGCAATCACAATGACAAGACTCTAGATATTGTCGGGAAAGCCTTGACTGGGCAGCCGAGGTAACATTTTACCAGAGGCTGATGTCAGTTAACTCAGACCACACTCCACACTCTCCACACACACTTGCTGCATCATCTCACTGCCAGATTCTCATCTTCCCTGTCAGTGCATGTATATTCTCTACTTTTATTATGATTTTCCATGCATATTATTCATGAAATCTGAGGTCTGATACATATCAAAATGATGTGGCTGCATTGAGAGCAGTCAGTAGAGTTTGCAATCTTTTTTATGTTGAATTTTTACTGAATCTTAATGATCTTTACTTCACCTCTGGGTGAGACTGTGACCCTAAGGAATATATTCGTCTCACCCATGTAGCTTGCATCTATTAATTTTTACCCTGTAATTTCAGTCTAAACAACAAATACTCAAAAGCTTCTCTACCTTCTCATTTTTTACCTCATCACGATGAATAAAGTGGGTCTAGGCTGTGCACACATTTCAGACCATAATGTTCCATTTAAATGTTTTGCTCAGATCTTATCTTTTTATCTCGATTGTTTACATTCATGTTAGGAACTTAACATACTTAACATCAGTATGAGACAACCTCAGCCCTGAAGCGATCTACATGCGTACATTTAAAGCCACAAAAAAAAATCGTGCATAACCTGTGTGCAACCAAAGAAAACTAAACTATTTATTGGGACACATTCAGTCACAGAAATTAATGAAATAGCAGTGCAATTGTTCAAGCTGTTTAGGGTGAGAGGTGACAAAGGGGCAAAAACAAGTGTCACATTTTGACACTTCAGTGCAGAGATATATGTGTGCAGAAAAGACAAAAGCATGGTGTGTGACAAACACAAAACATTTATCTAATCTGATCCTAACTGTTCTCATTGCAACTGCATGAAATGGAAGGTTAAATGCCAAGAACAGACACACTGTGTTGCAGGTTTATATTTAGAGTCATTCTTTCTTCTTAAAGACATGACCAAACCTAAGAATATCACACAAAAAAGACTGTATTCTGGATGATCAGATAGTAATCAGTTTGGGATTTTAAAAAACCCACATACAATGTGTAAACAAGGGGCATCCTGGTATCCTTATGGTTAAGGTGCATAGCACATAACCGCAACATCCAAGGTTCGATTCGACCTTTGTTTCATGTCAAACCCCTCTCTCCCTCCTCATGTTTCCTGCCTCTCTACACTTTCAACTGTCAAAAAATAGGGGAGAAATGCCAACGAAAAAAAAGAAATCTCTCTAAAATGTGTAAACCACACCAAGATGCACTGAAGATCTGCCAAACCCGTCACATTGGACCACAAAATCCACTTGTAGAAACCATCTGAATGGAAATAAACTTCCACTTCCAGATCGAAGCAGGATGCTCAGATAAGTCTGACAGAACATGTCAAAATAGACTGTCAGGATATTGGGAACAAGCCAGACGAGGTGTTTACTGTCTGTTTTTAAAGCATGTGTAAATTACAAGAGGAAGTGAAGGAGAAATGAGAAAAGACACGTACTGTCTGGTGTAAACATAATACAGGTCCATCTTAAGTACCTCAAGACACAATCCAAATACTGTACAAGACACATGTTAATGTCAAGGTCTTAATACTAATGTGCACCATATTGCAGAGGCCATGCATCCTTACAGTCTCCAGCATAAAAGAAAACTTGAAACTATTTTTTGGTGATTATCTTCTCAGTGGACTATCAGGGGACAAAAGCAGCACTTCAGCTTGTGTGTGAAAATCCAGAGAGACGAGCCACAGCATTGCTTGTTGACAGCAAGCGGTGTCTGGGGAGCAGAGCTGAACTGACAGCGGTTTTCATGCCTGTTCAACTCTGCTGCAGCCAATCACAGAGATGTTTTATTGTCTTTCATATCCAAGCTTTTCTCTTTCTTTCTTGTAGGAAACACATAGACACTGTGCAAATGTGGAGGGTCTGAGTTTGCCGTTAACATACATAGGACATGTAAACATGATGATGCAATGTGAGGATGGGTAGTGTTTCCTCAGAAAGAAAGAGATTGAATCAGAGTTAAAACTAACATGGCAATAAATCTCTACCCAGAAACCTAGATAATAATGTCTCACAAAAAGAGTTTTCACAAAACCTATGCTGACCAGGACTTAATGTATGTCCAGTGTCTAAAATTAACTTTTTGACTCACCGGCCAAAGGGACTGGTAGATGAAAAAATCCACCGGCCAAGCATATTTTTTACTGGCCTAAATAATAAATTGCCTTTTTGTGTCACATATACATTTGTTTCAGTACATTTAATTGAGATAATAAGGTATTATGTTGAATATAAATTTAAAGAAGAAAATTTTAAGCAAAATTATTTTAATATATTGATCAACAGTTAATCAATTCAAGCCTGAATGCAACTCAAGAAATTCTACTGAAGTATTTGCTATTAAATGTACTTAAGGATCAAACATAAAAGTAATGGGTCACTGCCATGGTGGACTGGCGGGTGTGTATTACACGCTTTGGCGTGATACCGGGTTGCAGCAGATGACCGGCGGGTCGAGTATCTGATGTCCCGTACAGTAAACAGTGCCGCGAAACTAGGAGTACTCGAGACGGTCAGTTTCACAGCACTGCTTAGACTCGTGTAATTACACATATGGTAGTGTGCGTGTGTGTCAAACTCCGACACAGACAGTGAGACTTACTCGCCAAACGGAAAATCTATCCTCATTTCACTGTAATAAAATATTAATTTTATGGCTTTCTCCTTTTCTCTATTTCTTTCTCTTTCCCATATTCTCAAAATAATCAATCCCAAAAGCGAGGCTGTTTTGTCAATAGAAAAAAATTTGTAAAATAGTACCAAAAGAGGTGAGGCAGGCAAACACCAGGCATCCGTCTCTTCCCTGGCAGTGCTCGGGTACCAACTAGTAAGGAATGACACACTGAAGCAGAGGGAGTCAGAGCCCTTCATGAGCCTGACTGATGAGGTTTAAAGAGCAGTTTACTGTTAGCTAAACCATCACCCACATCTCTTCCATCATCCCTCAAAGTAAACTGAGTTCAACATAAAGCCCAGCCTGAAGATCAGGCAGGCAGCCTCTACAGGAGACACCAACTCAATTACAGTGTGTTATATTTCATGGGCTTTTAATACAAAACACCTGCCACTACCATTATTACAATTACAGCCTTTTGTTACATGTCAGGAATCTGATTAAGTTCAACAATCAAGAGAACAGATTATTCTGTAATTGCATGTTTCTGAACTTGCAATATCAGGTAATTGCATGAAATTGCATAATTTCCTAAATAATGGCAGTGTTGTGATTTCCTCGATCCATTGAGTTATACAGAACTTCGTAACAAGTCAGGAACAGCATCAAAATTAAAGGTCATGTGAACCAGATCTCTCAAAATGCCTTCTGCCATGTTGACAAAACACATCTAGTGGTGCAACTGATGCAACTTTTCCTCAACAGCCACCACCATTTCAATGCTTTTCAATGTCTCATAAGGCCCCAAAAAATGATGTCCTTGATTTCATTATGACTTTCAACATAACTGCGACATGCAGTAGCACAGGCAGATACAGAATATTAATGTGACGACAATGTCAACATGTTTGCCCTGACTTGAAAGCTACTTTAAGCAACATTTAAGGGGAATATTGGGAACATGAGGGTTGACATGATAAGACACTGGCTGAGAAATGGATTCTACTGTGAAAAAGTGGTTCACACCTTTTAAAAAGGTATGCATAAGAAAACAGATGCCTCACCATCGGAGATCATTTTTATTTTTCTTATTGTGTTCCATTCACATAGAGAAAAAGGTCTGTTATGGTCTAATTTGTTGCATTTCCAGAGATCCAACTGAGAAAAACAAGGGCATAAGATTTTAACAAAATCGAATAACAATTTAGTGATAAAGTATCTAAACCTAATGACATTTAGGGGAACATTCAGAACCCTGATGATTGTATGACTCAGTTGTTACAGCCTGTCTAATAATTAACTAAAACAGTCAGAGTGCTTCACTAACCCCCTGACATTCATCATCGATGTCAGCAGGGTTGGAGGTTTTGGTGGCAAGCGACACAGAGGAAGCAGAGACTTTATGTATGTAATTACAACAGCCAGCAGAGACTGACGACCCAGGCTACATCTTGTAACTATGAAAATAATAACATTGAGCTTGACAGACATTATTTATTGCTCTGCTTTGTCTCCTGGAAGTTAAAGGGGTATATGGAGGTAGATTGGAGATGTTTGGTGGTTATTTATATAGTTTTATGTGTAGGGATTGGTGCAAATTGAGTACAAATCCCAAATAATTTTCAATGCCATGAATAAAAAATATTGTTTAATATGATTCTGTGGTTTATCTCCTGTATTTAAGCAGACTTATTAAATATAGCTACCTTGTCAGTCTTATAAGAGTTTGCCATAGCGTTGGTTCAAATTAATGCACCTTTCTTCATACTCAACATGTCAGGATAGTAAAATAAATGGGGAGCAGTTACTTTCAGCTACATCTACTAGCTAATTTATCAAATTGTACCGAATAAGAAACTGTCAGTCATCAATCATTGCTTCGTTGGTTAGTCCATTAGAAGTTTGGGACTTTTTCTCCATATAACAGTTATTTTAGTTAGATATCTTAATCTTAGCTTAAGTGAACAATTAAGCCGATTTAACATGTGGTGAGTTCAGACACTTTAGAAGGGAAAGAGGTTACCGTTTCACCGGGGAGGGCCAGGACATGCGGGGTTTTTTCAGCCCGGGTCGCAGCTTCTCCAGGGTCCGGTTGCGGCACAGGTAGCGCTCGGTGTCCGAGTTGAAGCGCTGTTTGATCCGTATGTGAGTCCTGGGTTGTCGCCACAGGTGTTTGGGCGGCTTGGCGAGCCCTGCTCCGTCTCTGCTCAGCGTGGCACACTCCATTTTCTACTTTACTTGTTTTCTTGTTTTTTTAAACGGAGTTTTGAATGTTAACGGTCAAGAGACGGTCAGAGCGTGTTGGACGGGCTGTCGGTGAGTGTGAGGAGGAAACCTCGCGCTTCAAGCCGTTAACTGACAGAGAGCTGCGCGCGCGGCATGGTGGTGAGCTGCTGTCCACGAGCCGGAGTGCTGAAACGACTCTCAGCCTCTCAGTTAATACCATCTCTCTCTCTCTCTCTCTCTCTCTCTCTCTCTCTCTCTCTCTCTCTCTCTCTCTCTCAATTAATTTCAGTTTCAATTCAATGGGGCTTTATTGGCATGGGAAACAGATGTTAACATTGCCAAAGCATGTGTAAAATAAAAACATAAACAGAAGAATTGTGATATTAAAATATATACAGATAATTCAGACAGGATAATAATAAATTGTAGACTTGTAGTGAAAACTAAACACTGCAACATGTTTTTTTGTAAGTGTGTGTGTGGGGGTGTGTGCAGGTGATTTACTGTCCCTCAGGTTGTGACATGTTGATACATATTTGGCAGAAAGATATGCCCTGCCTCCTTCTCCTAGGAGTATTTTTAATTTTGAGAGGTCATTTAGCTCTCCCTCTCTCTCTCTCTCTCCTTCACCTTTCACTGTGATTTTTATTCCATCTGTTTCTCTCTCTAACTGCCAATCATCAGTATTCAGCAAAAATCAACACAAACAAAAATGTAGCCTACAAATGTAATCTAATCAATTTGTCAACTGATGTACAATTAATGAACAACAACTTTTATATCACAGAAAAGGTTTCAGTCGTAGTCATCTGGACACTGTTTTCAGAATTAAGACGTTTCGGCTCCCATCCAGAAGTCACTCACAATTGAGAATGACTCCCGGACGGGAGCCGAAACGTCTTGATTCTGAAAACAGTGTCCAGATGACTACGACTGAAACCTTTTCTACGATGGACACTCCTGGACGAATGAGGGACTACACCGTCTAACAACTTTTATACTAATCTTTCAGGTCAGTTATCAGGGAAAATATTATATATTTGCTGGTTCTAGTTTCTTAAATGTAAGGTTATGGAGAAATTCAATTCAGTTTACTCTTTTTCACCAGGATAATAATAATAATCCACTCAGTATCAATACTACTTTCCAGGGAGTCCAAAGTAAATATATGAAAAACAAACAATTAATGGGGAAAGACACAAACACACACCTATTCACACCTTTCACTGACAGGCCTCTTCCTCTTGCTGCAATTACCAGGCATTTCTTAAAGGGAAGAGGGCTTTCATTATCAACCTGAGACCCCAAAACATATTCCACCCTTCTTTCTGTGTGTGTGTGTGTGTGTGTGTGTGTGTGTGTGTGTGTGTGTGTGTACAGAGCTGTTAACTTCACTGTCACTCAGAAAGCTTCAGCTGTTCAGACAGAAACCCTGCCATTTCCTCGCTCCACCTGGAATGAACCAAACCCTGAGATACAAGAAAGAGACTCAAAGCTAATGAGCTGAGGTAACTCTGCCCACTGGCCTTAGAGAGAGGAAGGGAGAGCGAAAGAAAGAAACTTCTGTAGTCAGAAACAAGTGTAATCACTGGATTTTCATGGCTTTTCAACCAAATGTTTCGCTTATTTTCCATCACACTGATTGAGCAACAAAATATCCTGGCATGATGATGAGGATGCTCCAAATCAAAACACTAAACACACCAGAACAACAAATCATTTTCAGAAAAAAAACATATGCTGCATGAAATTCAAGAGATGAACTTCAGCTTCAACAGAGACCTTTGCTGTAATGGGTTGCACTCCCAAATAATACAGGAGTGACACCAACAGTCACCAGTATTATAAAAACATAAGAACCAACAGCAAGAGCGCTTAGGCTCCATAATATGTACAGTATGTAAACCAACCTGCACTATGGATAAAACACAGCGATGCAAGAAAGAAAGAAAGAAGTACAGTGTATGTGTGTCACTGACCGGTGCTCATCATGACTGGCCAGTGCTCGGCTGTACAGCACCTCCAGTCGGTCCAGCGGCAGGCATTGTGCTGCAGACAGCCGCCGGGTGTCACATGGGTGCTCTTGGCAGGAGTGTCTCCTCCACAGAGGAGGCAGCAGCAGCGGCCCGGAGAAACGCCGCCGCACCGCCTGGTGGACCACAGGCAGAGACTCTCGACGACCCTGCACCCCGAGAGAGAGAGAGAGAGAGAGAGAGAGGGAGGGAGAAAGAACATGAGTGTCCAAAACGTCAGTGTCTTCAGGGAAATGCTATAGCCTTAAAATGTTATGAGCACAGACATGACTTCAGCTTCAGTGAACCACTGGGAACTAGCTGATACAGAATGTACGCTCAGTTGACTGTTAGCTACGCCTCACTATAACTAACGCAGTCTAATACAACAGTCCTGCTATAAATCCTCCCTTCATGAAGGTTATAATGTTCAGTTTTTGTTGAAACTGTTTTAGAGAGGTGCTGATTTAACTTGATGGCCATTTCGCAGGCTGCAGTTTGTTATTGGTGTTTCTAATACCTTGCCAATCTGATTTATATCAATGCGGTACTCTAAATATTAGAAACACCTCTCAGTATAATGCAATACAATTCAACAGCACTATAAACAAACTGCAGCCTCCAAAATGACCATTAAGTTGAATCAACACCTCTCTAAAACAGCTGCTAGCAGAAAGGTCGGGTCTGTCGGTCGGTGGATTGGCACACTATTTTATACAGACATTCATGGTTCCCGGACGATGAATCCTAATGACTTTGGTGATCCACTGACTTTTACTCATCAGTTCAAAATTTCAATTTGCCCAATGCTCTTTCACCACTTGACCAATCTTACACAATTTATATGAATTGTACAATTTACAACATACTGTATATCATTATAGATGTGTTTCATACAGTATGAATGCGCAATGCACCCACCAAGTACATGTATGTTGTGCACGCTATCATTTCGATTAAGTGAACAATAACACAGAGACTCAAAACACCATTAATAAAACATTAGAGATGGGACTTTATTGTCCCGCAGATATTATGAAATATCATCCAATCAGTTACAATTACCATATGTTTGCAAAACATCACTGCTGATACATGAATATATTATGTATATATATAATTTAATAGTCCAAATGAGAGTCCTGCCATAACAAACTAAATGCTGAAATTATTTTCCTGTCTCAATTAGAAAAAGTTCAACAAATAACTTAATATTAACATATTATTCCAGGGACATCTGACATCTGCCCAATCTGCCCTGTGGGTTTTGCAGGCGTAGCACAAACACTTTTCACATCTGACACAAAGTAAATAGTTTGTTTGTCTTCTTCCCTGACCATTAAATTGGGGTTTGTTTTGCATTTTTTCCCTGCTAATCCATTTAATATCCGTTGTAATGGATTGCAGCAGTGAAAGATGTCAGACAGCAGCTTTGCAAATCCAGTGTGTGATTCTGCTTGTGTGTGTGTGTTTGTGTAAAAAAGTACATAACCAATATGACTTCTCCCCATTAAAAAGTGTCAAATGAGGTCGAGGTAGCCAAAAAAATAACAACACATAAACCATAAGATCAACACCCATTTTGGCCCTGGCAGCTCAGAGCCTCTGTTTCTATGTAATTTGTGCTTCAGCAGAGTCTGCAGAGTCATTACCTGGAGGTTCAGAGAGAGGTGATGGATATTGATCTGCCGTCCTAGAAGCTGCAAAAGCAAGTCTCATTTCCCTGCTTGGTGCCGTCAAGCATCAAAAACCAAACATGATTGACAGGTACCCGCCATCTCAGACAGTCTTTGTATTGTATACTCTGTATTGTCTGCTATTGGATATTGATCAGATTTCTACCCTGTGTATCTAAAGATTTTGAAAGATCTGTTTTCTCCGCCTGTTTCACCTTTGGTTATTTTCTCCCAGTAAATACAAGCAAAGGATTTTTGTACTGGATATAAAGCTCCACAAACTTGGAATTATTGACTTGGAAGGTCGGGTTATAACAAGTAGTCCATACGATGTGTTGTCCGACCTCAGCGGAAATCAAAAGTGTTTATACCTGATCCGTAACTGTCACACTTATAAAGGTGGAGTGAAAAGCTGGCTGTCACAGAGAGGGGGGAGACGAGATATCATTTAAATGTGGGGATAACGGCGCACATTTTCAGACAATCTCTCCTATTCATGGTGTTGCACTCGGTTGTTTACATGAAGTGTCAGAAATAGTTGTGTATAGGATGTAATAAGAGAGCTCATACACTTTAAATACTGTTCAATAGTGGCCTTTTAAACGTTTGATCTGTTAGTTTTTATATTTTGTAAGTGATTATTTTCTGCAACTGCTGCTTACTTTCTCACCTCCACACAGCTGGCCAATCACAGCATGAAGTGGGTGTGAATGTCGAATTGTCGATTTCGAAATTAAAAAACACCGAAGCTATTCTATCATCCGACAAGCAGTTCAGATGAAACATACTGGCAGCTTAAATGTTCCTGGCTTCCTGGAGCTCAGCAGGATTTATACTTGTGCTTGTTGAACAAACGAGTAAGTTGACCTTGAGTTGAGTTTGCTCCTGTTTCAAAAGTGAAGCTCATCTTTTAAGCGCACATGTGCTTAGAATAATGGAAAGTTTGAACATCTACAGATCCATGTGCTGATGAAGGCCGTGTGATGAGGGCAAAAGCTCCAGAACAAATGGACCTTGAGTTGTGGCCAAGAACGAACTGTCAAGCTCATCATCAAGCAAGTTGAAGAGAGGCTCCTTTTCAGTAACACCAGGTTACTTTGTTTGTTCCTTCCTTTACTATCTTTTTGCTGCTGTAACGACTTAGTTATTTGGATGTGAAATGTTCTGACGAGTAGTGTTGGTGTCCACAGAATCATTTTTGTACAGACTCACACTCACAGAGAATTCACTTCCTACACTGCAGTACGTTCACATGCACTGTACAAATTTTGAGAAATCAGGTCAGGCAAACCCGCATATACATGCACTCACTCAGTAATCAGATTACTCTCCTACCCTGACCTTATTTTGGAAGCACTAATTGTTTTTTTATGTATGTGTGTGTCGGAGAGGACAGACTCTGTAGTGAGATCCCACAGTTTTTACTCACAACAAGAATGTGGCTGAATTTAACAAATAGTCAAATGTTCAGCAGTGGAAATTTACTTATTTAGATTTCTACTTTGTGTTAGCTTCAGTTTTAGTCTGACTTTAGATGGAATTATTTTAACACAACTATTCTCCCTAGACAAAGTCTTTGGCTTTTTATATGTTCGCATGTGAATCACAATTAGAAACACGTTTACAAATATACATGAGGAAGGGATCTAGCTGGGGAAATAAAGTTTCTCTAATCGCCTACCCCGATGACGGAAAGCAAGTTTTTTGTTTACATGATGTTTTAAAAAATCAGCTTTCTGGAGTGGTCGACTGTAAACCGGTTACTTAGGTGCATGTAAAGTCACTGCTGGTTTTGGGTCGACACATATAAACATCCTGACCTGGATGTGATAACTAATTTCCTTTATAAATGACTAACGCTTTGACGCCAGGTGCGTCTTCATCAGTTTGTTGCCTTAAGTCTGTGTGCTCCAGTATACATTGGATCTTATCTCTTAAGTCTCTCCTGATGCAAGATTGCCCTACTCCGAGAGCACCGGACAGGCCTCATTCCTTGTGACTCGGTTGAAGCGTGCTTAACCTCTTCCTTCATCTACCTAATTTCCTCTTTCATACTAAACTGGTTACTGTGGCACAGAAAGATCTTTTATTTTGGTTTTTATTATCTTATTAACTTATTAAAATTAGTACTCGCCGCACACTGCTGTTTTTCAAGAACTCACACTGATCTGATATTTTCCCTCCAAAGCTGACATTTTGCACGTATGACATTTTAACCTGACAACAGCCTAATATAACTTCATTTGCAGTAGCACCTTTCTGGTTTGCTTCAACATGTTGGGTTTTTTTTTTAGCTGAATGACACATTTTCTTCCAGTTAATCAGCAGCAGAGAGGAAGCAGCAGGCTGTGTTATCACCTGGCTGATCCCCTACCATGCAACACACTGAGAGTGAGAATGAGATGGAGGCAGTAAGGCTGGTGTGTGATCGGATGGGACGGCGGATGTTCTGCCTCTAAGAACCAATGAGCTGACGGGACTTGTCCTCACTTCGCTTCTCCATTAACCAAGAGTACAAGAGTACAGCTCCTATTTCTGTGTGCTTTTCTGCAACTAGGTGTGTAAAAATATCCTCTGTGCCTCTCCTATGACTGATTATTGAGCTCTGGTGTAAAATGGCAGTCCTATAAATACGCCCCTTCCTTTTTAATACTGAAGGACTGGCACCAAAACCTGAAGTTTACCACTGTTTTTTTGTTTGCCAAAACATTTTCTACTATAAAACTCGAAACAAATTTGTATGCACCTAAAGTTCATTCATCTTCCAGGGTGATGAGCTGCACAATGTAACAATATTAGCATAGAGCTCAGTGCACACCAGGAATGTCCATATTGATATAATCTATTAGTACAATCGTTTATAATTTACAAATCTGTGAGTGACCAATGCTTTTCATATTGTAACTTTCTCAGGTTTGCTTCGTATAAAAAAAAAAGACTGACATGGTCACAACATTGCTCACTCCCAAATTTTTTAGCCATGGTAGCAGCGTGACTCTATGGATGGTAATGCCGGCCTGTCAGTCGTTCGGCCCACCACTTTGGTCCAGACTGAAATATCTCAACAACTACTGGACAGACTACCATAACATTTTGTACATTTTGTGACATGGTGCCAAGATGATGCAGCCTACAGGCTTTGGTGATCCCCTGACTTTTTCTCTAGCACCATCATCAGGTCAGAATTTCAATTTGTCCAATACTATGACTAGATGCTTGGGAAAACTAATGGCATTCCTTTCAACCTCGGCTGAGCACTGTGTTTAATGCTAATTAGCAAATGTTTGCATGCTAACAAACTAAATTAAGATGGCAAACATGGTCAAGAAGCCTCAGCATGTTAGCATACTTAACATTTAACTGAACTAATAAATGAAATCAATCTGGAAATTCCTGTTGAGCACTGGAATTTCTGTGTTTATAATGCAAATATTGTAGCTGCTGGAATAATGTGAATGTAACATCAAGTAGTTAAGTTTGACCAGCGGGACAAAGAACTGCTGTTTGTCAACATTTTATGCAGCTGCTTCACACCTTCAAACAGCAAACCACTGGAAGGATTTTACTGTAAAGCAGCTGTGAAGCGTCAACTTGACCACGTGACCACGCTTAGCAACCGTTAAACTTTTAAAGTTAAACATCTGCATTGTTGCAGCATCATGTGGAAACACACTGCTCATCAAAGTGTAGATACACAATGCACACATATCCCAACGGTTTATAAATTTGAAACTAGTTTACCAAGAGCCTCTAAGTGACATTTTCTGTCTGAGCTGGGACAGTTAGATTTTTCTTTATAGCGTTTTATTATTATTAGTATTATGCTCTGTGCGGTTGGCAAAACAATCCAACGGAATGTCTACAATCTGTTGCAGCCAATATAGTTTTAGGTCAGCTTCTCCAGCAAGTATCCTTCTTTATTTTATTTCCATTATGACAGTTTGGTTATTTTTTGCATCTTGGATTTATGATCTGATAAATATTTTTCTCTGCTGATACTCTCTCTCTCTCTCTCTCTCTCTCTCATTTTTGCTAAATCAGTCGATTTTTGTGTAAAATGTGACAATTTCCCTCAACTGCAGTAAATCAAGGCTCTTGTGTCACAATAAAGAGACCTTGACACCTTCCACCAATCCCCATCACTTTCTTGCAGATAAACACAGAAAATGGCTTTCATAATTCAGCCTTTTGTGCCCAGAATAAACAACCTGATGGATGTCAAAATGTGTTTCACCTCATCAGGAGAGCGGAGTGCTTATTTTTTCTGCTAGAATCAGACGTCCTGGTCAAAATAAAAAAGGAAACTAATATCGACTAATATCACAGTGGTGGATTTATGCCACCCGAGGAGGAAAGAGTGTATTAGTGTGTGTGTTGAGTAGCAGCTCAGACATCTCGCTGCTCTGACCACAGTCAAACATGCATCCAAAGTTTAACGCCACAGGTATCCCACAATTCACTGGGCTCCCATCTGCCCTGCACAGCATGTACGCTCTCATTTACATACTCTATTCATGCACAAAACACAGGCATACATATGCTTACACACAAAGACAATGCACACATACATTACAGTATTGCTCCACTACACACAGACACACACACACATCCTTTCACACACATGCAAAGACACACACACACACACAGACAAGCTCCAACAGCGTGATGATGTAATCAGAGATCATACGAGCATTTCATTAGGACACGTTGATCCTTCATGAACTCATGAGAGCAATCAAAGCTGCCGCTGTTTTCCTAATTGGAAAAATTCATATTAATTCATCATAATGGTGAGAGGAGCGGAGCTGGATAAAACTTCCCACTGTGAGAGTGATGTGTGATATGTGTGAGTGTTTCACAGCAGACAACCAGTTTTGCCAGCTGAAAACATTCACCTGTATGTATAATGACACCCAGGGGTGCAAAGAGTACGATTAGCATTGCTCCATAAATAGAGCCAGTCTCCAATCAACCCTCTCCTTCTCAACCCCCCTCCACCTCTCTCTGTAGGCATGTGCGTGTGCCATGATTAACTCTGCAGGCAAACAGAAACAGACTGTTTTCATGAAAGCTGGGATTTTCCAAAGTGCTCTCAAAAAGTTACTTACAGAGCAGCCAGGGGCAAAGCAGTGGGGGTTTATGGTTACATTTGTCAGCTCTGTTTTCTAAAAATGTCTGTGGTAATATAATAAATATAAATATAAGTCTAAGACAGTAACACTACTGCACTGATCACGTGTCAGAAATCAAGAGTAACGCAACTTCATTTCTGCCAAATTGTACAATTGTATAATCATAATTTAGATAGTATTTTGTAGTAAATGTTCATGACATTTTTGGTTTTATGCACTTTAGAGCTTAAAGTTGAATAAGTTAGATTTAGAAGGATGTTGTGCAGTAGTTCTCTAATGAAGGAAAATGAGTTAAGTCTTATTGTAGGCACGAGTGACTGAATTTGCTCTGCGGCTCGGAGATAACAAGGCACTAACGCTGAGGCCATGTCCATAGAGAGGGAAAACTTTCTTAAAATTTTTTCTATATTTATTGGGAAAGTGAAAATAGAACTTTTTTAAAACACTGACTTCAGATCACTGACTTGTGCTTTGTTGTGCAGGGCCATTGCAAAGGCTTGTGCATTTAATGTATGTATTAACTTTTTGGAAACACTTCTGTGTGAATGGGGATTTTTTTAAAGTAAGAAATAAAGTTGTGCTTTGAAAAATTAAATACCAGATGCAGCTTTAGTTTTTGCATGGTTACTAGCAGTAATCTGATTGAAGCTGCTTAGTTATATTAATATCTACTTTGTCATCTAACTTGTGGTGTTGCTGGTGTTTCTTACTGGTACCGGATGCTGGTTTAATTTAGAGTGCGTTCAGCATCAAAATTCAGAGTATGAAACATAGTTGTGAAAGAACATCCACAGACTGTATCCTGTTACAATAACAGCTCAACTAATTTTCTTCTTAGTCAATATTAGAGTGATTTAAAATAAATCTCACTTTAGTTCAGTCAACTTTCATTTTGTTATGAAGTTATGAATTTTACACGTGAAAGAAGTTGAACACACTGCTGTAACTTTTGGACCTTCTATGGTAAGAGTTATTAAGTTAGAGATTAAATTCATAATCACCAATATGTCCTTGATGCAAATGCATATATGTGCATCTATATGGTAAATATTTCAAAACAGTCTTTGAAGCAAGCTCACCTTTCTGTGTGAGAGAATAATTAAAAGCCATTTCAAAATGCTTCTAGTTTTCCAACAACAACTGATGTGGCTCTGACTAATTCATGATCAGTCACTCATTGTGAGTGTGTGTATGCATATGTCCGCTGTGTCTTCATTAACAGCAAACAAAGCCCTGAAATAAAGATAAATTTTTTTTGGCCGTGAGATAATCCAAGTTCAAAACCAATCAAGATCAGACAGAAAGATACAATGTGAGTCAGACTGAGGTTTGATGCTTACATAGGACTTATCACTAAAGTAAATTACAGACTTGATAAGGCGGATCGGAGGTTTGTTTGTGTGTGTGTGTGTGTGTGTGTGTGTGTGTGTGTGTAAGATATTTACCTCAAGCCAAGACATTGATGCCGGTTAGTTGTTGCAGTAGCGAGACAGCAGCTGAAACAAAACAACAAAGAAGTGATTTCAACATTCATCACTCATAATAATCCAGTTTTGTCAAAAGACATAACTACAAGTCGATCATTATGAAGTATACTCATAGGCTTTTTTCCACTTTAAGGGGACATAAGAGAGACTGGCTATCTGATGCAGCTTTAGTTTTTTTTTTAATCTCTTTTTTAAAATTTCTTTTATCTACTTTGTCATCTAAGTGTTGCTGGTGTTTCTTACCAGATGCAGAGTAAATATTATAGTTTGAGGTTTTGTCATATTTCCTGTTTTATTTTGTAGTATTCTCCTCCCTTTGTGTGTCTTGTGGTTTTATTTCCTGTCTTTGTTTGCTTTCCCTCCAGTTTTTATTGTTGGACCCTCCTTGATTGTTTGCACCTGTGTTTCGTTGTCTCAACTCCCTTAGGGTATTTAGTCCGGGTCTTTTCCTTTGTTCGTTGTTGGATCATTGTGTTCCTGTGATGTGCGGCTCCCTACATGTGCGTGTGTCTTTGTGCCGTTGTCAAGCGGTCAGGCACTTGTTTCTGTTGAGTTCGGCTGGAATGATTCTTTGTCTCCCTTGGACTGTGTCTGGATTCTGGACTTTGAACTTTGCCCGCTCCCTGTTGGATTTGTTTAGCCTCGTTGGACTCATTTGTTTCTTCCACTGCCAGCCAGTAACCCATTTTCCCGTACCCGGACCTGTATCTGCCTACCCGCCTGTTACCTGTCTGTTGCCTGTCTGTCTGCCTGTACCTGCCTGTAAGCTATGTCACCCAATAAATACTGAAGTCACCCCGAATCCTGGTCTTCTGCATTTGGGTCCTCATACTGCACCACATACGACACTAAAGTGACAAATAAATCATCCATCACTTCACTATCTGCAGAGATTTCTGGCATTCAAAAGTAATTTTCCTGAAAACCTGAATCACTTTAAACCTTTGCTTTGACCATGTTATGGTTTCACTCGTAAAATAACTTTGAAAATAAAAAATATAAAATATAGGAAGTATAAGGAAGCGAGAATGTACTTGTAAAGTAGCCTATAAAAACTCAACATGAATGAGGACTCTCTATAAAGTAGTCATGACTCATCAACACCACCTGGCATTATCTGCTCAGTGATGACTGATGGATCTATGAGCATGCCAGAGGCATCACAAAGGCTAAAAAGCCTTTCTATCCAGCCAGAAAGTACTTTTTTAACTTTGAGGTGATTTGTTTATTTTCAAGTCACACACACAGAGTGCTGAACCCACACGGGCTCAGAAGATGCAGCTGTAAAACAAAATTGAATACAATAAGAAAATTATTACACAAACTCGACAGCAGGGACAAAATGTGTTGTCTCATCTTTAAATTAAATTTGCAAACATGGACACTCTTAAGCGCTTCATGTGACGGACAATAAATCATACAATGTTAAATGGGCTGCACTTTTTCAGGGCTTTTAACCTGAGTACAAAGTGGTTCACAATACCTTATTTTCAGGCCCGTGAAAATAACTTTATTTATATTGCACCTTTTGAAACAAAGTTACAAAGTGCTTTACAATAAAAACAAAATGTTAAAAGTAAATAAAATCCAAAACATAAGATATAAAACAAGATAAAGGACACCTGGTGAGATTTTACATTCCACATTGGTTAATATTTTAGGCCGATTCCAGTATTTTTTTAGACTCAATATATTATATTTTGACTAATTTTAGGCCAATAAATAAATAAACAATCCCTTATTTCCCCATCAGGATTTTATTCCTGGTAGTCAGCAGAATTGATGACCAGTCAAAACTATATATCTCCAAAGTGGTGACTGTGATTTTTTCAGATAAATTGAAGGATTAAGTGTTCCTTCACAAGGTAAATCAATTCTACTTCTTAGGCTAAATAAACCACCAACATTATTATGAAGCTGAAAACAGGACTGTTTTTCTTGGCTAATGAAAAGCTGATACTTTGGAAATACATGTACTTGGCCTAGTGGTTTATGAAAAGGGTTTTGGGGTTCAGTGTCTTGCTCAAGGAAACTTCAACACGCAGGAGGAACTACCCACCCTGAGGTTAAAGCGGTACTCCAGTGTTTTAGTATTGCACTGGGGACTCACAAAAGACAGCAGAGGTCAAGATATCCAGACTTTTGGTCCCTACTGTAGTATGAGTCAAGCTCCAAAAACACTTCCCATAATGCAACTCAATAGTGTCTTTCATTAGACGCCACCTGCCAACTTCTCTCAAACTCCACACCACCAGTATTTAATGCAGGCTTTTGCCATTAAAAAAAGTCTCAAGCCCAAGCCTAACCCTGATGGCATCACAATGACGTCATCAGGGTTATTTTCACAGACTTGACAAAGCTCCTCCAGAGTCACAGAAGACATTACAGTTTTCACAGAGTAAGAAGCACTCCTCTTGATGAGTAAACAGAAATTGATGTGTAAAACTAGTGGATTGCTCCTTTATTGTTGTCTCACCAGAGTTACTGCTGCCTTTTATAAATCACATAAACAAATCATCTTCCTCTCCGGTATTCGTTATGTTGATATATTAACACTTCAAAGGATATTTCTGTTGTGTCACGGCTCTCATAAGATTATTGCACTCTGCAATCAAAATTTAACTTTATTTCTGTCAATTACAACCTACAGTAGCTCAAGGGGACATAATATGAGGAGCCGAACCAAGGAATCAGTTTTATCAGTTGTATTTTATGTTAGTCAATAGGAGTCAATGAAGGTCATGGATTATTAAACTTCCCTTTAGACAATAAATAATGCATTCAATCTACTATTCAGTTTTATTTTTGTACAAACATAATAAAACACAAGAACATGGAAATCTTCACAACAAAATGTTTTATTCACGCTTAGCATCCCAAACTGTCAACTATATCAAGTTATCAGACGTTCATTGTAAAGACAAAACATCTTCAGATTTACACTTCTGCTCTCTGTGCTGCTTTCCAGTGTCTTCATGAAGGGTTTTAATGTGAAGACCAATCAGTACCAATGCTTTTGCATAGTTTAGCCCTTAAACACAGAGTGGACATTTGCTGTCCATCCTCATTCCTCAAAATTAGGGCTGCAATTAACGATTATTTTCATTATCGATTAATCGTTTTGTCTATAAAATGTCAATAAAATTGTGAAAAATGCCTTTTGTAATTTCCCACAGTCCAAAATCCAAATATATTCAGTTTACTATCATGTATGACAAAGAAAAGCATACATCTTCACATTTAAGAAGCTGAAACCTAATTTTCTGTCGACTGAATTTAATTTAATTGGTTTATCGACTAATCGTTGCAGCTCCACTCGACATCTGCTGCTAACTCAGTATATCTAACCTTTTTCTTCTCTTTTCTGCATCCTCCTCTGGTTGTAAAGTCTGCATAAAATATAACTCCCTCAGCTGTTTGGAGGTGAGAAAGGAGTCAGGGTTTGAACTTTCAGTCTTATTTTTCATTCTTTCTATATCCATATTTCTGTCACTTTTCATGGGAACAACTGAGTGCAACACTATGAATGTCTTCCAGGAGAGACTGTCTGAACATGTGCCCCACCCCCTCACACCTTCCAGTGTGGCTGTTTGGAACAACTACAAACATTTTTGATTCCCGACGAATGAAAGTAAACTTAAACAAATTCTTAGATCAAGAGGTCTCTCCAGAAGAAAGCAGTACGGTAATCTGCAGGATGCTGTCGGTTTCATTCGTGAACAGTTAGTGTATCTGTACTGTACTGGACCCCAGAGGGGTTTCACTGAGGAGAAGGAGACGTCTCCAGAGGCAGACTTACAGATGTGCAGTTGAATCTACTTCATAAAGCTAATGTGCTGTATTTGTATAGTGTGGAGCAATAAGTGATGTTCCCTATACATACAGCTCCTACCCAGAAGTTTAATAATGTTCTATCTGATAACTTCTTTGCAATGGACATCATATAAGGTGAGGTGTCCATAAACAATGCTTAATGCATTAACTTGAGATTCTCCACATTACCTCCCATTACAAATAGACATACGGCTCAGAAGGACCGCAAAATATTGCGAGGTAATATAAAAGTAGTCCTCAAAAATATTCTCGCCGTGACCTTTAGGGGGCTCCATATAACCCAGCCCTAAGATGCCCTACATCTCAAATATGCTTGATGCCTGGACTCTTCATCCTCACAAACAAAATTTTATCATGTTCACTTTTTGCACTCACTGAATTTACTCCTAACAGCTGCTGTTAAACCCTTCAGTCTCCAGGTATATTGGCAGGTTTATCAGTTTTATTAAAGACAGTGTGACATTTCCGTTGTTTCCTTACAACATGAACAGTCCTGAGAAACATCCACACTTTACTACTGCTTCTTTAAGAAAATATGCACGTCTCCATGGAAAAGCAGCCCGTGCTGCTCACCAAACCCAACAGTAAACAGGACCTGCTGTTCACATGCTGGAAGCAGATCTCAGCCTGCACATTCATGGTTTCTCATATTTGAAATGTCGAATTACCCATGAAATGTAAAAAGGATGCCGTTTTTACATGCTCAGACTTATAAATGAAAGTAACTCTTTTATGCCTATCTTCAACAGTATCCCCGTTTTGTGTTTGCACAAATGGCAGAATAATAATTGCTTGAAGTTATATCCAAGATTTAATGTATATTTAACAAAGGAAAACACACAATCTGCCTCTGGGCTTTATTGGCTAAACCAGCACATTTCTACCTCCACAAGGATTTTATGTGTTCACTCATGTTGGCTTTTCTGTTTGCTAGTTAGCACAATATCTCAGATGCTTGTTTACAGATTTGAATGAAATCTTGTGGAAATTCAGGCCATGGCTAAAAGAACAAAGAACAAAAGGACAAAGTAATATGTTCCAGGTTCAGATCCAGGTATTTTCCAAGTATTTCTTAACATTACCACAGAGGGCATTTTTGAAATTATTTCACATTTTTGCTTGAGCTAATGTGGTTACCTGAATGAAAAAACTCAGACACACAGACACATGTATCTCATTATTGTCTATCCCTACTTTTATTTTGATGCACAATAAAACATTTTCTATAAACCCTTTTCCCAGATGACATTTTGAAATATCACCATAGAAAAAGCACTAGTGTAAATAATAAAATGAATGGTGGCTGAATTCCATTTAGCTGCTTCAATTTCAGGGTCCTGGTATTGTGCACGCTGACTCACTGTCACACTGTCATGGTTTACTGGGACACTTGAACAGAACAGAGCCATTGTTAACGTTATTAGCAACACCTGAGCATTACCTTCTATAGAGTTGTGAAGTGGGAGTGTTTTTCACCATTTTATATTCCCCCGACTATATTCGACTCCCCCGAACGATCATATAGGTTTATGTTATGGCCACCAGTTTGAATTATTTCCATTTTGTGTCGGAGAAGTCATGTATTGTCAGTTTGGCATGGCGGACGGGTCTAAATATTATAATACCCATGAGTCTCGGTTACCGTTGCTATGGAGAAGAAGCCAGTCAGTTGCGAATGGTTGTTAAATTTGTGAACAAAAGACGGTGTTGCTGAATCAATCAAAAATTTACCCAGAATCCAAAAGTGAATTTATTTAAGCTGTAGATTTTGCTCTCAGGTTTCTTAACACCGTCATCTTTGGCTTCTTTGGCGCACAAAGCAGAATTTTAAGCTCTGTGACTGGATGTTTCTTGCCAAAATGCACCTTGGGAGTTACAGTTATATTCTCCCCCAAAGTTTTTGGCTTTTATCGTCAACTTTTTATCAAAGAATCAGATATTTTCTGACGTAGCTGTTAATTCTTTTTGGACGGATGATTCAACTAGGAGAGTTTCATGTTGATAGGGGACAAAGAAATACTCCAACTGTGAGTCACGTAACATCGGCTATGGGAAAAATGAATGGGACTTTTACCTCCGCCCCAAATAGTGCCTCCCACTTCGCCACTATATGACGATCAAAATGTCTGCTGAGAAAAAGGCACCAGATTTAGAGCGCTCTACACTCTCTGAGCGCTTTCTAGTTATAACTACAGTCTATGAATCCTTCCTCATGTCTTTTTAAACTTGGTGCTTTACTTATATCTTTTACCTCTAAGAAATAAAATGCTCAGCTTTCAGGTTTTCTAGTGGTCCTGGAAACCCTCTGCCCCCTGATACGCTCCACTACAGTCTGCCACACACACATCTCTTCCCAGTTTCACGATGCCTTTTGACAGTGGCAGCCACAGTGCAGCAACAGTGCTTTGAAATTTTGGTCAGTTTCTTTTCTAAGGCAATCTTTCACTTCTCAAAATAATGTCAGCATGTCTTTTCTCTGTCGTGAGCTGACATTTACTTCCAAGGATGAAGCCATCATTAATGTTACTGGTTACATGTGTGCTTTTTCTGCAATGACAACTTATAACATCTGCTGTGAGAAGGGTCTATTTAAGGGCCTAATTGGCAAGCTCTCAGATACTAATGAGTCTCCTAATTAGTGCTTCATTAAAAGGAAGGTGCATTAGGAAGGTCAACCACTTAAATCTTTGTAATCAAAATTTCAAAAGCATTTCAGTTCACTAAAGTGTCTTCAGTACAAATATTTCACATTTTAGAGCAGTGGCAGTGAATTCAAAAGTGAAAATGCTTTTAATTTAACCATTTTCAAAACATTAACTGGCAGCATGATATATAGCGCATAACATCTCGTGCTCTCTCGTATGTGTAGTGTGAGTTGAACTCCCCTGTCCTGGCACAGCAGAGTCTGTAATGATTACCTATCTCAGCAACGGCGTCCTTGTCTTAAATTCTACAATCAACCATCATAAAGTGAACACCCAAGGCGTCTTACGATGTTGTCATCGTGATGACGCACAGCAGATGATAAGGCTAAAGAGTCTGTGCAACATTCAAGAGCTTCACTACGAAACGAGATATTCACTGAGGGAAAATGTGAATCACACCCCCACCCCCAGTGGTGGAATGTAACTAAGTACGTTTACTCAAGTACTGTACTTAAGTACATGTTCGAGGTACTTGTACTTTACCTGAGTATTGCCATTTTATGCAACTTTATACTTCTACTCCACTACATCTCAGAGGCAAATATTGTACTTTTTACTCCACTACATTTGTCTGACAGCTTTAGTTACTTTTCAGATTACAATTTTTCATACCCTTCCTGCACACATTTTTGGCATCATTTGATTTCTCTGGGTTTTGTATTAAACTCTTTCATACTACAATTGTAACTTTATCTGAATTCAATTTTATGTCCACCATCACCTCTTTCATGCTTATCTCAGTTCAGTGCTACTATAACTCTTTTATTCTTGACTTTATTTTGCTTAACTCAACTAATTTTTTTAATTTTAGTTCTAATTTTGTAAATAATTTCTATCTACAGTCTTGGACAGCTTAGCATTTCATTACACATTGTACTTCTATAATGATGTATGTGACAGACAAACATTGATTTGATGTAAATTATGTCATTATGTACCAAAAAAACTAATTAAAAAACAGCACAGTATGTTAAGTTCAAATAGTTTTAAGACTACAGAGAGAGATGTCAGTGAGTAACAGTAAGACCAGCTCAAACAGTGAATGTTACTCACTGAGTAGCCAAACTCAGGCAAACAGAGGATACAGTGCCTTCGGACAGTAATCACTAAGGGACAGGAGAGAGTCATAGTCATAATCGATCTACTTATAGGTGTGTTTCTACTCTATTTCCATGTTTTCTATTCTGTTTTGCTCTCTGCTGCAGACTTGTTTCTTCAATTTCCTCTCATCTTTCTTCCCCAGTCTTCCCTCTCTCTGAGTTTCAAACCAGCGACTCTGCAGTTTGTTAAGCACAACAGCTATGACAAATGACATAGTTTCTGCAACAAGACAGCATAAAGCCTCAACCACACTTCAGAAATAGTAATTGGGGCACCCTGGTAGCTCATCTGGCACACGCCCCATGTACAAGGCCTTACCGCAACCCACGGCCCTTTGCTGCATGTCATCCCCTCTCTCTCTCCCACATTTCCTGTCTCTCTTCAGCTGTGCATATCAAATAAAGACAAAAGCCCCCAAATAGTCTTAAAAAAATAGTAATTACACTAAACAAAGGCTGCTGCTGTGACAAACTTCAAAACTGACAAATAAAGTCTGAATTTCAGTCACCTGTCAATAAAATCCCAGGTTGTTTTTTTTTCAAAGCAAATTCTTCTTCTCACCAGTAATTTCTGAGGAAGTGACAAGAACAATGCCATTTTTCTGTCAAATTACCAGTGAGTCATGCAGACAAAGAAAAGCAGATTTAGGTATTGGCTCTGCAAATGTTTGCAGATCAAACAGCTTGAGATAGTGATGGATGATAAGAGCGGCTCAGTGCTGGAGCAGCACGCCATCTAATGGACACAGAGAGGACGGTCACGACTGGTTTTCTGTGTTTTTTTCTAGTTGAATTGATGACACTGAATGATTCCCAAAGTTTCCCACATCAGAGAAACAGGTTTGACAGACCGACTTTAACCCTGAGGAGCCTGCTATGGCTCTGTGCTGTAACTGTACTATAAGTGTGAAGGTAAGCACAGGTACAGTGAAAAACACTCTTATACAATATATCTCACTGCAAAAACCTTATACCTTAAAGGATCGCATTTTCCTTTCAGGCTGGAACCAGTCAGACAAAAAGTCTTCAAAACTCCTCAAAACTCTGGGGAAACAGCATAAAAAACGTCAAGGATCCCTGACCACTTGAACGGCTGACATTTTGAAAAGAGGTGAGCAATTTGGGCAATTCAGGTGTACAAAATCCTATATAATTTTTTCAAAAGTTCTCAATTCTCATTAATTTAGACAAGAGAACTACAAACAATAATATCCTCATATAAGAAATCTGTAACAGCACTATAATGACAGAAATAATTAGCAATTACAATGAATTATCAGCTAAATGTATTTTGAAAAATAACAACTCTTCTTTCGATATTTTTCCTCATGTTGCTGGTTTGAATCCACAGACTGACTGGAAAAATGAGTAGTGATCTCTTTCTTTCTTTCAGTCAAAAAATACTTTTGAGCAAGGCAATAAACAAGAGCAATGGACCCTACCAGAACTAGACAGCAGCTAAAGGAAAACCAATGTTTAAATTAAAATATATGACTTAAAGAAGGCTAAAACTGATCCCAACCAGAGGATTAATGGGAAACAAACAAAGTGCAGAGACAAAGAGTAGTCTGCATGGTGAGATATGAATTTACTAAAAGATGTGACATTTTTCTTCTCACACTTCTTCCTTCCAATTCTGACAATGTGTGTGAGACAGAAAGTCAGACAGAAATAAAGATAAAATAAACAAAATAAATGATGATAGATTAAATGAGATAAGTTTTAGCCAAAGCTTTACCTCTTCCACTGAATAAGGGATAAGAGGGGGGAGAGATATAATGAATGTGTGTGTCTGTGTGTGTGGGGGGGGGGGGTTATAAAGAGACAGAATGAAGGAAGCAGATATGGAGGAAGGAAGGAGATAAAGACAGGAGGAGGGAACGCATAAATATTTTGTGGAAATACATTCCATGTTGGTTTGCTCATGAAGCCAGTCCAACAGACACAGCTCTGCTTACTGTACAATACAACTGTAAACTATTGCTACTAATACTACTGAACATGTGCTGCACTGATCTTATGATAAACACTGTACAGGATATTATACAAATATTACAGCAAGGCAAGTCCAGGCGGGAATATTACAATACTATGACGAACGTCCATAGAAATATTTTATGGTTTTACAGGATAATCATGGGAATATTCAAGAAAACATTGTTGTAAAGAGACACAAACACACTATTCAAGCCAATTAGTGTATTATAGGGATGAGATATTACATTCATTAAGATAATTTAGTCTAAAATCACTACTGAGTATCACAGACAAGCTTTATGTCGCTATGAGTATGTATTATAAGGATAGTACAAGACTCACACAGGGAAATCTGTGATTTTTCAGAATTTTCTTTTTCCAGGAGCAAACTGTCAGCCCCTCGGTTTTCTTCCTTACTTTGTCATTGTTAAACATGTGGCCTACATATCAAAGACATCAGCTGTTTCTCTGAGCGCATCTGCCTTAATATCACAGTTTTGACGTCTTGAGGCTTAAAAGACTAATTTTCACTCACCTCAGCGACCGGCAGTCCTTTCTCGTGGCGTTTTTTCTTGTAGGAAAATACTGAACCTGTTGGAGTTGTCAGTCAGGTAATACTGCTGCAGTTATCGCTGTTTTCCATTTTTATTGCAGCGAGTTACTTATATAGTTAAACTTCAAACTCTACAACATGCAGCGCCGCATGCCCGGCCGGCCGTCACTGTGACGTTGACGACCGGATCACATGACAGGAAGTGTAGCTCTGAGACGTAAACAACTTTACTATGTTAACCACGAGTTTTGCTGAAGCGGATTTCTGACCACTTTTACTGCTCAGCATTGACCTGTGTGTTACAGACAGAAAATAACACACACACGAACCTAATTCTGTTTGTCTGTTTGCTTATCTAACATTTATTTAGGTCATACAGGCCTAGCTGTAATTATTCATGACTATTTATTTCCCTGCATGTTTTTCAGTTACTCATCTTTCTCGACCTTTTGTCTGCTATTTATGGACTCCTGCTCAGTCACTCCCTTTAATATCTATTTATCTATCTATGATATATGCAAATACTCCATTATAAGTAAAAGCCCTGCATTTAAAATAATACAAATTTACTTAAGTACAGATGTATTATAAGCAAAATCTACTCAAAGTATCAAAAGTGAAAGTCATCCAAATGGCTATCTATCTAGCTATGTATCAGTCATTTGTTTGTTGGCTTAATTTATTCATAATACAAGGGATTAAAGCTATATATATATATATTTCATTTAATTTTCCACTACGCCCTTTCCTGCCAGGAACTTTGCTTTTTCATTTCATTGCCAATAGGTTACAACACAGTAAAAGCCTTTTTTCATTTAGCACAAACAGGCCAAGTAGTGATTTTATGCACATTACAATTGAAAGTGGGTCAAAAAAAGAGAAGAAAAAGAGAAAACAATATAAAAAAGATGTATCAACCAAAGTCAGCCTTCAGGTCTTATGTGAAAACATACTTTGCAACCGTCCAGGATGCCAACATCTACATCGTTCACTTCCTGCTTTCTTACTGTGCAGACACTTTGCTGCTTGCTCTTGCCCCTGCTTGCATTCTTTTGCGGATTTTCTTGCTTTTTCTTTGCTAGAAATGATGAACAGCGGCTCCTCGATATTTATATTGGGACTGTAATCTATTCAGATAAAGTAATTGCTATTGCCATATCTTCAGCACTTTTATGACCTCCTCAGTACTATGTGAGTGCAGCCTACCAACAGCACAAGCCTGTACTGCAGTGACTGGATACTTAGCTAAAGCTAATTAGCAGCAAGATGCCTCCCTTGACCATTGACAACTTTGACAAACTTCTACAAAAAATTGCAATGATGGTAACAAAAATCTGGTTAGAAGTGAAGAACATGTAAGTGAATGGACTATGTGGTAATGACAGCGCTTTACCATGGACTCAAAGCAGTAGACAAGAGCATGCTAACACACGGCTAATTAGCACCAACAAGACTACCAATAAACAGGAGGTCTGTGTACCAGATAATAACTTGTTTTGCAACAAGTGGTATCCTCCAGGGAGGATACCACTTGTTGCAAAAGCCTAAGAGTAAATAATTTCCCTGGGAAATGGGAGGACCAGTAACAGGCAGAGCCCAGCGCCCTGAGATTTGTGATGCGACAGGTTGCGACATGGCTCTTAACTGCATGCACCGTTCATTCAGTGCACTTTATTGACAATTTCAACTTTTTCTGGGACAGCAGACATCTTTTTAAGGCAGATAGACTCTGCCTTAACAAGTCAGGAGTCAAATTGTTCATCTGTAACCTATTTTACTTCCTACGTCACCCATCTGTTCCCTCTGCCAAGGACAAAAGACAAGAGGAATCAAAACAGGAGGAAGACATAACACAGCGCGGTAGAATCCTTGAAGGAGAGCCACCTCAGCCCCCGCCTGAAGAGATCTTTAATCATCAGAGACATCAGAGCCGAGAGGAAGAGTCTCCACCCCCCTCACCAACAACCACCGGTGAGGATTCACCTGCTTCACCCCCCCAAACCCCATCCAGGTCATCCTCATCTCCAGGCATCCTTTCTCCCTCCTCCCCCTCTTGGAGTTCACTGACCAGATGAAAGAGCTGGAACCAAACGTACCCCCCACCCCTTCCCTTGCCCTGCTCCCATTTTCTCTCCCCTAAACCCCCCCCAACGACCTCAGAATCATCCTCTGTCACCCCAGCCCAATGAAGGTACAGTGTGTCAACTTGCTTGTGTACAAAATACAGCAAGCTCTAACTGATATCTGCCGGGTCCAGGCTACAAGACTAATGGCACTCGTGACTCTTCCCTGGACAAGCCAGGGCCCTGTGTGCTGCTAGCTTTCTCAATTCCTGTCAATAGAAAAAGAATGGAAAATCTGTTAAGAAACAGGAAGCACTCAACTGATTCTGCAAATTTATCAAATAAGGCATCCATTCCTTATCAGCCACAGCCTGTCACAAAGAAATGGGCAGATAATGCTTTTAACACACTGAATTTATCATTATTAAACGTCAGGTCTTTGGCAGGAAAAACTGTTTTAATAAATTATTTTTAGCATGAAACAATCTTAATTTCATGTTTTTAACTGAAAGTTGGTTAGACAAAGATAACAGTGTAGCTGTTCTTATCGAGTCTGCCCCTCCCAACTTCAGTTTTATGAGCAAAGCTAGAGTGCATAAGAAAGGAAGTGGAGTTACCATTTTGTTTAATGATTCCCTCCAATGCAAGAAGATGTCTTGTGGAAATTTTGCTTCTTTTGAATTTGTGGCTCTTCAGTTGAATTCCTCTTCTCAAGCTATATTTCCACCTACAGGCCACCTAAATACTGTGCAAACTTTTTTGATGACTTTACTGAACTATAATCTGTATTGACTTTGAGTGTGTAGTCATTGTTGGTGATTTTAACATCCATGTTGACAACCTCCAGGACTAATGAACTGTGTTGTGCTCTTGATAACTATGGCTTGTGACGGAGCCCACACACAACAAGGGGCACACTCTTGACTTAATCATCTCCAAGGGTCTGAACATTTCTAAGGTTGTAGTGACTGATGTTGCTCTCTCTGATCATTCATGTGTTTTCTTTGAGAGTGCTATCTCAGTGAAAACAAATGTTCAAACAGAGGTAATCACAAAACAGTATATCACTGAAAACACCAGTTATATTTTTTCAGGCTTTCTCTTCCACGCCCGCCCTCTCTAGGGTCACACTCGCTCTTGCTTGTAGACTTGATGTAATTGATGTCATTGCACCCACTAAGGGTCTCTGGTAAGAAAAGATCTCCATGGAGAAATGCCACGCTGGTAAGAATAGAGTGTCGTAAAGCTGAACGCAGGTGGCGAAAAACAAATCTTAAGGTTCATTATGACATCTATAAAGAGAGACTTTGCATTTATAATTTGGAACTGAGAAATGCAAGGCGGTCCTTCTTCTCTGATATCATCACCAAAAACAATGATGCACGTGCCTTGTTTGCTATGGTCGACAGGCTAACAAACCCTCCTGTGTCAGTAGCCTCTGAACTTCTATCCACCAGGGCCTGCAATGAATTTTCCTCCTTCACTGACAAAAGTCTCCATATCAGGTAGAGGATGTGTTGTCCCTGTGTCCAATTAAAATCAATTCAAATAGCACAGACACAATTTGATCAACCATTAACAATAAAAACTTGGAGGACATTATAGAACATCTGAAATCCTCTTCCTGCTGCCTTGATATTCTGCCAACAGGCTTTTTCAAAAATGTTTCTAACTGCATGGCCTCAGATCTTCAACAAATTGTCAACATGTCTCTTCTCTCAGGTGTCTTTAAGTAAAATCATTGAAAAAGCTGTTTTTCAACAGCTGAACAACTTCTTGGCATTAAACAGCTGTTTGTCTTCCAGTCAGGTTTTTGAGCACACCACAGCACAGAGACTGCTCTTGTTAAAGTCTTCAATGTCATCCACTTAAACAGTGGCAGAATTTCAGTCTTGGTATTATTGGATCTCAGTGCTGCATTCAACACGGTCGACCACAACATATTACTAGACCAAATGGAAAACTGGGTGGTACATTCTGGCTCAGTATTAAACTGGTTTGAATCCTGCTTAAAGGACAGGGATTACTTTGTGTCTATAGGTAATTACACATTTGAGCGGTCTAAAATTACATGCAGAGTTCCCCAAGGCTCCATTCTGGGCCCTCTTCTGTTTAACATCTACATGCTTCCACTGCCTCAGATTGTGGAAAACAACAAAATATCTTAACATAATTATGCAGACAACACACACATTTACATAATAATGTCACCAGGGAACTATAATCCAATACAAGCGCTGAGTAACTGCATTGAACAAATTTACGATTGGATGTGCCAGAATTTTCTTCAGTTAAACGAAGATAAAACCAAGCCAGTAATGTTGGTGTAGGCATGGACTCAGACCTGAATTTCAGCAGCCACATTAAAACAACAAAGTCAGCCTACTACCACCTTAAGAATATATCCAGAATTAAAGGACTTATGTCTCAGCAGGATTTGGAAAAACTATGCATTTATCTTCAGTAGACTCAACTGCTGTATCTGTGTCTTTACAGGTCTCTCTAAAAAATCAGTCAGACAGCTGCAGCTGATTCAGAACGCTGCTGCTCACATCCTCACTAAGACCATGAAAGTGGATGACATCACTCCAGTTCTGAGGTATTTACTGGCTTCCTGTCTGTCAAAGAATTGATTTCAAAATACTACTGTTGGTTTTTTATAAAACACTGAATGGTTGAGAGCCAAAGTACAATTCTGATCTTCTGATACATTATGAACCATCCAGACCTCTCAGTTCATCTGGGGCAGGTCTGCTTTCAGTCCCCAGAGTCAAAACTAAACATGGAAAAGCAGCGTTCAGTTTTTATGCACCATATATTTGTTTGTTGCTGCCTTTTATTAAATCAAATAATGAATCATTTCTTACACAGCACTATAACTTTTACTCTCCTGTTTTATCTTGTTTCTATTTTCTATTTAACTCTTTTTAAGTGTATTTAAATGTCTTTTTATATTGCCCTATGTTTTATGTAAAGCACTTTGAATTGCCTTGTTGTTTAAATGTGCTATACAAATAAACTTGCTTTGCCTTTTGTGTCTCACAGATGGACAGACTTGATTCTGAAGTAAAGGTTCCCTCACACTCACAGGTGTTATTATTCAGATGTCTGTTAATCAGATTTAAAGATATTTGGCAAACAAGTTGGGCCAGTACTTATGTTATCACTGGCAAAGTGTCTCAGTAGTGATGTTACACTCACAGACGCAAAGACAGCAAGACTACACCCTTATCCAGAAACACTCATTCTGACCTTTTTGGGTAATCCTCTCCATCAAACCCTGCCGACAACACGCTTTATCTCTGGAGGCTGAGTCATCTGTCTGGGGAAACTTGACATGACACAAGTGTGGGCGGCAACAGACAGCAGGTTTTGGGGGAAGGGTGCTGGGTGGTTCTTCTGAGCATAACTTCAATCTGCGTCAGGGATCACAACAACCAGTGATATGGAAAAGCAAAATACAACAAATTTAAATAGCATGTGTTTTGGGAATATTAATTTTATTTAATTGAAAACATTACAATTTTGTAATTTACATTTGTCTGACAGTATGTGTATAATGCACAAAGAAGAGACCGGGTTATATGATGATCACCCAGATTTTAAAAAACATGGATTTACTGCAATCCCTGAGCATAAACACGTTGCACTGCAGCAAAATTACTTTGTCGAAATAGTATGAAAATAGTAAATAATAGAATTTTTAATTCTTAATTGCACTGGAGAGAGCTGTATGTTGGATGTTAAGAGAATTAAAATGAATGAACGAGAGCAGCTTTGCCACACAGATAAAATTTGGGGATTACAAAGGTTTGTAATGTTTCTGCAAGCTAGTTTCTGGTCTATTGTTTATTAAAGGCAGAAATAATCTAATCAGCCAGGATTGCAGTCAGAGGCATGCCAAACTATAATTGTACCTACACTTGTTGGCATTATTTCTAGCTATGACTAAGTCTTCATATGTTACATTCCTATTTTTTTGTTTTTATCTCTTTTTTTTGGTTAGTTGGCCATAATAATTCTATCAAACTGTGTTTTTTCACTGCTCATGCTGAAATTTAACTCAACCAATGAGTTTATTTCTGCATCTGAAAACTGTTTGTAGGACTTCAACTACAATCTGCACTGGAGGCCAGGGAGGACACTATTCAGCTATACATCATTTATGGTAATAAATAACATGATACAAATTATATTTCACATACACTTGTACATTCCTATTGCCCAAAAAGGCATTTGTATGTGCAGATAACTGATCATGAAGACACAAATCCCCAAATCATTATGGAAACTTAAAATGTACTGTATTCTTATAACTTGTTACATGTAAGAGTGCAATTGTAAGTGATTACGAGGACATACATCTCCAGTTTGGGAAACATTACATTTGGCTGATTCCCTTTTCAAAAGAAACTATGGAGGAAGAGTTAGTGCAACAGTTGATTAAGCTTTATATATAAATGAGCAGAGTTAAAAGCAGCCAAATAAGCAGGTTAATGGTCAAAGCTGAGGCACAAATACTCCACTGTCATTGAAAGAAGTGCCATGTAAAGAAATAAGAGCCTGAGAGAAAAACATAAAACTTGTCTTTTCTTTTGTGTGGACAACATTTCTGTGCTTTTTTTCTGTCCAGAAACATCAGAGTCATACAGCAGACCAGACTCCTCCTGGACTTCAGTGTCCAATGAAGTCTTCTCTGTCATTTTGAGTACTGGGCAAATGGAGACTCCTCGTTCACTTTGCCCTGGAGTGATGAAAGGGAACAGCAAAGGGGTTAAAAACATATTCATAAGAACCTGCAACCAGCGTGGTGTTAAAATGTCTATATTGGATGTCTGGTGTTACAAACCTGCTTTACCAACTAAGCTAAACTCAAAAGTGATTCAGAAATAAGGCTCAAGGAGAGCAGCGCTGAGTGCTGCTTTACATTAAGTTTTTCTTTATTTGATTATCCGTTATCTATATCAACTTCTCTTCAGGGTAACAAGTAGGTGGAGCGTGTCCCAACATGCACTGAACTAATTTTATTTTATTTTAGGGATTGATACGGTAAACACAGCAACATTTGAAAAAAGAGAAACAATTGGCAAAGATGACAAAGTCAATACAGAGTTCTTCTTTTAACGAAGGACACTCATAACGAGACAGAAACAAGATTGCCAAGGACTTGCAAAGCAGAAACAGGAAATTACCATGTAAGAATGTCAAGACAAAAGCATAAATGACACGTAAGTGCATTCGTGGGTGTTAAATAGTAATTCTGACCACACTTCTTCTTCTTCCCAATCACATGTGTTTGATTCTGTTTGGAAGCTCCACATGCAGGACAAATAAAGATTTTCAGTAAATATCACTACAGTCTATATTCCTGTCACCTATTAAACCTGCAAGTTATCTGCTCATCATCATCTGCTCAGTTTGCAAAATCAGCTGTTTTTGTGTTTGGACCCATATGTTGTTGGCCATGTACTGTACGTGCTGCTGTGTATGTTCATATGCAGTACACTCTGTCCTAATCCAACACAATGTCCTGGAAGCTTTTTACAGCGGCTACAGCCATGTGGCAATAAAGATTTATAGATAGCTGGTGATAGTAGCTATAGTCTATAGAGTTTCGCTTTTGTATCTGGAGAGAAATCTCCCAGTTGAAACCTGATGTTTGGTTACATTTTCACCTGAAATTACACCTAAAGACTCCAGGATGCTGAGAGTGTCTGAATACCTGCTGACACACTGATGGAGTGCTAATGGTAAGTGCTGATTCATTACATGCTCACCACACACTGTCCTCTTTCTGAGACTTTTTCAACACACTGATAATCCAGTAAGGCTTCTTGTTTACGCAAAAGAGAGAGCAGCAAACCACTGTGCTTACAGCTGAGGGGAAAAGGAAGAAAATGACACATGGCAGTTATAAAAGTTTTACCTTCCAGCCCTTATACACTGGCAGGGTTGACAGTTCAATTCCCTGTGGAGCAAGACACTGTACCACTGCCACACATACACCTTGTTCACGTTTTAATCATATTCTACATAATCGTCAGCGAGTGTTGCTCCCTGCTGGTGGAAGTAACGGACAACTTGCACACACCACCTCACTATATTCTTGTCATATCATCATTGGTTACTGTACATTTTTCTTGGTTCTTAGTCTCATACAATTTATTTGTTAGCTTCCATCTTCGCTTGGATATGTGCATGCCTCGTCTAACTGTGGTTACAATTGCACAAAATGTTCAAGAGTTTACAGAAGTTTGTGTCATGTCTACAAGAATTTGACTGTCAATTTTAGGAAAACGATCTCGAATATAAAATAAGACTTTACAGCCAGCGGTACTTTGACCTAGCCTAAATGCTAATATCAACATGCTAACATGCTCACAATGACAATGCTAACGTGCTGATGTTTAGCAGCTATAATTTTTTACCATGTTCACCATCTTATACTAGTGTGTTAGCTCGCTAACATTAACGCTAACTAGCACTAAACACAAAGTACAGCTGAGGCTAATGGGAATGTTATTAGTTTTGCAGGTACAAATTGAAGTTTTGACCTGATGATGGTGCTAGATGAAAAATTAATGGATCACTTCATCCTCTGGGAACTATGAATGTCTGTACAACATTTCATGGCAATCCATCCAATAGTTGATGAGATATTTAAGTCTCAACTAACCGACCAACCGGCTGACCGATACGTTGCTAGCATGGCTAAAATCAGATGAATAACCCTTTTCAGTCTCATCCAAATGTGTTATGTACCCAATTTGGTAAATAATAGATTAAAAAAATTAAAAACGTCAGGTTACTGTTTTCTAACTTACCATCGGCACATCATCAAGTCTCTCGAAGTTGTACCTCCGTGATTGGATACATTTCACTGTGGCAACCACCAGCACGAGGACGAGGACGATACAGAAGATGCAAAGGATGGCCACGAGGCCGGGATTTGCTGCCAAGTCACTTTTTTCCCAATTGTGTGAAAGACCTGAGGGTGGGACAAACAAAAATGTTACCTTCCAAACTACTCAACAAACTGGATGACCTGCATTTCTCCTTTCGTCAAAAAAAGAGGGTGTTGAAAAGGAAAGAATTACAACTCTAAATGTGCCAGCAGAGGGCACTCAAAGTGCAAAATGTATAACAATCAACCTATAAGTAGTATGATCCATAGCAGTTTAACTGACATTCTTAGATCCACCATTTTGTTTGATCTGTGACCAAATAAATAATGACAAGCACCCTTTACATTCTCCCCTATTACCCTTGTTGGGGCATTATCTGTAGGTTTACTACTAGTAATACTTTTCTTCCTTGCATGAGTGACAGTGTAGCCAAATTAATTTGGCAGTCTATACATTTGTGAATCCAGTTTCCTTGTCACTGTACTAATATTTTTTTTACATTGCCTTGGTCTTGTTTGTGGTATCTCGTCTTTAACTGATTTTGAATCACTATCATCGAATTTTTTGTCCAATACTATTTTCACAGTTTCACAATTGCTTCCAGTAAAAACCTCGAAGGCCAGATGCTGTTTTCAACCTTTACTGGAAGTTTGTTAGCTCGCTTCATAGCTGTGCACCTACACACATAGTGAAGGCAGAAAAATTAATACATTCTTTTGTCTTAAGATTGTTCACATAAATTCTGCCCCCTAGTGGCCAAAAATGGATCAATGCAGCTTTAAAGTAAATAAAAGTAATTTGCAGCCTGTTATTTTACTGCTAAATAAAACTCCACACAGACTCACCTATTTCACTGCAAAAAAATTAACAACCATAAAGGGACCATATCTATATGAAGATGTTGCAGGTTTTTAATTTTGTCACTTTCTTAGAGGTGTAGATTCTTTAGATCACTGTCCTCTGATTCAGAATAAAGAGTAAACGCTCCAGCCCTTCAACCCTCAGCTCTGACAGTAGTCTGACCTGGGCTAGTTGTGTTTACGGTGGCGGTTGCAGTGACGTTTGGCGATTCTGATGCTGGTGGGAGTGTCGTTCCTTGGGAAACTGTCTTGTTGGACGTGTGGTTGATCGTAGCAGTCTGAGGAGGAGGGCTGGGATGTGCTTCTTCTGTTCTGTTGGGTGTTTGTGAGAAAGTTGAGGAAGTTGAGGACGGCGGTGACAATGACACTTTTTCTGAAGTGACTGCTGCGGTACTCTGCTGTGTGTTGTTGGTGGTTTTCACAGTGGGTGAAGGGACATTTTTCTTTGTCACAAACACACTGATGTTGTGTGCATTACTTGTGGTTGTCGTCAATAGCTGTGCAGCTGCAGAAGAACAAACAGCATGAAAAACAGATGATGCACAGCACTGACACCTGATCAAGATAAGGATAGTGGAGCGTGTTTGTTGGCTTTTCCAAGGTTGATAAAACAGCTGATATTTTAAACTAAAAACAGAGGCAAAGCTGGGAATTATGTGTCCTATGCATAGAAGGTGACTATGGGCCCTCCTCCACTTTAGATTAGCTTAATTTGATGACAAAGTCTGCACATACACAGTACTGCACTTGGACTCAACTTGGACTAAATATATGTACTGGCCACAGGCAATCTTTGAAAAACCCAGAGGCAGTGGCGGCCGGTTAATTCAGAGTCAGCAAGCTTAATAAATGATTATTAAATATTGAAAATGATCTTACTTTTTAAGCATTTTAATATGACTTCAAATGAAGATGTATGTATGAATTTAACTGCAAAAATTAGTCTATTTTGTATAGTCTTTCCTAATGGGCGCCGTTGCGGCCATGCAAAACACAGCTTCCTCCTCATCCCGCCTCCATATTATACAAGTAAATGGGAGTAAAAATGACAACTGAGTTTAAAGGAAGCCACATACTTTAAATCCACAGAGAAAATTATATTTTTGCTTTAACTTGTTGGTCTCAGACTACAAACCAGTCGTGTGCTGTAGTTTTTGTAGATTTTATTGTTGTAAAAGCAGAGCAGTATGGAATCGAAGTATCAAAGAGCTCCTGTACATTTTAGATTAGAGTTTTGTGTCAACTGCTGTTTCAGGTGCAAGAATGAACTCTGAATCTCTACTTTTAAGCCGACATAAGTCCTTGAAGTCATCAGAAAAAAAAGTGAATTTGACCTACATTGATCTACATTTCCACGCCAACTGAACAAACTCCATCTGCTGATGAAGATTGTGTGATATGATCAAAAGCTCCATAACAACTTATAAATGGACCTTGAGGTGAGATTGTTTTGTTGACTAATGAAGCTCTTTTCACAGTTCAGTTTTAGGTTCAGATGAGGCTGTTGACTCTGCAGCGTGTTTAATAAAGCAGAATTAAAAGGCCGTAAGGTAATGGTTTGTGTTTACTGGTGATGCAGACAAACAGCCGATGGTAAGCTGGCATTGTGTACGTGTGCGCGTGTAAAAGTGTTTGTAAAAGTAGCAGACGCCACAGTAGGTTTAAGTCAGGATCACTTTCACTGATTAAATATTTGCTTCAGTTTCCACCCAAAATGTGACCTTCCCATTTACGTTAACTTCCTCGTATGATTCACTGATAGCAGTTCATACTTCACTTTAATAATATGTATAAGACAAAATGCAGAAAGACAAACATTGACTTGTATTTTACAGATACACACATGAATATATTGCTTTGAATATAAAGGTTTGTGTGTTACTACAAGGCTGCATGTTGTCCAACTTTTAATGCAATCCTGGACTCAGATATTGCTCGATATTGCTGTTGTAGGTGTTAAAATTCTACTAAATACAACAATTTCCTGCATATTGAGAAAAAACCTGCACCAAACTACCTCAGACAAACCACTTGTACCTCCCTCTCACTGCAGCAAGTTTCCTGTTTGCATAACTTTGCATCTATATAAGACTTTAACACAACACTCAGGCAAATTCTCAAACAAATGATACACATCAGTTTAACAGGTAAAAATGTGAAATGCTGACTTACTTTTACAAACTGTCACTGCAAACAGGGACACCAGCACAATGAGGTGCATCGCTGCAGGCATGGTGAGAGAGGAAAAGGCTGGCGATCATATCGACAACATTCAAACTCCCACACACACACAGACTACATCCTTGACAGCAGGATGTGTTGAATGTGCTCTAAATGGTTGGTTGGTGCATGTCAAATCATGCTGGTTAGTCAATGTTTGAACATGGCTCCGTACTTGCTGTTATCAGGCAGACAGCTGCAGCTCACAGGTTTGTTTCTAAACTGACGTCAACACATTAAAGTGACATTTATGTCAGTAACTTTTATTCTCCTGTTCAATCAGTTTTATATACAATTCGTTTTACTTTTAAACTTATTTTTGTCTCTTTTGTGTCCTTTACATATTGTTTTTAATGCATTTCATGTCTTATGAATATCACTTTGAATTATACAGCATTTAAATTTAACTTATTTTTGCTTCTTGAAGATATACCATTGCACCACCTCTTTGTCTGCATGTACTGTATATTTACATTGAATAAAATGGCGTACACCTTTTACAATTACCTTACAGAATTTTGCACAAACCTTTTTGTTATTTGTTTTATCTTTTATATATATATTTTTTAGGCCCAAAGTCACTGGGATAGGCTCCAGTCACCCGCGACCCCTAACGGGACCAAGCGGTAGAAAATGGATGGATGGATGGATATATATTTTTAGCAGGTTGCATATTGGAATGACAAGACTATGTTTCACTGTAGTACGACAATGTTATTGAAAGGTGCAACACAAATAAACGAATTAGCTTATACTTTGTGTATTGTTACGGTTTGTACTGTATGACAATATGGAATGATTATTTCAAACAATACAAAATAAGTTTTTCTTGCAACATTGGATTGAGAGATAACACAAAGTCTTAGCTACAATGAATGTCCTTGGTCACAAAATTTTTCCTGTTTGATGTAAAGAGCAATAAATTATATTATCGCTAGAATTTTACATCTGAGGAAATGTCACAGAGAGCAATAAAGTGCAAAGAACTGAATCTCTTTCCCATTTAAACAGTAAAAAGTTAGGATTATAATTGAACAAATTAGCATATCAGAGAGGTTTCTGTCTTTCCTGATAAATTCTTTATTGCTATAAAGATTTATTTATTTATTTGGATCCCCATTAGCTACTACCAAGGTAGCAACTACTCTTCCAGGGGTCCACACAAGTAAACATTACATCATAATGTAAAAAAATTATGTAATTAAAGATCCAAGGCTAATAACAACAATGACAAGTACCCACTTTATATCTAAATAGTAAGTAAAACATTTCATGCAGCTCAAAAATAACAGTAGTACCACTAAAAACAGCAAATACGGTGACTGATAAAATAAAATGAAACAGAAATTAAACATAACCAAGAAAGTTCCTCATTAATTGATCATATAGTCAGATATTATGTAGCGAAACATGTCCTATTTGGAAAGGGGCTGGTGTTCCGTGCTCGTGATATTTTTTTAAACTCTTTTATTTCGTCTGTACATAACAGTGCGTTGCCTTGCATTAGTTTTTGAGAAAGGAAGTGAAAAACAACCTCTTGATGCACGCCTAGTATTAAAGTTATGGCCATTACTACTATATGAAAATTGATGGTACAGGACATTCAGGATTTTAGATGAAGTATTTTTTATAAAATAGAAAAATAACCACCCTGTTCCTCACCAATGACCAACCTAAGGTTATGTGCATTCTGATGTCAGCTCTTATTTGCTTGTCAAAACTTTATTATTATTATGAGGAAAAAAAAGACTACTGTGCGCCTTTCATCAAACAAAATGTATACAAGGAGCTACAAGAAAGTCATCACATACATTGAAAATGTCTGTTAACTTTAATTATTAAATTAATTATTTGGCAAATTTCATGTCATATCATTTTATTATTGCCATGCCTTTTTAAAATTACACTGAAACTAAAACTCAACAATAAAAACAATAAAAAATCAACAAGAAAAAATACAATTCATCAACATTCAGAATTATTTAAAGTCCTCTATGACGTCTGCTTGTTTTAAAGTTCTTCACACACATTAGCATGCTAATGATACATTTTTGATCAAATTTATGGTAAATCTGTTACATGAACAGTAGCAGCCCCAAAGATGTCCACAAAATAAAATATATGTAAAATATATATTGCTTCACAGATTTCTGCTTTCATGTTGGCACCATTTATGCAGTTTTTGCTGTCATCACATAAAACGATTAATCACCTGACCTGCCAAAACTAAAAGTATGTCATTCATAAATTAGATGCTGGAGATATACAGTACAGTATATCAAGTCAAATTTACAGTCACTAGTGTCAAACTACTGCACAGTCTATCAGGAATCAAGTTTATGCGAACAGTTGATAGTTCAGTTTGATATGATAAAAATATAAAAGATCAAATATTTAATAATAATCACAGTCATGCAATTATTTTTATATACCTCAAAGGGATAAACTAAAGACAAGAGATTATTTGGCATGAAAACAGAGCATAGCACTGGTTCACATGTTAAGGCAGTTTATGCAGGTTAATATGATATGGATATAAACACAGCAGCTGTTTAGAGAAGCTGTTTCACATCAATAATGATTCTTCCATGCCAAACCAGAAACATAAAACGGCACAGAAATAAAAAGGAATGCCACTATGTTGGACTTTGGACAGTTTAAATGTTTGGGTGCAACACAACAAAGGAGCTACTTGTTTAGAAATTTTGGAAATGAATGGTCCGTTAAGAGCCTTGCTGAACTTCGTGTCAATAGCAGCAGTTACAGTCATGCCTAGGTTGTAATAAAAAGAAAACCACTACCATCAGAGGTATTAGCATGACAGGCAGTGAAACAGCTTTTCATCCCTGAATGCTCCTACAGGAGTGCACATCATTCAGACATAAATAAATAAACAAACTGGACAGAGACGCATTAAAACTCTACAGACATGAAGGGTAAAGTGTCCCAGCACTTCTACTTAAACATACAGAACTCCTCTGAGTTCAGACAGTCAGAGAAATGTGGTCGGTTTAAACTTGAGAGAGGAGCGGTCTGCTGGAGGAAAAAGACCATCGGAAGAAACTGTTATAACAGTCGCACATCATTATGCAAAGGCGGAACATAAGTAAAAACTGCAAAATGTTCTTTTGTCTCCGATGAACGACTTCACAGTTGAGCATGAACTCCGCCTCTAAGTTTTCTCCTCCAGAGGTTTGGATGGTGGGAGCGCTTCCTGCTGCACATCCACAGCACTGCTGTCTGACACCAGCTCAGTGGGGTGGCTGTCATCCTGTAAACACAACAGAAACCAATATAATCAATATCACTTCACTTCACAGCAAGTAGAAAACTCAATGAAGACACAATGAGTTTTGATATTCACTGTAATATATATATATATATATATATATATATATATATATATATACATACATACACATACACATACAGACATACACACACACACACACACACACTCATATGGTTCTCTCCTAGCTCATCCATATTAGTGGCAAGGTTTTTAAATTAAGGCAAAAATCTAAAAACAAAAGAAAATCCTTGAGACTGAGACACTGAGAAAACAAATAATAGTAATATGATTAATAAGAAAATGTAAATGCAATGTTAAAGAGATCATATAAAAAGTAGTTCCACCTGACGGAAAAATCTAGCACCTGAGGCTGCTTTTATAATTTGACATACTGTACATTACAGAAGCACAAAAATAAATACATCTAAATCAATTTGAAAAACTTTGTCTGTTTACATTAATTCTATAGTGTATGAAGTATCCAAAACACATATAAGGACCACAGTGTTAAAAATGTTTTTTTAAAAGCTGTTAAATGGTCAAATAATAAGTTAAAAAAAGAAGAAGAAAAAGAAAATACATTATCTTCATAAAAGAAGTGAAAAGTATCCAGGAAGCAGAAAGTCCCTTTAATGTCATGTGTGGCTGACTTACTCTGTGTTTGAGGTAGGACAGGTACGTGTCCCACCCTAAGGTGATAAAGTTGATGTACACGACACGGAATTTGGGTGAAAGAAAGTAGAAGTTGATCATCTGAGCGGCAGGCCAAACACACCAGTCCGCCTGCACAGATTAGCATAAACAAACCGGGACAGATTACCCAGCGCACACATTAGTTTCATGCCTTGGAGGAAACATTAAAACCTGCACCTAGTCAAATTCATGTTACCACAATGTATACATTGTGGTAACATGATGTGAAACCTACTCAGAGGGAAACAGTTAGTGGTCGATGCATTTTTCAGAATGACAAATAAATGCATGAAAAGGGATTCACTGTCCATTGACAGATTTTGTTTTGTTCTTCTGTATGTTAACTGAACCCCGTGTTTCCTTGTTTAGCCTGCTTAATTTGTCCAGGTGAGAACGATGCCATTTGAACTCTCTGGGCACCAAATTACTGCACTGATGTGACCCTAAAATATAAAGGATTATGGGCAGAATGTAGCAAATTTTGTCCTTAAGGTTTGGAAAGCTGAGCAGGACCAAAATGAAGTCTGGACTGATTCTCACATTCAGCTTTTTCTCCTTGTGTTTTATATGAACACCAAAGCACACAGACAGCACAGTCATGTTCAGTTTAAGTCAAAGTTACAAATGCAAAAAAGCTGTAAAGTTAACTTCTCATTTCTGCTTAAGAAAAAAAGAGGAACTTGTGATGTGCTGAGTGAACAATAATGTGAGTACACGTGCACTGATCTGCTGCTCCAGATCCGCAGGTCAGAGACCCTGACAGGTGTACTTGCCTTATAAAATTCCCAGAACTTGTCTTTAAACTCCTCCCATCCTTCGGATAAAGTGTGTCCCTCCAAGAGACCCATACCTGCAATAAACAGAGTTGTCTGTCACATGTGCGTCAGCGCCATGCTTCATCAAAACAAAACTTCAGATAAGGTCAGTCTGGAGGAGTGTAGAACTCTTATAAAACAGTCACAAAACCAAACTGTTTATCACAGACAACCTTTGAACTCCACCCACCTCTGATATTGACATGTGCCGCTTACCTTACCTACGTCTTCAAGTACAACCTTTGACTCTGTACACTCTGTCTTACATGTGTGTGTCATAGAGAAACTGCTTAAGTGTTTACACCCTGACAAATGTTGAGCCGTGTGTGTGTGTGTGTACACTAAGGGAGGAATCCTTCTCACCTAAGAAATACCACAACCCGAGTGTTGGAGAGGCGATAAGCTGGTCCACCAGCACCTTCTTGCCCACCGTGTTCAGAGCTCTGCCCACGTACACTTTGTCCAGCCAGCGGTACCAGTAGTGCAGCAGTGGACCCATGGAGCAGCCCGCCACAAACATGCGACCTTTAGGGGGCAAGAATTAATGCAAAAATTAAGAATTCAAAATTTAACACATTTCACAAACCTTCACCAAAATATCGTGTTTTATTCTTTATTAAGAGATGGAGATTTAAATATACTCTGTTTAGAAAAATTAGGTTGAGAAAGTTTAGAATTTGCTATTTGGTATTGAAAAACAGAGATTCAACCTGTTCACTGAGTAAGGGGCCGGGGTATTGTATTACAAGGGTGTTGCACTATGAGAAAAAAAAATGCATTAAAGGTTTGTGCTGGTGAGATTTAAAGTAACTTAACACCTGGCTGAAAAGCAGAATTTTACTGCTGTCTCTGGCTGAAAGTTTCTGTTTCACCTCTGACCACATTCAGCATCACTGATGGGTGTGGTCAGAAATGTGCTCTGTTGCACCTGTAACCAAACCCAACAGTGATGTCATGGGGTCCTGGAGTACACCTGTACATCACTGCAGCAAGGTGAGAAGTTAAACCACTGGAGGTCAGCAAAAAAAAAAAGATTTTCACGAGGGTGTTAAGTTACTCTAAACACTTGGACTGTATATAAAAACTGAAAGAAACCTCAGACACCACCCAGATGAAGGTAAGAAAGCTGAAAATATTTGGGGAATAAAACATAGTATACTGGAGAGGAGCTGTGCGACATGTTTGTTTTAACAGACTTGTCACGCTGGTTTGCACTTCGCTGTGTGTGTGCGCAAAGTTAGAAAGGCAGTTATCACAAAACAAACCCTGACGGAAAGCAGATCCTGTTTACTGCACAGCTTCTTACCAAAATGCAAGGGTCTGACCAAATGATGAATCATACCGTATCGTATTGTTCAATACGAGGCCCTTGGCTGAATCTATTTGCAACAAGCCACACGCTTTGTTCAAATTCTGCTGAATATGAATCCAGGAAATTTCCCAGAGGAAAGATTTTTGCAGAGGTGTAAGCCACCCAGGTTCTGACGCAGCTATTGCAGATATCCTTTATCAACATCAGAACCGTATTCAGATAAAGTTTTAGTTATAGCAAATTATCTGAGGTGCTGTAAGAGCAAAGTTTGTATGTATTACTGCAGAAATGGTTGATGCTAACAGCTGTGGATTCCCTGCAGAGGCAGCATATGTTCTCCTCTGTGTCACAAAAACCGATACATTATATTCATTTGGCTTTTGTCTAAAGCGACTTACGATGATGACCCTTTACATTTCACTTCATCGAGCCTGAGGCCTCCACTTTTCTCTCTCTCTCTGTCTCTCACCTGTCCTCCTCCAGTCTCGGACTCTGCCTGGCTCCTTGCGGCTCTCCCAGCTCTGCTGCAGGGAGTCTCCCAGCCCCAGCATGACTCCTCCACTCAGGGTGTTGGTGAGCAGCAGGTACCGGCCCTGGAAAAGCGGCCGCCAGGAAAACCGTATCCGGACCAGGAACTCTTTACCCGCCCGGGGAAGCATGACGTTTGGACAGTAGAGAGAGTGCTGTCATCTGTGTCTCTCTGTGGAAACGTTTGTTTTTTGTTTTGTTTTTTACAAAAGACTAAATATGAAAAAACAAGAATCTTATATATTTCACCAGCGCGTTTCAGCACAAGGCCTTCAGGGTGATCAAGCAAATGTGTAACAAACAAACACAGCCTATATATACTCTACAAGAAGGCTGAATCTTTATCAGTTATCCAATGCGAGCTGGAGACACAGTTGGCTGAAACCTCCAACACAGAGGTTTCAAAATAATAATAACAAAATAAAACAAACAACAAAACACATCTCCCAGTTTCAAAACACCTTCACAAACAGTTAAAAACTACAAAACCTTTATCAAATAATTGCAAAAATGACTATAAAAACTCTCTCGTGCTTTCATTCTCTTTGGATGTAAGCTTCTTCTAAAGATTGTAAATGCAGAAAGCATCTTGTTGTTTCCTTATTAAGTTAATATCACCCCCGCTGGGTCCCAAATCCACCTGATCAATACCAGTAAAAGAAAAATCCATCAATGAATGTTTGGCCTCCGAAAAATGTCTGGGTAACGTTATATACTTTGCTGCATGGACAGCGGATCATGTGTATTACATTATTTGTTATTTAATATATTTATAGTCTCGCCTGTGACTGGATGAATAAAGCTTTTTGTGTTTCTGGTAAATTTACAGCTGACACCAAGGTTTTTAGACAGAACCTGTTGAAACAACATTAAGGTTCAAAGTGCATGCTGTCAGATTCACTGACCGGGTTTGAAGTCAAACAGTCTTTGTTTGCTTAGGAAGGTCCCTAACTGAGTGAAATGACCCGGAAGTGGCAGCCATGATAAGAGCTGTTAGAATTAATTAAATGCTAAGGAAAGATGCTTCCTTTCATATCTCCTTTAGCATAGGATACACTGGACCATCCTTTACAAAGGAAAGGAGATAATGCTGTCCCACAATTCCTTTTGGAGGCAACATTTAAAGCGACAAACCAGTCGGCCGTTCATGTAAAGCAGACTGGCAGCAGTGAGAGAGGAAGCGTGTGGATATGGACAGAAGTGTGGACGTGATATAAAAACTTTCTTTGATCATGAAGCGTAATGTTTCTCTTCTGTGGTTTATCAGTGAAGTGAATGAACTACACTGCAGACTGGAGTCTCTGATGACAGTAAACAGACAGATATACACTCCATCTCCTCTATGAAACATCTGTATTCTCACTGCGCAGTATTATTATAAACTATGACGAACTGGTCGTGGGTCACATCTCTCGCTGTCTCTCCCTCCTCATCTCCTTGCAGTTCTCATGCATTAGTTCTGTGTTGCTGACTGTGTGGCTGCTTTGACATACAGGCGTTCATGTTTGCTGTAGTGTCAAATGTTCTCAAACTGTTGTAAATTGTTGTTAAAAACATATATATACACACATATATATACACACACATATAAATATAAAAGTTGGCCATGCCAAAGAATTAAAAAAACATAAATTTCGCGCACCACTTTGTATGAAGTCATTTTATGGACTAACCTCTCATTACCCCCAACTGTGACTGGCTTCCAGCGTCCCTGTGTCCCTTTTTTATTTCCATTACAACCTTGTTAATGAAGTAATGTTTCCCCGGGTTGTCCACGTTTATATTGCCTGCATGAAACAACAGGGTATAACGCACAGGGCGAAATAAGACGCGCTTTTTGTAGTCCTTCTTCAGAACACTGTAGTTTCACCATGGCAGACCTACGTCAATAACATCCGCCGTCGCATTATTACGTCGCCTGGTTTAAGTGCACTCGGATTTTCTGAGCACCGCGTTTGTCTTTTCCTAAATCCTTATGAATTCTCCTTCACATCTTTCCTTGACCTTATTACGTTTTCCACTGAGGTAAAGGAAACGTGTTTAGGTAAAGACAGAGAACTTTTCGACCGCAGCCCAGCTCCTTGACTCGGTGCTGCTGTAGCTAACAGTTAGCCGCTAACAGGGCTAATATAAACCAGGATTGACAGCTCGGCTGCCCTGACTATGTAGCCGAAGTCAACAGTTTAGTGTTCAGTTTTCAAACTGGCACAACACAAGCGCTGACATTGACCTTTTGCGTACAAAAGTATACATTCAATTTTACAATGATCTCTCTGCTTCCTGTTTAACGTCACATGCAACACACCGTTGAGAGTCGAATCTGAGCCGGTGTTGTGTCGACGTCTGTTTCCCTGTCGATATGTTTCCTCTTCCCTTAACCGGACCCCAACCAGCTATCTGTGTTAAGACTAAACACACCTTTCCAGAGTGAGCCCTAAACCCAACCACGGCGCAGAAACACTGTTATTACGGGAGGGAAACACTACCTGAAGGGGGGGAATACATTAAATGTTTGAGCGCCACCTGCTGGTCTGGAGGAAAGCACTTGTAAACTACTTGTAAACCTACCGAATAACGGACTATGCTTTAACACAGCTGGAAAAGTTGTGAATGAAGGCAACGTGCGGTTCCTTTCCAGCAACAGTTTGCTTTTATTTCAATGGTTCCTCAAACGCATCATGTGTCCTCCATATTATTTAACATTTCAGAATAAACCAAGTGTCTTTGGACCATAAAGTCTGTTTTACTCCTTTTCAGAGTCCATTCAACTTGACAGATTTCAAACAGATACATTACACATATTACGGTGTCCATCTCAGATCACAGTTTCACTTATGAGCAATCTTCTCTTCTACCTTTATAGCCTACTCAGAGTTTGCTGTTTGCTGCACATATGTAAATATGCAGGGTGATACTCTGGAGTCCATATTCTCACCACATTTAACACAGTGTGAAACTTAAAACTCCAAGAAAGTTAGAAAGTTAACTAAAAACTCAGCCTTTGCTTTTTCTCTATGGCAAAAGTGAGGTTAGGATAACATTAAAACCTTCACAAGCTTCACAAGCCTAAACCGGACCAGCTTGTACTGTGCTCGACTCGTCTCTCACTGTACTCACAAAGAAAACAAGACTAGGTCGATTCACACGCACAAACAATGTGCAAAAATATTTATGTCAGCGAGACTTCTTGCTGGTTAACCACCGCTAAAGCTGGACGAGGTGGAGCTCATTTTAACTATTTTATGCTGTTGGGTAATAACAGTATGTGGCATTTTATAAGCTCATATGTTTTGTGTGTACAGTCTACATCAGAAAAGTAATAAACTGCAGCTCTCAGATAAATGTTGTGGAGGAAAAGCTACAATATTTACATCTGATATTTTGTGGAGTGCAAATATAGGTTAGCATGACATAAAAATACTCAAGTAAAAACTTTAATTTTAGTTAATGTACTTTCATTACACCACTGCGATATAATGTACTGGTATATTAATAATCTAAACTTTATATTAGCCTACATAATTTATAATATTTCTAGCAGTTCGTGAGAAACTAAAGTAGTAACTAAAGTTGCTAACCTAATCTCAGTGAAATCATCAGAAAGCTTACATGACTATTAATATTACTATAATTTTCTTAAATGTGCTTGTGCCTGATCAAACTGTGCAAATGTATTATAATCTGTAGATTTATCATAATATATGTCATATTGCTTTACAAATTTAACTTTATAGTGGTCATAGTGATCTATCTTATGATAGATGTGATGTTACTCAATATATAGTTTATAGTGACTTTGTGATTTATTTTTAACCTAGTGTTGGATTAATGTAGTATTCCTACATTATTGATATGTTTTTGCGCTGATATTTTTTTACAATAACCATCATAAGACCAGTGTCAGTTAATGGGTGGAACTGGCAGCAGTGGTTGCTGCTGACCTCCTGATCAATAATTCAGCTTCTCCGGCAGCGCTCATCAATAATAAATGACAGGTTTAGTATTTGAGGTGGGATGTTTCAGGACAGTTGTTACGGCGCGGCTCCGGATTCGTCAGACGTGCTGTCAATCTTTCATGTGGCCTCCAAAATCCCGCCCCCTGTCATTCATTTAACGTCAACGTCTACGTAAAGATGGCGGTGTTACAGAAAGACCGGGAAATTATTTTTCTTTCAAAATAAATCGTTGAATCGCTCGCGTTCAGGTAAGGTAGGACACAAGCTCGTTACTGAAAAATTCAACCCTTTAAAGGGGAACTCTAACGATTTTAATTGCCGTCACTTGAGTGAGGTTGGGTGTGAAGACTACAAGTTTGAAAATGAAATAAATCTGGGGGTGTGGAGTTAGAAAGAAGTGAGCTCACCTCTGTAGCCTTCTACTCATCTCTGCTTGTGGCTAGCAGCTCAAGGCTACATTAGCCGCTACTAGCATAACACACCGACTCTCCAACGGAACTTTCTGATGTCGAGTTGCATTATGGGTAATGTAGGCACCAGGTTTTGACAAGGAAAAAGACTGTGGATATCTTTGCTTCTGCGGCATCGATCCTTTTTTTTTTAACTCTTCATCATGAGTCCCTCATTGTTGTTATAGGGGTGCATTGATGAAGACATTGTTAATTCATTATTTTCATTCTTGTAGACATGGTCATGTTTTGTTTATTAATTTAGGCTAGCTAGACTATATTAGGCTATCAGTCAAACTTTATTTGTATAGCACTTTTCATACAGTTTAGAACAACTCAAAGTGCCTTACAGGTGACTGACAGTACAAATATAAACTTAGAGATATGGTAAAAGAGTAAAAACAATACTATATTTTAAATATATAGCTTTTAAATATATTAAATGTATAATTATATGAATAATTTCGCTTGTTTCGTGGCTTTAAAATAAATAGTACTCACTGGGAACAGTTCTGTATTTTTTTTATTTGACTTTACAGACAATTTTAATGCAATTATCTTTAGCATTTCTTGCTTTTAGTGAATAAAATCAAAGCAGTCAGAACAATTTTTTTTTTCAGAATCAGAATCAACTTTATTGATCAAATATGTTGACAAGGAATTTGACTCTAGTTCCCATCAGTTTACCAACAAAGCAACACTGCCAAACTACACTGTTGAAAACATGATGTTCCTTTTTTAAAAAGTCACATAATTTTCATTATAATTGTCGCATTTATGTTGAGCTATTAAAAAAGGGCCCTCGTTTTTCACGGCTTTTATTTTGGAATTCGTAGCCGGATGTTGTGTTGCACAACCTTTCTGACTTGACTGGTGGTGTAACTGCGGGTGCTGGACGCGGTGGATAGCAGCCGGATAGAAATCTATAAAGGTGGGATTTCTGTCTTTATTTATCTATTGCATAGACACACATCTTATATTTAAATGTACTGTATCTTGTATTTATTGTGTATAAACGTATATGTTTAAATATCAAGTAAAGGATATGAGATTAAAGAACCTTTGACATAGGATGCCTGCTTTAGAACAGCTGTTTTCATTGTGAAAACCATAAAACCCTCATAGATGCATAAAATACGTATTTATTTGTGTTGGTCTAATATGTGTGGATGGATGTGAAGGATGTGCTGCTGGTTTAGAGGATCTGTGGTTTGACTCCAGGCCTGTCCTGCAGGAAAAGGCGTTTCACACCGTCCGATGGTTTTTATATCTGGAAAATAGGTCTAAATCTGACTGAGGCAGGAACAATAGAATAAAATTCAAACACTGAACATCCATTCATACAGCAAACTACACAGAGTACTCATTATTTTTCACAGGCCTACGTACAATTATTAGTAATGTTATAATCATATGTTAATGGTTATTATCATGAAATAACAAAGTTACCACTGAGTACTAGAGTCACTATTAGTCCGAATATTTAGTATTGTAATTTAATACATTAAACGTTGGCCGATATGGAGGACTGTGGTAGGGTAAAACATTTAGTCCTAAACCAGTCGGTTAGTGCCTTCATGTGAACTGGCTGGATGTGTTTGTGTTTCCCATTCTGTAACAGCACTTCCCAGAAAACAGAAAAAATCTGAATATGTAAGAAAAAAACGGAGAAAATGGATATAAATTGACTCTCATAGTCAAAAAAATGTGTAAAAAATATTCACTATATTGGGAGTTAAAAGGAGGAAAATATAAAATATATAAATCCTCCCAGTTTCTTGAATGTAGACTATATGAATGGATATTGGCAGAATGCACAGAGACATTTTTTTTGTCCTGAATTTGTGGATTTTGAAACAAATTTTCATCTACCTTCACCTACTGTTTTCAAAGCTTTACAGTATTAAACAGTACTGAAAACTGTATAATGTAATTGTTGATTCAGCATGTCAGGAGTTTGGTTGTTCAAACTGATCAATATAATGGTACAATACAACAATACAGAGAGCTGTGTGGATTATAAGATTTAAAGTCTTCTTCTGCTGGCAGTAAAGTTACTGGCGGTCAGGCCTGAAGGCGAGCGTGACGCATTTGCTGTTTCTCCTGGGAAAACACACATCCATGTTGCCTGTGACAAACGCTGCCACAGCACCAGCCAGGGTCAGATTCATACGTTGGGTCGATATCTTTTATTACATTTCAGATATTAGTCACTCTGTCATGATTATCTCGTCCGACCACAGTTGCAGAAAAACACACTGAAAGTTCAGATTTGTTTCTAAATTATGACATTTCATACCTTAAAGAACTGCAGTGGAGACTTTTATTGTCCCATGATGGTTTAAAGCTGCTTCAGAGGCTTTTACAAACTCATAAGAAAAACAAGAAATCTCTGAAAGGGAAACGTGGAATTCTTGTAGGTTTTAGAGCATAAAAAGGCTCAAATATAAGCTATCAGGACTTTTACTGTATTAATAATTGGAACTGGCCCTGAAAAGCTAGATCAAAGCTGTCACGTTATGGGAAATACAGAATATTCATAAGTGTCATTACCATTAGAAAGAAACAAAACAAATGCATAGACAAAGTGCAGAAAGAAAAAGATTTACATTTTTAAACAATGAAAAATAGAAAGAATAGACATCTAGATATGTAATAACGGAATAAATGTGTCAAATAAAAGGCAAATATATTTAAATATAAACCGGTTTACAAACAGACACTGGGCTGTTTTTTGATCGAAAACGTCCTGGATTCACCTTCAGACTCGAGCACCAACAAACATCTCCCACATCCTGGCTGCTCTCCCTTCTCTGCTTTCTGTTTGCTGTGGAGAGAGAAAAAAAAATAAAAGAAGAGATGCTATTTTTAGCTCCCCCATCTCTCATCTGCATCCCTACGCTTCCTAGAAAAGGAGGCACGTGATTGGAGGAAAAGGGGAAGGAAAAATGCCGTCTCAGGCAACCTGGGAGCAGGACAGCAGCTGCGTTCGTGAGGAGACGTCTTCTCTGTTTTAGTGTATTGTTAGTGATTGTGTCACACGTGAGGCTGTCTGCTAATGTAGTGATACATGATAAGTCAGGTGAACTGTACATCAGATATCAGCTGTGAAACCTTGACAGGACGTTAGATTTATTTTAACAATTTTTTTGTAAATGAGTTTAACCAGTTTTAGTGTCCCACTTTTCCACCCTGATGAGGAAACAAGTCTGTAACACTGAATATTTTTTATCATTTTGGCATCAAAAACACTGACTGCTTGACATTTATTTAGCGTAGAAAGAAAACATCACAGCAGACAGTGAGGAAAGATGCAAACACCAGCAGTTTGCTACAGGGGTCAGAGGTCAAATGGCTGCTTCACTTTTAAACAATATCCCCCTAAAATTAAATTGATTTGAGCATCTTTACCAGTGTAGACTGGAATGGGCTCAAGTGGTTTTAAGATGGAAACAACATCCTCATGTATTTGGTCAGAATCGTGCTTGATTTAATCTAGAGTAAGATAAATATTTGATTCCTCAAAGTCCTGCTAGTTTAGTTTTGATTTAGCTTCCTGGTCCTGGTCCTGGTTGTGATTCTGGGTGTGAAAACACAATTTTCACGTTTTAGATCTGTGAAAACCTTTTCTACCCTTTCAGTCTGTTCACAGATTGGAGTTTTTCTTCCTAACAATTAATTTACACAAGAGTTTGCAGCCTATTTGCAGTGGTGGAAGAAGTATTTTAATCATTTACTTCTGTAAAAATAGCAAAACCACACTATAAAAATACTCAGGTACTGTAAAAGTACCTTTATGCTGTCAGTGTTATATCATCATATTATTAGATTATTATTTTGATGTATTAATACGTAAGTGGTACTTTAATGTTCTCGTCTTTGAAGGTAGAGCTAATTTGAAATACTTCATATACCGTTTGGTGGTTTGATCCGTAATAATGCATCATATTTTATAAACTGATCATGTTTTGTGTGCAAAAACTTAATCTGAAAAGTAACTTGTGTAGTAGAAGTATAAAGTAGCATAACGTGGAAATTGTCAAATAAAGTACATTGTACTTAAGTACAGTACTTGAGTACTTCATTATCTTCCACCACTGCCTATTTGTTCTAATAAGGAGGGGACGAGATGCATTTGGTTACTGGTGCAAAGATCTCGCCTCATTTGATTTGTACAAAGATCAGTCTGGTTGACCTTTGATCTGTGAAATAGCAACACTCGCTAATGTCCACCCGATTTGAGAGAGAGAGGGTGAGATTGACCCCTCGATTAGGAAGTATTGATGCCTTTTCATGGTGCCTTTTTGTATAACTGTGTTTAAAGTGTACAAGCAGTAGAACAAGAGGGATGCTTACTGACTGGCAGTGCGAGGATAGACAGTAGATGGAGGGTGAAGACAAGTGTTGCTAATGCTGATGTCAGCTAGTTTGTCCATCTCATGTGTGTCATATGTGCTTGATGCTGAAGTTCATGCTTGTAGACTTTCTCCTAGCATCTCCATAACGTGCGAGAATTTTTGCCTTGTCAGTTTCAGTCAGGCCGCTTTTTGATATGCTGCGTTCAAGTGCTCCTGTAGTGTCAGTTGTATGAGTTTGATTGGTGGAAAGTACCCGGAACTGTGCTTTTGGTTGTAAATGCCGCAGAAATAGATGCTGTAAAGAAGTCTTTGATTCTGTTGCTTTTGATCTTTTGGCACATGAAATAGATTGGGTGCCCCTGCTAGCAAGACATTTAGTTTAGCCAGTTAGGCTAGCTGACCCTCTAATTTCAAGCAGCCAGTGGTGGAAGAAGTACTATACCGTAGCTATAAGTAGCTATACCACTGTGTAGAAATACTCTGTTAGAAAGATTCAAAATCTTACTCATTTAAGATTACAGAAGTATTGGCATCAACATATACTTAAAGTACCAAAAGTAAAAGCAGTAGGCTATTTGAGGGAGGATGAGGGGGGATGCCATCCCCCTTGTTAACCTGCCATCCCCCCTCTCCATCCACTAGTAGCAGAGAGAGCGGGGCAGAGGGGTTGTTTAGTTGAATATGTTAGTCTAGTCTGCCTGACTCACTGATCCTTTATCTGACTGAGGTTTCTATGGCCCCGACCATGGCTCTGAAATATCAGTAGCCTAACTGTGCTGTGGTAGCTTGTGAATTTCAATAATTTTATCTTATATTATCCTATACTAATCAATCATAATTTATTTGTTGATAATATTTTGTGTATTAATATGAATCTGGAAAGTAACTAAAGTTATCAAATAAATGTAGTGGAGTAAATAGTATGGAAAAACTCAAGTATAAGTACCTCAAAATCGTATTTAAGTGCAGTACTTGAATAAATGTACTTGGTTACTTTCCACCACTCCAAGCAGCTTATAACTTTCCCAGATTTCATTCTTTGGCATTCAGTTTTTCCATTTAGCTCATTTTAATTTAAACCAATGAGATTATCCCCTCCTCAGAAAAATGTGTTTAAGTGAAACTCCAAAATGCTTTTTGCTCTCTGAGTGTTTACGTTGCCTCGTGGAGCTGAAGACGCCTCTGTCAGTCGTCTCAGCGGGTTTCTCAGTAACTGTCTTTAAGCAGGAAGGGTGTTTGGGTGATCTGGGATCAGCTGAGGATTAGCTGACAGTCTGCAGAAAGCCACCCAATGCTGATTAAATGAGCCTGACTAGCTCGCCGCAGTAGCACTTAGCTGTGGATCAATCCAGCTCCTGTAAGACGTCAGTCTCCTTTAGGTGACAGGTTTAGAGGAGATCTTGATGATGTCATTGTCCAGCACAGAAACTCACACCTCTTAGTCATGATTGGAATAGGATTAAAAAGGAGAGGGTGGCTTGAAAATCCAGGCAGAGAAGTGAAGGTGTAACTGCTGACAATGTGCTCTTGAGCAAAGATGAAAACCTCCAGCTGCTTTAGTGGAGATGGATGGATGAGTAGCTGCATGTAGCTGGTAAAGAGCATTGTTAGCTATCAGAACTCCCTTGGTTTTTCTCCGTAGTTTCAGGGCTTTCTATCAGGGCTTTAAAATATTTTAAAGAATGCAATCTTTAAAGCTTTATATTATATTAAAACCTCATTATTTTTTCTTCTGTGGTATCAAATGTTTCTTAGTGATTCAACCTGAGCTCATACGTGTACATAAAAATCCGATGTAGTGACTTTGGGCAACGCATTTCATCATGTAAAGCTAAAGGTAACAGTAGGAACATGGTCAGAGATGTGGATTTATCAGCTCTCTCTGCCTACAAAGTATAAATATTCAAGGCCTAGTTAAAAACAAAAAAACAACACATCCCTCCTCCTCCATCTCCCCTTCCTCCTCCATAATAGAGGAGCTGAGTTGTCCTCAGCAGCTAGTGTCACTGTCCATTTTGCAGTCTTTGTCATGTCCCTCCTGACATTCAGTCCCGTCTCAGCGTCCTGTTTCTGGTCGTTAAAAAAAACCACGGGACAGGATTTTAATCTCAAAAACAATTTAAAGGGGACCTTTAATGTGGCTGAAATAGTGTCACTGTGAAACGTGTAGAGATTTTTAAATTTCTTCTTGCAGCTTTGAACCATCAGAATCACCTTGACACATGGGAAATATATATTACAGGAAATCTAAAAACAAAAATAATAACTCACCACACTACCATTGTTATTTTTGTCCCAGAACATGAACCCTTTATTTAGACTCACAAATCTGAGAGACAAATGGTATAGTTTAGAATCACGATGTTGGTTAAAATGAGATTTTAGAGATATATTTAGAGATATTTCTTAAATGTTAAATTGATAATAACGATGATGGTTATGACGGTGAGACTTTATTGATCCCTGTGGGGAAGCAGGGTCATGAGTCAGCACATTCAGCAGCAAAAAGGGCAAATGGACAATAAGCACAAAAATTCAATATGAAATAAGAAATAATTTAGGGAAAATAATGAAGAAAACTAAGAAAGTCATATAGAAAAAAACAATATGTAAATGTCAGTTGTGGTGTGGCAGCTTAAACAGCTTAAACTTGGAAATATGGAAATGGAATACAGATTAATACATGTGGATTAAATTGTTACCGCAGTTACTTTCACTTGCGACAAACAAATATTCTTTTTATGTAACAGGTTGATGCGATTAGTCGATTCATCGATAAGTCGATTGATAGAAAACTAATCGGCAACTATTTTGATGATCGATTTATTGTTTGTTTGTTTTTTAAAGCCAAACTGCCAAAAATTCTCTGGCTTCAGCTTCTCCGATGAAAGGATTTGCTGAGAATTTTTATATCATTGTATACTGAATATCTTTGGGTTTTGGACTGTTGGTCGGACAAAACAAGACATCTGAAGGCATCGTCTTGAGATGTAGGAAATGGTGATGTGCATTTTTCACTATTTGCTGACATTTTACAAGCAAAAGAAAGAAACTGTTAGTTGCAGCGCTAGAAACAGTGTTCTTGAGCAAAACACTGAAACCTAAATTTCTCCCAGTGTGTGTGTGTGTGTGTGTGTGCGTGCGCGTGTGGGGAAAAAAAGTCGCTTTGAACAAAAGCAAAAAAGTTAATGTAATGTATAGTGAATGTGTATATTGAATTTTACATCTTATAATTTCTTTAAATCATAAGTTATAGCAAACCCATGTGTTATGGAAGCTCTCACAGTTCGGCACACCTGACTTGTAGCTTTGTTCAAAGGCAGTTTACTATCAAAGCCAAACGAAAGCAGCAGCAACGTCCTGCAGGCTGAAATACATTTGCATAATGGGAATTTGTTAATTACTTTGAGATTAAGTACAGAGGCCTCCGTCTGTAAGCTTCTGTATCAAATTAGTGTTTAGTGAAGCTTAAGCCAACTCTCTTCTCAACGGCTAATCTCGGGGACGCAGCGGAAAGGCTGCAGTAATCTCACCACACCGTCACATACAGCAGACACTCAACAGCCTCCTCTGAAAGCCAACAAAAGTCTGTGATAGTGTTTGACAAGATCCAGACTTCCAACAGTGGCTGCTGACTTTTTAACCTCCTCTAATCGCTGCTATTAATAACTGTCACATGCTTACGTTACGTTTTTAGGCATCGAACCAGCACTTTGGCTCAGAACAAGCTCAATAAATCCACATTTTAGATATTTTTAACATTTTAAGAAAACATTAGGAAAGAGGCAGAGGGTCAGATCAATCACCTTGACAGATGCAGCAGATATTACTGAAGTAGTGAATAATTTTCAGAGAGAAATATGTTTTGTTGAGAAATGTGAGAAAAGAAAAGAGAAATAATGGTTTAAAGGGTAGAGGTGGAGAGCTTTTGGACCACAGCTAGTAGGAGAGGAAGGCACAGGAATGCAGGGAAAGGGTTAGGTAATAAAAGATCTGTACTCACACTGACATACATTATGAAGACACAAAGAGAATCTAAAAGTTTAGAAGAAGAGAACAATCTAAACTGACCGCAGGAACTTGGCTTGAATGTCTATTAAAACTTGGTCTTATTGCCTAATGTGCTATCACTGTAACACAGCTGACTCAGCTCAGAGAAACTAATCGATTAAAAAGCACAAGCCGAAATATCTTCTGAGCTGAGTAGACAATTTGGTGCAACAGTAACACGAGTAGATACATTTTTAATAAGGCTGGCCAAAGAGGAAATCGAACACCAAACCCTGACTGTGATCAAGTGTGATCTTTGCTTTAGTCAAAGTCAGAGAAGACGGCCTTTGTCACATTTTGGATTTGTGTTGTTTTGGTTCACAGTGACAGAATAGTTCAATGATGACATACAGAGGGATGACAAATTAAAGACATTTTAGGTCTTTTAGTCTTTTAAATTGTGTTATTCATGGTATGTTGTGTTGTCTTTGTGAAATGTTTCTCTGTATTTAAAATCTTCCGTCTTGACATCATTATTATATAGCATTTTGATCAAGTGTCAGACCAGATGTGTCAATAGGTGTGTTTCTATAAACATGATTTAAGGCGCATTTTCAATATGCGCGTAATATAATCTGAGTGGAAATGCCAGGGAAAAAAGTCAAAATTTAGCAAAAACGTTTTTACGCTTGGCTAAGGAAGAAAAGTTTATGTATTTATAAAAAACTAAATGCGACAAAGTGAAATGGAAACAGACTTAGTGAATAAATCATGACATACATGAAGCATGTGAGTTTAACGTCACTGAAGCTTCTGCTCCACTTAAAAGACGAAAAATGGCGGCAGACTAAAACATCAGATCTGTGTGGAGTGAAGACTGTAACCTTCCTCAAATGAACACATGAAACAAACATAAAAGCCATATTTCCATCACATCTTCCACATAGTTTTTGTTCATTTGAGGTTTGACTGGTGCTCTTTTAATTACGTAATCTCATTATATATAATTATATATATATATATATAATCTTATATAATGGTTCAATGGCACCTGACTGGAGAATTAGCGCCACAAACCGTTTATCTCACTGTGCTGCACTCCTAATATTTGCATAACGGTAGTGGATGGAAACGCGATTAATTTGTATTTTGTTTTGCTGATTTTCCGAAAATTCTGTGAAAATTTGCACTATATTTGAATGAAAACTTAGCTAATAATATCCCATTACCTCTTTTACTCGTCAATCTAAACGCATCGTATATTAGCATGCTAGCATTAGTTTCATTCAGTTAGCTACACAGCAGTTACACCTGGCAGTTACTGGTGGTAAATATTTAGTAACAATTAATCTATACATAAGAACTATTTTGTGTGGTGCAACCTGTTTTAATTTAGTGATGCGTAATTAGTAAATACTTATAGTATATAGTTATAGCTAGGCTAAGTTTGAGTTTTGGACTGCTAATTCAGCCAGCGCCCTCTCAACCCAATTGAACACCTGTGGGAGACTTTGGAGGGCCGTGTTAGACAGCAGTCTCCTCCACCATCATCAAAATGATGGAATATCTTTTGGAAGAATGGCGTTCATCCCTCCAGGAGAGTTCAGACTTGAATTTGTGCCAAGTTGTTCTGGCAGCTTGTTTTCTTCCTTTGGATATGTCACCCATCTGTATTTCTGTCAACTAAACTGGAGTTTTTCCAATTAAATGTAATCATTTAATTTAATCTTTGTTAAATATAAAGCTAATCTCTTAAGTGAATGACAATTTATTTCCACATTCTGGGTCTAATATTTACAGATTTTAGGGCTACAAATTGTACCCCTCTTTAACAAGCTAACGATGGCATGTAAACAAAAGTCACATTTTTTATTTGTTTACCTGGATCTCTTTTAGCTCAAGGCTAGTCTTCCAAGAGTTCATATTAAAATCACAGTAAAAACATGTGTACACATCGTGATGATGTTGTGACGATTATAAATAATGGCACACATGACTGACATGTAGGTATTTTCAGACAGAGCTTTGACTGAAATCTCACAAATTTGACTCCAGTTCCCCTTCTCGATTTTTCCTTTCTGTTCAGACCAGGTAAACATACAAATAAATAGCTGAATATGAGCATTAGACTGTATGTCTCAAAATATGTCTGCTTCCCTTTTCCTGCTTAGAGAATTCAAATTAACTTACACTAAATAATTATGTGACATTAGTTTGTAGGTGTGTTGTCCTTTTGAATACTGTTTGATCAATGAATTGTGGGATGACAGTATCTCCTATCCCGCAGGATGTTTCCTGTGTTTGTTAAAGGTGATATGAAAGGCAGCACTAATCCGCCTCTCCTTAACATTTTACAGAATTCAGCCTGATGTTTGATTATTATGACTGTTAGTTCAGTTTGGGTCTTTGCTTGTCAACAATAACTGTATGTCTCCTTCAACCCATGTGTTTGTACTCATTTCCTGTAATTGGTGTGGATTACGCAGTGAGTCACACTGCAGTTCACTTCACTGCAGAGCACTGAGACTCACATCTCTCATCTGAAAAACACAATTAGATGCCAAACAAGTTCAGCACCATGAGCTCATGGCTAATTTGAAGTTGTTTACATCTACCACAGATGAACAGTGTAGGAACTGTGGCTTGTTTTAAATAGAGATAGAGAGTAGTTCGACAAAATAACAAATATAAATGAAAACTTCGCGTTAAATATTTGGTTTAAAACTCTTTGCTGTCAATGAAAATACAAATGCAGTGTGCTGAAATAGAGTCAAAACAATGAAAACATACAAACATCACTGTCCTAATACTTTCTGATTGCACAGTATGTTATGCTGAGACATACTGGACATCATTTCAAGCAATTTTGGACTTAATTTTATATGGCATGCATCACACCAGAGGGTTGGGTTTATTCAAATGACACTGAGGTACAAATATGCATGTGATTTCAGAATAAAAAAGTTTCTCTGCTTGCATTCACACTCCTCCAGTATATTTCACTGATAAATTACTAAATGTATTGATTAAATTCAAGCACAAACACACAAAAAAAATCTCAATAAATCTAATCTAACACTCAAAAAATGAGTTAAGTTTTTTTTATCATTCTTTCAGATGAGGTCTCTTATTTTCCACATTACATCTTTTGTATTCTGGGTTAAAACTCTCAATATTTATTGTAAATCATTTTAAAGTTCTCGGGAGCACCCGGCTACAGATTTGTGAGGAATTATTGACGTCACAGGTGGAGCAGAGCTTGTCATCAACCAAATAGAAACCAGCAACCATGCTGCTGCGTTTTCAGAAGTTCTCTAATTAGGAACCAGAAAAATATCCGCAAATATTACCGCAAATTCGATCAGAAATGATCAAAACAATTTTGTGATTTCTGGTTTCCTTATTCATTTTCACTTCAGCTTCCTGTTTGCACCCCACTTACAGTTATGTTGGCTGTAGCAGGTTTGGTGATAGCTTTAACTCACATCTCTAACTGCCTGCTCAGCCTCTTTGCATAAAAGACCATGTGTTGAGGAAGGGTCGGTGCTTCTTCATTATTTAGCAAGCCTTTCTGTGTCCCTTCATGTAAACCAATAGGCCAGAGCTCAGAGGAGGGTGCAGTTGTTTTGTTTGTGCTGTATTCCCTGAGAGTTCTCGTGTTCCACTGCAGCCGAGTCGAGATATCAGTCTAAATATAGAGCAAGGTGCAGGGACTCTGAGGCCTGTGGGCTCAAGTCATTGTGTTCTCCAGAGTCGACAAGGTTTCCTGGATCCTTTTAGCCCTTGTAGCCCTGAAATCTTGTAGCCCCGTGGTAGCTAGCGTGGTTACATACCAGCAAATGTTACAAGTTTCGGTCATGTAGCTGATGGTTTTTCTGCTAAAGCCGGAATTACTTCTTTAGAACTGCTTGTCAGATGGTCGAATAGCCTCGGAAACCTCCTCCCCCCACATCTTTCCAACGTCAAATTAGTCGGGATAACTATAACTTTCTGAATCAGACGATCCGACATTCACACCCATTTCACGCCGTGATTGGCCAGCTGTCTTTAAACTTCTCTCTCAAGCTCCCTTTTTTTACTCTTCACACAACTAATTCTCTAATTTTTTATTTGAACAACCGAGTTCAAGTCTATGAATGTCTTCCAGGAAAGACCGTTATTTAAACAGTATCGCGTCCCTCCCTCTCCATGACAGGCTTTTCACCCTGCCTTCCACTTTTGATTTCCGATTTGGCCAGACAAGACATTGTACCAACTTGTTCGGTTCGAGCATAACCCGACCCTTATACTTTTACTCAGAAACGTTTAATGGGTAAGTCGCAAAGGTGTGCAGAGAAGCCAACACACACTCTATTTTCAATTGTTCATGGAAACATTTTACTCACCACAATTATTGTAGAGAGTTAGGAACTTTAGCAAGAACAAAGTCAATGTGGCCAAGCAGCACGATGCTAACAGCTTTTCCAAAAAACTTTAATGAAAGAAATCTCAAACACTTGTCTTTTAGTCCAATCAATAGTAAACACAGAAAGTAGACCCCTGGAAATTCATACAGCTGTTGTAGGAAACTGTATTGAATAGCAGATACACGTCTTGGCTACACTAGATTTCCAGCTGACGTAACTACTTGCCATAGTAGATCGTGAGTGTGTAGGCCTCTAAATCTAAAGTTACCACTGTCATATACTTACTTCTTAGTGGTGCCATTGTTGGTGTCGGGCTACATCTTTCCTTGGCTGTAACTTCAGCTGTAAGCATGAGACTCCTGCCCTGAAGGAGCTGTCAACAACACTAGCCAGAGCTGTACAGTGGTATGTGGTCCACACGAACACTAGCAGCTCTACCTGTGTCTCAGTGCTTCGGGTTTCACATCTCTCTGGACTTGACTTACTCGTCTGCTTCAGTCCGATGGTAGCAACACCATTTTGATTGTCATTGATCACCTAGCTTGCAAAGAAACAGCTAAAATCATGTTTTGGGGTAATATTCATTGGCAGAACATAGCTGGCTAAAATAACCCTCTTAATGATGGTAATTGATGGTATCGACACAGAGCTATTGATGTTAAAATGTCCAGCTGGTGACTATCAAACTCCAAACAAACTTCAACTGGAACTGCAGCTGATTGTGACTGATTGAGCCATTTGCCTTGAACATTTTGCCAAATTGAGAAAACTCTGATGGGTTTTCTGTTTTCCCCTGTAATTGCAATACGCTGCTTTGATTAATTACCAAGAAGCAAATGTGCAAATGTTAAAGCCTGACTAGTTAATCACTATCATCTGTTTTGCTGAGTCTTAACAGATGCTGACAGAATCTCATCTTTTGTCTAAACACTCAATAAATCTATGACATTTTCTACATGCTGCTGCTATTTGTTTTCTAAGGGTTTCTTGGGTTTAATTTATTAAAGTGTGTTTTTTTGCCTATGACTTTAAAGGAAATGGTCTTTAATTCTGAGAGGGCAGGCTGACTTTGCAACCAGGAAACCCTAGCGTTCTGTCCACGTCTACATCAGGAGGTGCAGATGTACCTGGATGAAGGCTTGTGGCACTCGGCTCCATATGTCTGCCAGGTTCCAGCAGTACCTCATTTCATCCCCTGACCTTCCTCTCAGGTTCAAGTCCTGCAAGCTGGCACCCCAGTTTGTGGGACCATTCCCCATCATCAAGCAATCCATACTGCATCTGTATCTAATCAGCAAGAGTCCTCTATCATCTCAAAATCAGATTATTTTCTCAGTTAATTGATTAATCATTTTGTTTATAAAATGTTGTGACAAAACGTCCATTATAATTTCCCCTAGCCCAAGGAGATGTATTCAAATAGCTTGTTTTATTCGACCAAATACATTCAGTTTACTATCATTTATGACACAGAAAAGAAGCAAATTTTAAAGCACATTTAAAAAGCTGAAACTATCAAGTCTTCAGCATTTTTGCTTGACAAATGATTAATATAACTGATCAATTATCAAACTAACTGACTAATCAAGACTAATGAATTGAATCATTGCAGCTCTACTTTTTATGCATTTTCTTATAACCCACATCATAGATATAGTTTCCCCTTAAGTTTTATCAGATCAGCTAACTTGTCTTAGTATCCTTGCCTTTCTAGTTACAGATAACTTGTACATGACTGACTACCAGTGGCTGATATCTTTCCTTGTGTCTCTTGTGATTGAGTTAAATCAATATCTAGGCTATATCTATATATCTACAGTATATTTATATCCTTTTTAGGGATTGGATTGGATGATCTCAATTGCTCTGGTGCTCATGAATTATGCTAATAAGATGGTTGTGTCTGTCCATACTGTACAGAGGATTTTTCCTTCAAATTGCCCTACAGTACCTCAGATGTATAGCACATATTTCAGCGTGGAATCTTACGGTGCCATCAAATCTCTTACCCTGAAACTTTTATAACCTCGCTTGAAAGAGAGTTTTAGGAGTGTGGATCAAACAGAAAATTCAAATTTGTACTTTCAGGAAAGGTCACTGTCATCTATTTTTAAAGAACCGCCACCAGAGCTGTTGCTGGAGGTGTGCGAGATCCTCTGCGAACTTGGCATGGGAGGCCCTGATCAGCATGCTACATGCATACACACGAACAGTACAACAGTACACAGTACAACACACATAGCCAGTTATAATTAAAGTTAAATGCATTTCATTTGTGTTTAATATAAGTGCTTTACATGGAGATAAAACATTACAATAATCATGTATAAGGATGCCAGTGTGTGTGTGTGTGTGTGTTGACAAGGTGTGCACTGTATGGCACTACAACAGCATTACGCACAGCTAAAACAGTGGTATGCTCACCTTAAACAGGATTAAACACATCCAATAGCATTATGCACAACCTTAACTGCACTACATTCAACCCGCAAAATTATGCACACATTAGGAGTCACATTTCATCAATTTCAGGTAAAGCCAAAGAAAATAACAACTCAGAGAGTCATGTTGGCACATTTTAATATGGCAGCACTATGGGAAATCCTTGCATGTTGTGTAATTTCAATAAATGAGATGGACACTACAAGATAAATGGAATGAATTACATGATAGTCACTTTTCTTGTTTTCTTGGCTGCAAACTCAGCAGTAACATCTGTGTAATTCATCTTGGATGCAACATCCTTTTCAGTGGATAGAATAACGAGCCCACACAGTCTGCCCCGAGACACTGATGTACACAAATAGTTAATTTCTTTCAACTCCCACATTTGTGTAAATCAGGTGCGGAGAGCAGTGACAGCTTGATCAGCTATGATGTTAAAATAATCCGTTATTTGGGCTGTGGATTTGGGGAACACTCATCTGGGACCTGGGACCTTAACCCAGGAAGGAATAATCACACTCATTTTTCTTTTCACGTGACCTTCATCATCATTGGACAGACAGAAAAGACGCTTTGAAGTATGTTGGGTTAAAAAAAAGACTGCATTTCGAGGCCCATAAGGGACGAGAGGCCCTGTGCAATTGATAAACTTGCAACAGCTATGACCGCCACATGTAGAGGTCACAGCGGCCATTTGATTAAAGTTTTGTTTTCGTCTCTGTCCACAGATGGCCTCAGCAACAGCAACCTACGGGCAGAAGGAGTCTTCGGACCAAAACTTTGACTATATGTTCAAGATCCTCATCATTGGCAACAGCAGTGTGGGCAAAACCTCCTTCTTGTTCCGCTACGCCGACGACTCCTTCACGCCCGCCTTTGTCAGTACGGTGGGCATCGACTTCAAGGTGAAGACCATCTACAGAAATGACAAGAGGATCAAATTACAGATCTGGGTAAGACATCTAAAGATGTGTTGAGTTTCCTGGAAGGAAGCAAATTGTACATGTATGTATCCAGTGAATTTGAAGTTGAACAAGTGAATAAATGTGTGAGTTCATTTGACACCACCAACACCTTTCTATTTAACTGTCCGAAACCGACAATGCGACATTCACACAGCAAATGGCCAGGTGTGTGGAGGTGTGAAAGTAAGCAAGGTTTGAGCCTCTCTCTCAAGCCCTCTTTTTTTCATCCTTTACACAACCATTTCTGTCACTTGTGAACAACCAAGTGCAACACTACGCATACCTTCCAGGAAGGATTGTCCTAAAGTGTGCACCATTATTCCCATATAGTGTTTAAACAATTTTTGCATCTTGTCCCTCTCAGTGACAGTAAGCTTTTCACCCCGCCTTCAAGCGCAGTTGGACAAAATATTTTACAAATTAGTTTGTTTCGAGCGTAACTGCAGCAGCTCTATAGCTGAAGGCAGTTTCAAAAAGCAGGATTAGAAGGTTAGACACTTGTGAGAAAGATTATGCTAGATCCTCATGATACTCACTTGAACGTCTGAAACAAAACCTGAATGTTAGTCATGTTTTTTAATGATATCTAAAAATACAGCAAATGACATTTCATAAGATATTTCATAACATGTTCAGCCGAGATATCAGCTGCTCTGTGAAACACTGCCCTGTGGTGCAGCTTTATTATGCGAACAGTCCTTAGATCGCAGTAAACACACACAAATTTGCATGCAGTGCCATCTTCTCTGGAGCCTGATCATCCAGCTGACCCTTGGATGAGTAAAATACAATACAATACAATACAAGTAACAGCAAGAAACCAAAACACAGCTAGTAACATTGATGTGCCTTCAGGAACAAACTGGGTGGTGTGTTTTCTGACGTTTTGTTGCATCAGACATGTGTTGGCTCCTGAGGGCTCAACGGTAAACACGATCAGAGTAGAGCAGAGTAAAGACAAGCATGCTGTGAGAACAGGCTCCCCGAGCGGCAGGATCACGCTGTAGATCATAACATCATTTCCACCTTTACTACTCGTTCTGCAGCAGACAGAGCTATGATGGTGAGCAGAGCAGTGTGTATGTGTGTGTGTAGGGCTGTCTCTGTTGTCAGCCTTTGCCAGGTCTTGCCTCTAGTAAGGAAGACACGATTGGCCAATCAGAGCACAAGAAACGGATGAGTGGGTGCTGCTCTCCCTCCCGCATTACTACACATCTCCCCGAGTAGATATGCCCCCACCCACACACATACACATGCACACACGCACACAAAATCCCCATCCCCCATATCTCAGCAATTCTCTCAACTTAGACTCCAGTAGAGTGAAAATGGTTTTGAGTCATGAGCTGAAAAGGTCAACATAAAATATGTATTAATTATTTCACAGTGTGCACTTAATCCCATTTATATAGATTTATACTTGTATTGTGTGTCATACATATTATCTCACTTTAAAAAGTGGCGCTTGTGGGCTTTTGTATTAACTCAGTGTGTACTATGTTTGCACACTGTAGCTAATACAGAAGATTGGACACCCTTTATTTTTTCATTGAACTGGGGTGGAGACTTTATGGCTACATTCATACTGTCAGTGTTCATGACTATAGTCAAATGTTGGGCTACAACTAACAATTATTTTTTATCATTGATTCATCTGTTGATTATTCTTTGAGTGATTAATCATTTAGTCCATAAAATGTGAGAAAGTAGTAAAAAAAAAAAGCCCAATGCTCTCTCTTGTCTTGTTTTGTCCAACCAGCAGTCTAAAACCCAAAGATATGCAAATTATTATTATAGAAAACAGAGAAAATCAGCACATTCTCACATTAAAGAAGCTGGATAGAGCAAATGTTTGGCAGTTTTGCTTGATAAATGACTTACGTGATTAATTGATTATCAAACTTGTTGACGAAATGACTAAGTGTTTGAGCACCAGTCAAATATGACAGAATCATTCCCTGATTTAATCTTGTGACGTCCGTTGATAACACAGAACAAATATGGTGATTAAGTTCTTCAGCTCTGTCTTTTGCACTGTAATTATATTTACAACAGTAGTATAATATACAGTACCATAACCACAAATTTTGTCATATCTTTTAATGACCTCAGTACATACTAGTTTTTTTTCAGCCAAAACCTCTGATTTCTGTTTTGCTTTCTTTTGAATTCTCTCCTCCCTCCACGTAGTGACCGCTTTACCATGTTCCAAGTTCCTACATCACTTGGTCTGCAATGTATCTTAGTTTTGACTCGTTTCATTGAATTAAGTCCAAAATTCTTGTGAAAAGACAATGTACTCCAGGTCCAGGAGGCAGGGAAATTATCCAAAGTTACATCTCAGCCAGGTCCATTACCAACTTCATGTTCTATTCCTATTTATACATAATGACACATTAGACACTAACAGACTATCACATGTTACCCTCTAGAAACATGCAGTTCCTAAACATCTTTAGTCATTTGCGCTAAAAGTGCCTTACAGCACCATCACCTGTTGTAAACAACCCTAATCCATTAAGAGGATGTATTGCACTTTGCCAGAAGTTACAGAGAATGTAATTGTAAGTCCAGTTAGGGTCCAGTAGGACCTCAGCAGCCTCCCAGTCCGCTGATGTCCACACTGCAACAGAGTGGGGATGAGTTTAAATGGTTTGATGGCCACCTGCAGGAATGATCTCCTGTGCTGCTCGGTGGAACACCTTGGGGGTATGAGTCTTTGGCTGCAAAAATCGTACAAATATAAGCTTAAGTGGCTCCTACAGCCCACATTTTTTAAATAGTTTGTTTCCCCTTCAGATCCTTTGATTATTTCATATTCAAGTATCCATGCCAAATTTATGTCCAGGCTCTCACCTTAGTTAGAGTGGAGGCTGGAAAATGAACATTTTTATTTCATCTAAAGTTTTCACAGCTTTAAATGTTTTCAGGGCTCACGGTGAACGCAGAGATGAGTACTCCAATGTGTTCATTATGCACCACTCAGTGCTACCTACACTGACATTTTAGGTATGGAGCTGATGCTCTCATCCTGAGCGGCCTGCAGCACGCTGAGTGGATGAGCAGGACATAAACTGCAGTTACAGAACATTATAACCAACAACATGGAGCTACAGCTCTCTGAAAATAGATGGCATACAATATTCTTGTGACCTGAGAATGATCATGTGTGATTGAGTGAAAAAGAAAAGCTGAGAAGTGTGTCTGTGTACAGTATGTTGTTTTTGCGTGTACACATCTATGGACTCTCTTTGTCAGAGACTGCACATTGCAGTTCATGTTATGTGTGTGTGTTGCTTAGATGCTTCAAAGTAAATGTAATTCCCTAGAACGTTTAATAACAGGTAGACACTGGGTATGTATTTGCTGTATATGTGGTGTGATGTGTCAATAATAATAATAGTAAAGACAGCAACACTTTAAGTCCCACTATTTAGCATTCATAAGCAGTATATAAACATTTGATAACAGTATGTAAATACTCATGAATGTCATGGTACGCCAAAAAGCCACTTACTTACAGTAGAGGCAGTGATTGTAGTAAGTGCTTACTGCCACCAGACTCTGCAGTTGATGTCAGTCTCAGTCATTTGCTCTTCTGATCTCCACACTGACAGCGAGTGATGCTGTTGGACCAGAAGCTGCTCGACTCTTTAATTCCCTGAGCATTCATTAGGGTTTAATACTGAAATTCAACCTGACCTCGGTTTGCGGCCAAGGAGAGAGCGGGGGACGAAGAGGCAGGATCACTTTTTGGCAAAGCTCGCAGCGAGTTGAAGTGTCACCTGCTGGCAGATTAAAAAAAACCATGAGAGGCCTTTTAATACGCTGGCTTTACTGGAGCACATGGGAACAATGTGTCTGAAAGTCTGACCCTTGCAGACCCCTTACACAGCGTGTGTTTGTCTATGTCCCATATTTAGGCTCAAGTATTCTGAAATCCCAGCAGAAACCCCAAAGTATTTTTGGGGGACATATGCAGGTCTTAACATTTGAATAATTTCCAAAATAATGTCCTGAATCTTTTGCACAGTGTGTGCACACACAGATCTAAAAACAGGTTATTACTGCAATCTGCAAACTATCTGCTCTGATAAAACCACTTTGACATCATGCCTTTTTAAATGTTGGTTTTTGTTTGTTTGTGCACTTAAAGTTTCATCAGGATAGTAAATCTTTAATGCAGGATAGAAGATTGGTGTACACGACTCTAGCTACTAAGGAGCAGTATACTCTAAACCAATCAAGGATTGTGTCTTTAAATACAATACCAGGTAGTATTAAAAATGATTCTTGAGTTTTTGCACCCTGCAGATGCTACTTTGCTACTTGTCAAAGTTACTGGTAAAATTCATAAAGCTTTTTCAAAGGAAAAATGCTCATTCCACACTCACAGCTTAGAGGAATTCATAATTTTATTCAAGATACTTTAGATTTTAAATTGTTGGCTTAAATAAATTTGCTGATGCACCAAAGCTTTTGAGTGTAGAGCAAAATGTATTTTCTCATAGTTCTTCCTCTGCAGTGGTCAGCAGCTCTCCAACAGCAGTGTGTTTTTTTTCATAGCATAGATAAACTTACCAATTACACTGAAATAACATTTAGCTGCTAGCTGTTTTCAACTTTACTGTCTTAAAGAAAGTGCTGTGGCTATTAAAAGTGCTAACAAACGCACATGGAAACCTTTCATTAAAATATTAAACATAAATAGCTGAGTGAAACACAATCTGGCTCTTGGTTATTTGCCAGTGGGGTTTAAGCATCTCTAATCAGTTTGCTGGGCTAAAACCACCTGCTGTTTACTAGTTATACATCTTTTAGTTATCATAACCTGAATCAGAATCACCTGTGGTTGCTAAGTGTATACGCTGTGGGAAGAATATGATTTTTGTAATTTTTTTGTTTTTCCTTGGTGCCTATCTTGACTTTTGGTTGGTTTGTCTTTAAATTTAGAGACAAAAACAGAGGTTTTGATTGATTGAATAAGTTATAATATTTAGTTAGTGTTGCAGAGTGTTTGCAGTTCAGTGTGGGAAAACACTAAGGGCTTGTGCGAAATGTCTGACATGTGAGAAACAAGGAAAAAGGACCCATTAGACTGCCTGAAGAGCTAAAAGTTTATCCTCAACCTAATCTGTCAGAAGTCTCTGTGAGTAAAGAGTTAGTAAAAATGTCCCGCTAACTGCTGCTGTTTTTTTTTTTTTATTCAGGACACAGCAGGTCAGGAGCGTTACCGCACCATCACCACGGCCTACTACCGAGGAGCCATGGGCTTCATCCTCATGTATGACATCACCAACGAGGAGTCCTTCAACGCCGTCCAGGACTGGTACGTGATTGGCTTGAGGGTGTGTCACATGACTAGAGTGTAAACTCACGCAGCAGAGTTTTGCCTGTGAGAGGGAGTGTTGTGGATGATGGATCAAGTGGTATCTGGATAATCAGCACCAGTCTGGAAACAGATACTGTAGATTGATGAACAGAGCAGACGATGCGGTTCAGGTTTCTGTATGTATTATTTTAAAGGTCCACAGCATTCGCTTCCTCCGTGTCTGTAGAAGAACCGGATGCTGCAGGGATTATTATCTTTTATCCTTTTTGTCTCCTGCCGGGACTTTGGCTCAGAGTCTTTTCTCTGCTGTAAAGTTACTCTGATTGTCCTTTTAAAGAAGGTTTTTGAAGTTTATCCTGATTTATTTATCCTGATGCTATTTTTACCTACACTACTACAGTATGTCAAAGTCTAGGGTTTTTTCCATCCTTTTTTTTTTCATCATAATGGACCCAGCTCTTGCTTTCCATCTACAGTCCACTTACACTCTAAGAGGACAAAACCACAAATCTTGTTCACTATTGAAAGTGAAACTGTAAAGACACTAATGGAGTATATGGGTCATGGAAAAAAACTCTTAATAAGAGTATTAGAACAAAAAAGTATTAGCATCAAACTTTACTTAAAATACCACAATATGTAAAAGTACTGATCATGCAGTATGGCCTACTTCAAAATAATGTATATTATATTATTGTATTATCATTATTGATGCATTAATGTACACATCACTTTAATGTTGCAGCTGGTAAAGGCGGAGCTAATTAAAATTACTTTATATACTGTAGCTTGTGATTTATCCCCCTGGGGATAAGTTTTATCTTATGTTAACCTAAAATACATTTATTTGTTGATTATATTTTGTATTATTAATCGGAATCTGCAAAGTAACTAAAGTTATCAAATAAATGTAGTTGAGTAAAAAGTACAATATTTGCCTCTGAATTGTAGTGGAGTATAAAGTAGCAGAAAATGGAAATACTCAAAATTGTACTTAAGTACAGTACTTTAGTAAATGTACTTAGTTACTTTCCACCACTGCAAATGAGATCTGCGGTTATGGCTGAGCAGGACTCCTGGCCAATGAACACGCAGGAGGAGAGGATGAGGGAGTGACAAATGGGATTCATTGTGAATACTGTGAATAAATACTTGTGTTTTGGATTTTTTGAGACTATACCTGAGAATCAGATTGTCACTCTTGTTATAACACATTTCATATTCAGTCTGACACTCCCAGCTCTCAACACTGTGCAAAAACAGTGACAGTGAGGTAAAATGTGCTTGCTGTCGAATTCTGATTTTTATATGTGAAAAATAAAAGTCCAAAATCAGATTTTGTAACTTGATTCAATTACTGTGATCCAAAACTTGTTTTTCTAATCAGTGTGTACAGAAAAAAGCTCGCTGTACATACTGATTAGAAAACAAGTGAGAGGAATGATTCAGACATCAGGATCAGATTCAGCTGCAGTGTGATCACAGTCTTTGAGTTTCCTCTCTGACTGCTGGGTGTGTTGGTTCCCAGGTCGACTCAGATTAAGACGTACTCGTGGGACAACGCCCAGGTGCTGCTGGTAGGAAACAAGTGCGACATGGATGACGAGCGAGTGGTGAGCGGAGATAGAGGCCGGCAGCTGTCTGAACACCTCGGTGAGCGCATGGTGTACACACACACACACACACACACACACACACACACACACACACACACACACACACACACACACACACACACACACACACCGGACACACACTTCATATCTATGACTCATTGTTAGGTACACTGACCTGAAGTGAGTCAATGAACAGGCCAAAGTTTAGTGTTGCTAGATGTTGTGTTGGATCACCAAAGTCATTGACTGAGATGAACCTTTTTGAAACCATGAATATCTGTCTGGCAATCCATCTAATAGTTATCAAGATATTTCACAGCTGCTACCATGGTTTAAATTGCATTTCACCAGGTGTATTCGGTACCACATCTTCACCACTAAACTATGCAGTTGCACACATGACCACGTCCTCATTAAACCTCTTCCACACCCTATTTCCTCCCCAGGTTTTGAGTTCTTCGAGGCCAGCGCCAAGGACAACATCAATGTGAAGCAGACCTTTGAGCGGCTGGTCGACATCATCTGTGAAAAGATGTCTGAGAGCCTGGACGCCGGAGATCCCGCCGTCACAGGGGCCAAACAGGGGCCCCAGCTGACAGAGCAGCCCGCTCCTCCTCACCAGGACTGTGCATGTTAAAGCTGACTACTCCCCCAAACCCCTTTCCTCCCTCTTCCTCTTTGTCCTCCTTCAGCTGGACCCTGAGGGCCTTGGGTCCATACTCCATCACACTTCTCACTCACTTTCCTGCTTCTTTCTGTAACCTATTAAGGATCATTGGCTGAGGGACACAAGAACCAGGTTGCAAAGTGTCTTAAATGCTCTGAGATGCTCGTGGACTGGTGCTTGGGGTGTGTTTGCTTCTGGTTTCTCCTCATAAAGGAGCTAAAAGGTGTCAGGTTTTTTTTGATCAGTGTGGGTGTTGGTCTGATGCCCACGCAAGTTCAATCAAACGTGTCAGAGTGTTTCAGACTCTTTGCAGCCCATGTTTTTGAAGGTTCCCGACCCATCTTCTGTTGTCTCCCTGTTTCTCAGTGTGGTTTTACAAGAAGGATTTGACGGCGTCCGCCCTCAGAGTGCCATTTAAATCCTTCCGATGTTTAAAGTACTTTGTTTAATGTCAGTCAAATGTCTTGAAAAGATGTTAGCCTCAGATGCGGTGACAAAGAAGGCCACAGTGGAGTTGATGTGCGATGGGTGATCCAGCTGGAATCTGCTCCATACTGATGTGTTACATTTCTTATATGATTCTGGATACACACAGAATCAAACACACATGGATCTGTGTTTAATTTCATGTTGTCTCACCTGGTATCTAAACATGGATATTGCAGGAATTAGCAAGTGTTTCATTATTCATCTGATCCTTTTTCATTTGGCCTTTTTTTATGTTTTTACATTTCTTTTTTTGTATTCTGGTGACCCATTTATTCTTTTCATACATTAAAAACTGTGTGGGGAAAATTAGAACAAGATAGCGCTAGAGAAAAAATAGTAAAAAATGAAGAGACACATTTTATTTAATTATATTTATTTCAAATGTACATATAAATGTTGTGCAATATATATACTATCTACAGGTATGCATTTCTGGAAATTCATTTTAAAAGGAATGAAGTTATATGAGGATAATATCAAATATAAGAGGTCTATGTTGTTGGGTTTGTTTGGATGATGTGTGGCAGCTCCTCCGTGAGTCGTTTCATTTCCCCGTCGGTTTGGTCTTCTGCTGCTTTCCAGAGATGTTGCAACGTCAGAAATTCCTTCTAAGAAAATGCAGTGGAATAAGTGAGTCTGAATAACAAGTTGGAAAATTATCAATATGTTTATCATCCTCCAAACCCACCAGTGTGATTTCCAGCACTGCTGCTAATGAAGTGAAACATTTTTAAATGGCTCTAATATCAGAGGAAGACGCTTGCTGGAGAAACATGCTGCATCATAAGTGTTATTTTAAGCCAGACAGTGACTGCAGTGAAGCACTCCTGAACATCAGGAGTTTTTCAAAATAAACAATCGATTTGAGTCTTCTGAAAGCGCAAAGTCATCTAGGTTTAGCAATGATGTTGTAATTAGGCTGGCGAATGTTTTGATGCTTCTTGTCAAGATGTTATTGTTCCTGCTGTCACTAACAGACAATGTAAAAATGTAAGGATATCTGAAAAGCATTTTGTGCAACACAGTTGTGCAGTTGTGCTTGCTAACAATGCTACATATTGATATTACAGTATCTTACATCGGGCAGAGAAAATCTAGCAGGTGTCTGTTTTTTTTCCTGAGCTGGACCAATGCAAAGCATTTGGTTTTCATCTCCCTGGTAGCTGTTCGGATAGTCACAGCTACTTTATCAGTTTTTTCTGTAACAATAATCATTGAAACAATTAATCATTCTCTAAAACGTGATGGAATGGGTTTGGAGGATGCAAACAGTGTTGTCTTGTTAGATCATTTTTATGGTATTTTGCCTTTATCTGATAGGGAGTGAAAGGAAACATCAGGAGAGAAGAGAATGGCATGTGACATACAGTAGATGCCCAGTTGAACCAGGTACATTACTGTTACATGGCACAAATCTTGGCCACTAGGACACACAGGTTTGGCTTTAACATCCCTGAAACTACTGGCAGTCTCTTACTGAGTAATCAAAGCTTGATTGACAAGTACAGGAACTTATCTTGCTGGCGTTGAGCCTTGAAGACTTTTGATCACAAAGACAACAGCTGCTTGGAAGTTTTTGATCTAGTTTGCACTGAAAGAGACTGTATCCAGGCTCAGACCTGTGATGTGTTTGCAGTTCACATATTCAGCCACTCATGAGTTTAAATGCATTATTTTAATGGTACTGGAAAGACTGGATTGCAGTATGTAATTTATATGCTGATCTCTTTTTATCTCTGAACCTGGGAGAGTTTGTTAGGTCAAGCTACATGCCAACACTATGCGATTTAATGTTTCCTTGCTTAGTGACAAACAGCCAATATTAAGACTTCTTCACAATCAGTATTACAGACTCTGTTTGTGTGTAATGTTATCTCCAATGCTCAGTCTTCAGGTGAAGTGGTGACAGCACTGTTTTAAAGTCAAACAAGCATCAAACAGCTGGAGGCTGAAATGTTCACAGGCCGGGTAGCTGCTGAGTTTCTAACACCAATTTCGAGTCAATGCAGGAATTAAATATTCTGATCTGAGGTTTTCTTGGTTCCAACACTGTGTAACCACACCACATTTCTGATAAGTATGCTAAATAAGTATGCTTTTTAAGTCCACATAGTATCACTCACTTTGGTTGGGATAATGCAAGCCCAAACAGTGTTTGTACACTTGTTTTGACACAGTTTACACAGTTAAAACTGGTTTGCCGGGTATTCCTTCTTTTCACTTCACCAAAGATTGCTGGAGAAGCAGCTCACTGTTTTTGCTGTAGGATGCCAGAATAAACAGTGTGACCAGTTTTAAAAGTTGTAAAAATTGTAATAAAACAAGTGCTGCTTGGTGGACCAAAGTGAACTCTGGTCACTGAAAAATAATTTTATGTCATTGTTAATCGAGGCTTGCTGTTGTTTCCAGTAAAAACAGAGATAAAGAGGATGAGGATTGAGAGGGCAAAGCACTATAAAATCATTATGGTGGTCAAAATCATGGACTTAATAAAGTCAGTGTCTTTGACTATATAATTAAAGCGAATCTAATTTATTTTGAGAGTAACTGCTGCATTAGTTAACTGTCAAGTGTAGCAGATGAGCCACTGACTATTACAGTTTGAGGAAATGAGGCCCGAGTCAAAGTGTCCCACCAAAGTAGTGACGTTCTTATCAGGAAGGGAGTGACGATCACGACAAACCTGGGAGACAATTTATTTTGCTCCTGCGTTAATTTACTTCTTACTGGTTGTGACTGTTTCTTTTCCGGTAAAATCCAAACTTTGAAACTGTTCTCCTTTCTAATATGTCTTCCTCTCTATATAAACCAGATCTGTAAATACAGTACCTTGGAGTCATATGTGTGGATTGTGTTGTATCGACTCAGGCTTGCAACAAAAAAAAAAACAAGGAAAAAAAAGATAGTAAAAACCTGAAAACCCCAAAAGAGCCATGTTGGACTGTCTCCATTCATTTCTAGTCCTGCTTGTGAATGAATGTCACTCTGTTACAAAGCAATGCACACTACAGTATCTACACAAAAAAGAAATGCCATCAAGCTTGGTAGAGGTTGCCGACTTTAGATCTTCTACTAGCACGCAGAAACACGTACTTTATTTGGTCTTGTATCACTGCCTTTTCAAATCCTCCTCAGTTTGGGCCATTAAGATGAGAGAATATGCTGTGGATGTTTTTATCTGTACTTTGTGGTAAAACAATAAAAAGTTACTAACAATCAGTTGATTCTTGTTTTTGAAGATTTTGTACCTTTGGGGGTGAGATGGGTATTGTTACCTGCTACTTCTAATGACGTTAAAATCCCAAAATGAATATTATAGATATGCACACATTTAAAAAACCTTGTGCTGCATCATACATGTTGTTTTAACCCAGACAGTAAAGTTTAGATCCAGATTTATTCAAAATAATTAAATGTTTTCGTGTCATGAAAGCTCAGTCATGTAAGTTTAGCAGTAAAATTGTCATTTTGGTGGCAAATGTTTGGACGCTTCATGTCCCAACAGCCTCAAGATGTCACTGTTTCACTTTTTGCTGGGAGACAATGTAAAAATATTTTGTGCAGCAAGAAGCAGCTTGTCAAAAATTATGTGTATACTTAAAGAAAATTTGTTTTTAAGTTACATTTTATTCCCAAACTTAAGTCAGTAGGTCTCAGAAAGCCCAGTGAGGGATTTGTGAATGTTGTTGTCCAAGTCAATTTTAATTTCCCTAACATAATTGAGAATTTGATTAAATGTTTGTTTCCACATAACATTTACAGTTACGAAGGCACATCAAAACATTTTGGAATATTTAATCTCAAGGTATCGCTGAAAGTTTCTTTCTCCTAAAAGAGACTCTTGAAGTGCGCGTAAACCCTTGTGGTTGTTTGTGTTTCAGCACAACTGAGATGTGAGTGAAGATAAATGTATTTTCTGCATCTTTCAGAAAGTTAATCTTTCTATTCCCTCCCTTAGAAGCACAAAGAAAACTCTGTCCTGAAACTGTAATCAGATTACGTATCCAGAGAGTACTAATATGAAATGTTGAATCTTGTTTTTTTCAGGTTTTCATCTACTGATAGCGTCCCACAAAGTACACTTAAGTTACATTATAAGAGCCTGTTATACATGTTGTGAAAGAAAATCAAGTTGGTGATCTACTGCACTAATGTAGGGAAAACACACAGATATGTACACAGTTAAGTGTACAACATGTTAGTGCATGCTGCTTCTAACATCAAATAGACTAACCAGGTTACATGTGAAAGCTGTGAAGCACAGTGGCTAGTTTGTTACATTAGATTTTTCCAAACAAATTAACATGATATCAGCAAAGGAGACGATATCACGAGTGACAGGTCAGGCATTAAGGGAGAAGAGTGGTAGTGGGCTATCAGTTTCTCGTATTGCTGTTAGTGACGCAAAATTTTTGTCAAAATCCCATCTGTTTCTGCCTCCTCCATGTTGGAAGGTCCAAGGCCCAAAGCAACATTTCCATTTCTACACTTTAACTCAGCTGAAACATTAAATGTTTTTCATCTCTGCGTCACATGGCTTTCAGTGGAGGTGATCGAGAGACACAAATGCTGCCAAATTTTCACTTTTGAAATTATACACATATTATATTGTCTGTGAGGGAGGCCTCCATTCTCCCACTGTGCTTCTATATTTTATTCTAATTAGGATTAATCGTAGAAAAGGTTTCAGTCGTAGTCATCTGGACACTGTTTTCAGAGTCAAGACGTTTCGGCTCCCATCCAGAAGTCATTCTCAATTGTGAAAAATGGTCTGAGAACTCAGAAATTTAAGCTACTCTGTGTTGCTTAAGCTCTGCGCTCAGGGAAGAGTCTTTCTGAGAGTCTGCTGTTTACCCTGCCTAGTTTCACCTGAAACTGATCTTCTTTTGTTTCCATGATGGCCCAGTAATCAGGCCTTTTGTTTTCTGGCTCCACCTGATTAGCATATGATTGGCTTGACCATGGTGTTAATGCACTGTGATAGACTTTGGGCAGATTGAATCTCAGACCACCATTTCTGTTTAAAGAGGGGTTTTCTTTTTTCACCAAAATGGCTTCTTTGACTCCTCTTTCAACAGCAGACTCTAAGGAAGACTCCTTCCTGAGGGCAGAGCTTAAGCAACACAGAGTAGCTTAAATTTCTGAGTTCTCAGACCATTTTTCACAATTGAGAATGACTTCCAGATGGGAGCCAAAACGTCTTGATTCTGAAAACAGTGTCCAGATGACTACGACTGAAACCTTTTCTACGATGGAACACTCCTGGACAAATGAGGGACTACCCCGTCTTAATTAGGATTTAAAAAAACATCTTTGGACACTAAAATCAAAACTATATGCACTATATCTATCTATCTATCTATCTATCTATCTATCTATCTATCTATCTATCTATCTATCTATCTATCTATCTATCTATCTATATATATACATATGCAGTAATATTCTTCAAGGTAGATTGAACCAAACCTATTTAGTACAAAAATAGCATTATGAGAATTTAATTTTGCTGGTTTTGCAGTTCTAATTTACTTGAACTGTGGTCTGACAAGAGCCTCCTGCTCATCATATATAGGTGGACAACACTAACTGGCTAATATCAAAAGGCTACAGTGTACAATATAACTAATATGTTGGTCTAACCATGATCTTAAGGACCTCTACATAGATGTGCACTGGATTTGATACATTATGTTGTAGGGAACCCCATCTAATCAGATTTACTTCTGCCCTGCTGAGGAATCAATAAAACTACAGTACCTATCCACCCTCACACTATAGGCTGACGTCTGTTCAACGACAAGTGAAATCAAACTTATCCTCATTTTGCTGTGGACATCCTGGAGCTCTTCAAGTTCCTTCAGGATGTCCGAAACTGTCCCAACATATTCACCAAAATGTCCTCTCAACCATCAGTGCACGAACAGCTTTTGCAATCTCCCAATTAACCAGCAGAGGGCGAAAGACAGCAGGGGGGATGATAAGATGCTGATACACACACACTTCCAAAATCCTGGTATTACACAACACCAACTTCATTAATTCAGTCAACTATAAATGTACTCATAATAAATAAACGTACATTAAGTGATCCATAAAAAATATCACTATAATGATATTGTATTGACTTTCAGCTGTAGTCAGTTATAGTCTCAATTTTGTGTTGGCACTGCCATATAACACACAATATAATTTCTTACTGTCTTTATATTATTCAATATATTGTAACTTAATAAAAAAGCATCCCTGCATGATGTTCCATGTTTTTCTTCAAGACAAAACAAATTCTTCAGTTAAACCAGTTGAATACCTTCATGAAACTGAACATAGTCTTAAATGACTGGTGTATACAGTATGTCTTGAACATCTGTAGGCCTAGACCACCCATTCACAACCAACAGCTGTTTACTGTTGCACACAGTGACTTAGACTTTTTTTCCAACATGCATGTAAATATGAGATTTTAGCCAAAATGGAGGAAACAGTGTTTATTGGCAGAATTTAATATAGAACACAGTGGCATACAGCCAAATAACTGTGGACTAGAAGTGATCGCAACAGTCAGTGCAACAAAAAAGGTTACCACTTTTCACATTTAAACAAGAACACACTGAAAAAGGGACACAGTAGATTTAAAAAATAGATAAATACATGTCTTTGTAAAGGTTAAATAAACATTGATTAATTGCGCCCTTTGACACCCAGCTGTGGGCAACATTCGAGTATGTCAACAACATGCAAATTGTTCCCTACAGACATATACGGTAAATAGTCCATATATGTAGATTATCTCTTGTGTGGGCGCATTTTCTTACAGCCAATTCCTCATGATATCTGTGTCATAAATGTGCATATTTCAGTAGAAATATTGAAAATCTGTTTGTTCCAGGTTTGAGACTGTATACAGCCAGTCTGTAAACATTTTTAACAGAGGAAAAAAACATCGTTCTCGTTCTCTCATCAGGAAAGCCCATGGCCAAATTCCATTTAAAAAAAATGCAGTTTAATGCTGCCTTGTTCACCAGTTAACATATTTACGAGGTAGAACAGGATTTCATACATCGAACATATTAAAGGAAAACGCTCTTCCTTTCGGCATAAATCCAATAAACCACTTGACGATTATTTATTTTAAAATCCAATGATTAATAGTGATGCGTGCTCTCCACCGGGCGGCAGCGACTGCGGAGCAATGTGGGTTCTGGAAATTGCTTTACGAATAAAAATGCAACTTGCCCAAATGATCTGTCGGCCGATTGTAGCGGAATAGTCTCATCACCCATTATTTTAAACTGTGTTCTACCAGATATGTTCACATTTTGCCGGTGATCAAAGCCATTAAACAGCCGATTATTAATGTACAATTTGGCCTACGTGGCCTGGCATTCATTCCACTTGGAACGGCACACATCTGGGCTACGCTAAAAACCAACATTAACGAAGTCCATGAAGCTTATATGCTGGTCAGTAGCCCAACTGCAGGTCTGTCCTCCCCGGACTAGTGCACTTGAACTTCGTGTGGCAGCAGCTGGCAGCCGCTGTTGACATGGGTGATGACTTTCTGTTTTAGCTGGGCCACTTGCTCCCTCAGCAGGCCAGCCGTTGACGCCAGATCGTTGTTTTGGCTCTTCAGCGTTTTGACCTTGTCCTCCAGCCTGGAGATCCGCTCCAGTTTGCGCATCCGACACTTGGAGGCTGCAATCCGGTTCCTGAGCCTCTTCCTCTCGGCTTTCATGAGGTCCTGTGAGTCTATGTCGATGGGAGACAGCGGCGGGCTCTCCCCGAAGCTCTGAACGTCGGGGACCGTCTGAGGCTCCTCCTTCAGCGGCTGGACCCGAGAAAGCTCCGGCTGCGGCGGGGCTGCCCCTAAATGATGCGACGGAGGAGGCGGGAAAGGGACTGTGTCTGTTGAGTAGTTGACAGTGGTTTCCAATGGCCCGCTGCCGTAACTGTTCAAGTTCGTATATACCGGTAGATCCGGCTGGACGGTGACCGGGGCGATGTTAGCGCCCAGATCCAGGCTGTTGTTCGTCTGTCCGGCTCCGTTCAGCTGATTCTGCTTATGAAGGTCCTCCAACGCCTTCACGAAGCCCTCGGCGAACTCCTGCTCGTCCGTTACCGTCTTCGGGTAGAGGAACTGGGGGCTGGTGGGTGTCGTGGTGACCATTCCGTTGGACTGGATGATTAGCCTCTCCAGCTCCGGGGAGGCCAGTTTAAGCAGCCCCAGGTCCGGGGAGCTGAGGATGCTCTCGGCGTCGCGGAGATGCGGTTTGAGGTCTGCGTCATCCGCCAGGCTCTTCATCATTATTTCCGTGGTCGAAATGACAAGTTTGTACTGCTCGACACTCCCTCAGAACGGAGCCCTGCCCATAACCTCACAGAAATAAACCGAAGTGTAAAATATCTTGTGTTTAAATAATATTTTTAACACTTCACTCAAACCGTTGGCAGGCGTCTCTTCGCGTGCAGGATCTGAGTGTACTGTGAGCACCGCCTCGAGCTTTTCTAGCCTCGCACGTTCCATTATGTCACATCAGGGCGCGCGCATTGGGCAGATATTACGTTTTCCAGACTTTTATTTGAATATAGAGAGGCGGAGACAGGAGAGAGGTCTCACTCTGTGCCTCATTCAGGTGCCAGTGCCCACGGATGTAACAATGTGTAGCCTATTGTATGAACTGTATTGTATTACTCTTAATACATCAGTGTTATAACCTCTGACAGTGTGTCTTTGATCAGTCTTTCTGAAAAGATGATGTTTGTATATTATGTTCAGTCATATTTAAGTTAAAATGGTATTTTCTACCACTATAGTTTGTATTTATTTAAATATTGGGCATATATAGATTATATATATAGGGCATATATAGATTACCTACCTATTACTACCTATATTTAAATATAGGTAGGTTATAAAAAACTGCAGCTCCCATGAGTCTTTATGCTTTTGGCAACTGTTAAAAACTGAAAACATCATAACACAGAACTCTTTGGACTCCATACAGAGTCTCGTTATCACCAACAAGCGAGCACAGTGTCAGTCGATCTGTCACAGTTTACAATGAAGTATTTGGATGACTACTGGATGGATTACCATGGCATTTGGTACAGAACATAAGTTTATGTAAAAGACAGTCATGGTCCCCAGAGGTTGAACCCTAAACTGCAGAACCTGATGGCTGGGACAGATTGATTGATTTTAAGCTTAACGCTAACATAGTTTCCTAACTTGCTACACATGCAAGTGTTTAGCTTATAATGTGAACACTAAAATTCTCTGCACCTCTTGCTGTACTAGTCTGCACTGGGAGGAGCTTAATATTAGTGTTTGTCCCCAAATATGGGCTATAAACAGTATATTTAACCCTTTATAGCTGCAACTTCAGGCAAGCGAAATACAATCAGGAAGAAAAATAATATTTAAGAGTAAAATACACAAAATATATTATAGGCCTACACATTACTTGAGTCTGCCTTGTACTCTAAGGGCCCTGCACACCCACACAAGTGTTTTCACTTATTAGCTATATAGACCTCTGCTCAGGTTGAAGTGGAGATATGCTTGTAATTAGCTGTAGTCACCCAACTTGATAAACTCATAGCAGTCATTAAGGTGTAAATTGTTCCTCCCTTCGAGGTCCAACAGAGAAATGGGAGTGAGGAAGACATGGGTCAGTTGCAGTCTGTACATGCCCACACAGTCAAAGGCAAAATGAGTGAAACAAATGGTGTGTTAGGGAATTCATGGCATTATTTTTTATTTTTCATCAATGACTATCCAACATCTTTTCAAAGTCCTTGGGTTTTTCCTTTATTGCAAATGTTGATTTTTCCATATAGGAAGCTTGCTTTTCCTTTTAACCACTGGCTGAGAGAGGATTTTTGTGGGTTTTACCAAAACACAGCAACTATATTTGGCCACCCCCTAAGTTACACACACTACGAAACCAAGTAAACACAACTTTCCAAACATTTACCTTGAAAAACAACTAACATGAAGTTTGTTTTGCCTCTCAATGTGTTAAAGTCACTGACAGCAGACAAACAGGGAATATGAACTTCAGTCATGCTCAGTTATATTGATATAGGCGGTCCGTGACAAGTGAGCATCTGCTGAGGAAGACCGTGAGATATGGTCAAAAGCTCCAGGAAAAAAAAATATTGTAAATGGACCTTGTGTTAAGATTTTTTTTAAACTACTGTTTCCAATGTCAAGAATGTAGGTTCACTCTCTACAGAGTTATTCATTTTCTCAATAGACGATCTTTGGTACCAGTTCCATTGCCATGGAGAGGAGGGAGAAACTACAAACATTGAGGTGGTACATTGAGGTTTGATGTCATGGTGAGTTTTGACTGGTACATGTCTTGTTTACATTTTCAAACTAGTAAAATTATTATTACTATTTTGTTTTTTAAATATTTAATGTAAGAATGATAATTGCTAAACTGCAGGATGTAATAGAAATGCCAGCTTGCATAATTCCAGACATGAACAGTTGTGATTTTCATTATACATCTGTCTGGTCAAGAAAACCGGTTTATGTCTTTCTGCTTACTTCTGTTTTATGCACTCAGCCAAGACACTTGTGGTATTCCTGCACATCAGAATTAGGAGATCTGAAACTGATCTGATTTCAACACTTCCTCTGGTCAGTTAACCGTTTCAAGTTGTTTTTTTCGTTGGATCTGGTTTCACACCCATCCAAGTCACATGATCATTTCAATTTCCACTTAGATTTTCCAATTTCACTTTCCATTTTTAAATCGATATCAAATTGGTATCCATTTCTAATTACAGTATTTTAATTTCCCTTTTTAACATTTAATGTCATGGTAGAAAAGGTATCTTGCTCTGCCTGCATCTTAGATTAAAATGGAGATGGTTCCTGTGGTCTGCTAATTTCCTGGCTGTGTTTTCGATTTCCCGAACCAGATCTAAGGTTTTCTGCCCAAAATTCTTCAAAACAAGACGGTGTAGTCCCTCATTCGTCCAGGAGTGTTCCATTTAATGTCATGATTAACTAGAAGAGTTTAAAAAATACTACCTCTGTTTGTTCATGGTCTGTACATTTTGTCAGGATTTTCCCTCCTGCTAAATTTACTGCACTTATACACTTGTATAAAATCACTATTGTGTACTACAAACGCACTTCAAGCCACAGTAAATGCACTTTAGAAATACTGTTGTGGTGTTTCATCAGGTGTTAATATATAACATAATATGTTACTGAACATTGCAGATGAATTGTTCCTTTAATGTGACAAACTAATGTGACAAAATATGTGTTTGGTTTCCTCCCTTTTCATGTGATGTTGTTTGAGGTTTGTCCATAAATACACAAAGCAGCCAGTCAATCCGCAATCAATTTATTAAGCTAAATGTTTAATAATCAATCAATATCCCAAAGTATTTTCAGCCAAATATCATGAATAATGTCCACTGTTTCCTTCATTAACAAACAGTGATTTGGCTTGTAAAGGGTTACATAGAAGAAATATGTGCGTCACAGGTCCACCACTGCAAAGCTCTGTGTGGGTGGATCACATGATGTCAGATCTCTTAACGCTGTGGCGGAAATGGAGGTGGGGGGGGAGTAAACCAACAGAGGAGAGATATTTTTGTCGAAAAGCCAAGTATTAGTGTAGAGTGGGGGTGCTGAGCCTGCAGATATCTGGATAAGGATGTAACACACACACATCACATTCTTTCATTCTCCTTTCCCCTTAATTTACAACTAACCAATACAAAATGTGAGCAACATATATTAACAAAGAGTTAAGTATGACAAATTTCCAGTTTTTCTGGACACTGAAGTTTTGCTGCCTCTCATAGTAATTATCCATGGTTGATGGATTTCAAATTAATTTGTTCTTAACATGTTGTAATTGTCAGGTCAAATAATTTCCCCACAATTGTGGAAATATTCATTAAAATGTTATAGTTTGTCTTGTGTAAAATCAAGGCACAGAAGCAGTGTATGTAGCCTTAATTTGGTGAAACAGTTGAACATTTATAGATACAGACAGATTTTGTTGCAGGAGTGTGTGTCAGTGTCAGTATCAGAACATTTTGATGTTGATTTTAACCATGAAAAACTCGTGTTTGATCAATCAGTATTAGAACTTTTCAAATCTACCTAAAAGTGAGAGTTTGATACTCAAAAAATAGATTTTGGATCACTTTAGAGTTACATTATCGTATTGTGTTGTTATGCAGTTGGAAGTGCACTAAGAGAAAAAGTTGAATTCCTGCACACTGCCAGCAGTTTAGAGTTTATTAGATTACAATGTATGGACCTTTATAGGTATCAAATTCACAAAGTAAACCAACACCATATTTATACTTGACACAATATACAGGCAGCAATAACTAATTAACATTTTCTTTTACATTATTTCCTTTTCCTATGCACCTGTTTAGCAGGTGTGCATTAGACAACACTTACGGTGACAAATTACAGAGAAACATTTTGAAATGTAGAATTTATTCAAATTGAAATTTGATTTTTCTTTTGTGTGCATTTTCTTTTGCAAACTGGCAGACAATATGCTATTTCAAAATGAAATTGCAAACTGGACTTTAAAATTTGAATAGGAGTTATGCAATGCCGGTAGAGAAGGAAGCAACCCAGCATTCAAACAAAACAACAATAAAATAATTGACTTTCCTGATTTAGATGTAGAGATATTTCACTGGATAAAAGTGAAAAAAACTGGCAAAAACTTTGACTTGCTTGTGGCGCTAGACGAAAAGTCAGGGGATCAACAAGTCATCCTCTGGGCAACCCGAATGTCTGTACTGAATTGCATAGTAATCCATCCATTGGCTGTCAAGATATTTCATTCTGGACCAACCAAGAGGTGTGTCGACCAACTGACTACAGACAGTGCCATCACTAGAGCCACGCCACCAAATGTTAAGGTGATGGATACCTTTCTCAAGGAAGTTTCAGATCTAATTGATTTATAGAAGTACTGACAGAAATTGAACCACATACTGCTTGGCAGGTAGGAAATCAATTAAAAAAATATTGTATGTTTTAAAAATGGTTGCCAATAGTCAATGGGCTAAAAGATACCTGTATGGTGCTGCAGAACAAACTGTTCCCTCGCCATTCAGTATGACACTAACCCCATTGGGATGAGGAATCCTGACATTTATCGTAACGTTTTCCAGATTAAAAACACTCAGTAAAGAGCCTTTTAGTGTTTCATAATGTAATAGTGTGTCATGTGACAGCTAAATGGTCTAAATTCTTCAAACACAAGTCAACATGAGCTGAGGAGTACACTCAGGCCTCCAGCAGTCATTTTTTATCAGTGACTGTGGGTTAATGCTGCAAGTCAGGGCCCAGAGTGATGAGCTGTCAGGAAGGCTTGGCATCGGTTAGTTCACTTTCTGCTGTGCAGGAGCCCAAAGGAGATCAAGAACGTTTTGTACTGTATTGAGCAACATGTAGATGTGTGGTTTGTACTTGTACATTATTTGTGATTAATGGAGGGGAGTAAAGCAGATAAGGGCCCTTTAAAGGTATTAGAAACAAGCATCCATCTTCTGTTGTGAAACAGATACTTTAACAGTTGGCTTACTTTCACCTTCACAAATGAATTTCTCATGAATCTACTGTGAGGTTTTTTAAAGCTAATGAAGCCCAATGCATAAGTGAAGTGTTACTGTATGTTGTTTCGCTGGCACCTGGTTTGGCAAGTTTTCATGGATGTAATAAAAAAAAGTTTTGTATAATGTCAAAGTAGTTTACTAGATAAATGTTGTGTCTTGATCCTGGCCAACAATGTTACAGTGCCTGAATGGCAGGTATGTAATAATAATAATAATGCATTTTATTTATAGGTGCCTTTCAAAGCACTCAAGAACACCTTACAGGCACAGTTAAAAACAAGCAACAGTGTATCAAGACATCATAAAATCAAACAAAGCAGTAATATACTATAATAAGTTAAAACAATAACTAGGTATATAATCTTCATCAGTGTTAAACTCAAACTGTGGTTGTAGCCATTAGAGACAGAATCAGACCAAACATGCCAGTTTAAAAAGGTGTGTTTTAAGACGGGATTTGAAGGTGGAGACTTTGTGTGGGCAAGTGTGCTCAAAAATAAAACAGATGTCAAACAAAACCTAATTTTAGATCTCACTTCCTTTTGCAGCACTTATCTTTCATACATGATCATTCTGGGTTTATATGAATATATTGATCTGCAGCCGTGGTGCTGTGAGTTTGGACCTCCAGACTTTTGGTTGTAATGTTGATGGTCGAAGAAAGCATCCGCTACTGTTACAGTTATTATCAATTATTTTATGTATTTTTAGAACAAGATTAAGCCTTAAAGGCATTAGCATGCTCTGACCGATGGACTCGACCGATGGATGAAATTTGTTTTTGTTTTTTTAGCACTAAACGTTCAGTAGTAAATAAAGTGAATATCAATCCTGACAGGTAGAAGTACACATGTATTTGTGTCACATGTATTACATGTACACTAACCTCCTCCACTGGGCCTGATGACGTAGTTTCAAAGTGTAGGTGAAGTTCCACACTCACAGAGGATGTAGGAACCCCACACACAGTGTGTGTGTGTGTGTGTGTGTGTGTGTACTGGGGGTTTGTACAAAACACACCTGTGCCCACACACAAAAACACACAATGTCACACACTTCACCACAAAACCTCACCAGGCCTACAACTTTTCATGGTTAAATATCATCTGTTGTAGAAAAACAGACAAAAGCATCCGACATTTGATTTATTTTTTCCCCAGAACAAGTTACTGTATGTATTTCTGTTATGGGGGGGACATTACACATTAATGTAGCCCCATATTTACATATTTACAGTCACTTTATGACACATTTAGATGAAGTTCACATGAAGACATTTCAATATAACCAGTTTAATTCATACTCTATATTATTTATTTTTTATTTATATGTATTAATTTCTTTTATCTGTTTCCTTGCTTATTAAACATTATGTTTTTGATCCTGACTGAAGTTTGTTACTGAGGGTGTAGTCAGTGCTATACTAGCCTGCTTATCTTGCTTACCTTGATAATCATAATATAAGATTATTTTTCTCATTATTTTGCAGCTACAACAATCTAATAGTCCCACAGAATCAATAATATCTCTTCTTATTTTCCAAGTAGAAAATAAGAAAGATAGAAGTGACAGAAATGTGCCTCATTAATCTTAAATGGTGGTTTCCATCCATTTTCCAACCAGACTATGAAACAGAAAAATGTAAATGAACTTTTGTGGGAAAATGTTCTTAATGTCTCATGCAATTTATATTTCACCCTTGAGGCTTAGTTTTAGGTTTTACACTAAATGTCGCAACAAAGACATACTTTTAATTTTAGGACAAGACAGGATGTTATAGTCACAGTTTCAGCCTTATATCTATATCTATATCTATATCTACATATATATCTGGGATGTGTTAAAAGATAATGAAACATCTACTCTACAGTAAATGTGGGAGGACAACAGGTTGATCTGCCACATCCGGACAGAAACTGCTGCTGCTGCTGCTGCTGCTGCTGCTGGGCGGTACAGTGGCTCAGTGGTTGATGCTGCCACCTCACAGCAAGAAAAGTTGGTTTGAATATCAACCCTGATCCTTTCTGTGTTTTCCTGTTCTCCCACAGTCCAAACAAGTGCAAGTCAAGCCACCTAAATACTCTAAATTGCCCAAAGGCTGGCATGTATGGATAGCATACACAGATGTATGATATACTGTATCATATGAAGGGTTCAGTCTTGTTTTGTCTTTACATTTTACAATTTTACTCATCAGTGCAATGTGTACAAGCTGAAGGCATCACTTTCGTTTCCTGCAGTATATAATGATGTGTCCCAGGGCTTGATCCTAGGACCACTATTATTCTGGGTTTATATCTAGGTCAGAATTGACCTGATATAAATGTTGTTGATAATGATAGTATTTACTGCTCCTCTGCACATGCATTGCATATTCAGAAAGTCTCCTGGTTTCAACTTGCCTTAATCATTGTCTAACAATGTATTTATGAAGCTTTTCCTGAACACTGACTAAATGAAGCTACTGAAACCCTCAAGCAATGGGCAAAGTTATCACATTTTTATATTGTATGTTTATGTGTTATTATATGTGTTTCTTTATAAATATTTTTTAATTGTTCTTGTTGACTGGTAGAGTTTAATGACTTTACAATAAGCTAACATCCCAGCAAACAGGTAACCTTCAGGAAACATTCCCTAAAAATTCCCGTTTGGTTATATTTGTTGCAACTTTTAGGGAACGTCCCCTAAAGGTTCCTGTTTAAGGAATTTCTATGAACGTTGCCAGAAGGTTATTTTAAAAAAACGTTAGAGAACGTTCCCTAAAGGTTCTCAGACAGGTATTTTTAAAAAAACGAGTGGAAGAGCAGTCAACGGCTGTCAGTACGGTTCAGTACTGCTTCCGGTCCATGCAACACCTCTGTCCGTTGATATGGTGGGGTTTAAATAAATTAATAGGTGATTATTAAAAAGACATACTCTCATAACAGATTTTCACATGATCAACTTTATAGTTTAAGTAATATCTTTACAAAATGTTTGTTTTCGTAGTTTGTCAGAAAAGAGCTAGATAACGTTTGATTTTGTTAGCTTAATTAATCGTCCACCAATAGCTAAGCTAATGTTAGTGTATTGATCTTGCATCAACGTTGACTAATGTTTTTTAATGTTAATGTCTGAAGTAATCTCGTGTTTAAAACGTAAAATTTAGGATATTTGATATCCTAAACAATAAAGCTGATGTCAGGCCTTGGGTTTTTGAACAGTAATTCTGAGCAATATTTAGCTAACTTTACTTTTTTAATATATTTAACGCTAGCTTAAATTACTGTAAAGTGTGCTAACATGTTGTGGAGATTAGCTAACAGCTATATAAACACCATCAATTGGTATTAATGTTACAATAGTTAAAGTATCGTAGATGAATGAGGGACTACACCGTCTTATTTTGAAGAATAGTTAAAGTAGTTTTGGCATCACTGGGTAACTCTAGGTGGTTACTGCCAATTTACCACCATGAAACTAAAGGCCATTTTATCTTACAGGTATTTATTGTTTATTGTTTACTCAGCACTTATAATTGTTGCTAACTAGCTAGCTACCTAACCTAAATGTTACCCACCAACAGGTTTGCGTTACAGTTGTTAGCTAGCTAGCTAGCTTTAGCTACTTGCTTCAGGCTGTATCTAAAAGGCTAAACAGTGGTGGAAAGTAACTAAGTACATTCACTCAAGTACAGTACTTATGTACAATTTACTAGTATTTCCATTTTCTGCTACGTTATACTTCTACTCCACACAATTCGTAGGCAAATATTGTACTTTTTACTCCACTACATTTATTAAGTAACTTTAGTTACTAACGACAGTTACTACAGATTCAGATTAATAATACAAAATATAATCAACAAATAAATTATGATGTATTATTACAGATTTAGAAATAACTATTAGCCTCGCCTTTATCAGCTGCCACATTAAAGTGATGTGTACACATTAATGCATCCGTAATTATAATCCAGTAATATATTCTAAAATGGGCCAGTCTGCATAATGAGAACCTTTACTAGTGTATTTTGATGCTCATACTTTTGTACTATTAAAATTTTGAGTGCTTGACTTTTACTTCCAACAGAGTATTTTTACACTGTGGTATTGCTACTTTCACTTAAGTAAAAGATCTGAGTACTTCTTCCACCACTGAGGCTAGATATTCTTTATATATGTGTCTGTTTGAACTAGGAAACATTGTAGTTGAAGGAATACTGACCAGCAAACACAACTGTGGACAGAAAAGGATGAAATGAAAGGAAAAGAGATAAGGAGGCGGTCGCTCATGACTGTCTTATTTGAAGGGTGGTTTCCACGTCCTGAAATATGGATTCCCTCAGTAGGATTAAGCACAGACCAGCACTTGCCAGTCCAGTCCAAGTCCAGCAGAACAGGTAGGTACAAAACCCCCACAAAAGGGAAGCAGCAGCACATAAACACTGTAAATTTTGTTTTATGAGTACTATACATATTTTTCTGTCATGAAAAGCAGTAACTGCATCTACAATATATATAGGGACCAAGAACATCTAATGACTTCATAGTGAGTTTAACATAGGTAACGTGTAGTACTTCACTGTCTCTGTACTGATTCTTTACCTCGTGATTCAAACCTCCTGTATCTTATGCTTAATGATATTTTTCTCAATACAGTATAATACTATAGGGACTGTCAGTGTGTGTCCTGGCTCTGCGGATAATGGGGAACATATTTGTCTACCAGGTTTCTGTCACAGGTGAATCTGAACAGTGTTGCTTGTTTCCACTAGTGTACCCCCGTAAAACTAAAGGAGAGAGAATGGAAGAAGCATAGGAGCCATAGCCCTTATTTTGTACAATGAAAATACAGGAAATTTTAACCTCCCCATGTATGATGCCCTGGCGCCACCCATGTGTTACTCATTTGAAAGTACTGTTCATGAAAGCTTAACTAGCCATTTCATAAGGTGGTCTGGGTGTGTCCTTCAAAGTGGTAAATACCTCTACCTTTTATTATTTATTATATTCACAGCAACTACACAACAACAATTGATAACATTAACAAGTAGTTATCAACATTAGTTTGGTCTCTTTTCTTTTGTCTTTAACATCTGTTTTTGCAGAGAATTACTCATCAAGATCACCATGTTACTGTTTAAACCTTGAGTATATGCACCACCTTCATTTGCCACATTTAGGCCCATATCAGATAACACAGTGAATTTTGGTCCACCTTGGAAAGAAGGCAAAGCATCAGTACACTTATCTCTTTTGAAAACACCCAGTGTGCGACATGAGCTAAGTTTACAGATGCTTTGATCCAGCACTTTCTTGATTTGCGGTAGTGTGCAGAAGCTTTGTACATTTTTCAAGTCCACTTGGCTTTCTTTTTTCTTTACCTTCACAAGTGCTGTCATCTCAATTCAAGGGATAAAAATATGCCTTGGAAGGAACAGCATGTCTGTGAGATGAATGGAGAGAGAGATGCAGAGCGTGGGGAGAGATGTTTTTCTGGAAGGCTGGGATTAGATGCGGTTCCAGAAATATGTTGGGCAGCTTGGTATACTTTGTGCCCAGTGGTAAAAATAGGTTGCCTTCCCGAGGGAAGTGATGACGTCTGCAGCCTGTCTGCATCATCAGCCACAAGTTGGCTTCATCCTCATACTGGAAGAGGCAGAGAGACAAAGTGTGGGGGGAGCATCAGTGATCACCGTGGCAACACATGCAGAGTGACGTAGGTAAAAGCAATTGAAAGGAAGAGAGGTAGTGATTGGCTGGTGACTGCAGTGGTGTGTGTGTGTGTGTGTGTGTGTGTGTGTGTGTGTGTGTGTGTGTGTGTGTGTGTGTGTGAAGAGATGTGTGGGTGGTAAAGAAGAGGAGGAGGACTCAATGGCCCATCACTAAGATTAGCCCCCACACCCCCAAAACACACACACACAGGGTCCAAGCCTGTTAGCACGGTCAACAATTCTGCCTAGCAATGAGATGATACGATTTAGCACGCTCCTTGAGCACTGACTTCAGAGGCAGTGGAAAATAGTGTTATTTTCCTCCCTCACAAATGTCATCTTGGATATTATGCATGCATGCATTTTGGGAGGAAAATATTCCCCACATTCCCCCCACATGAACTCAACATATTCTGCTGTTTAATTTCAGTGCCATTAAAATAGACCTTTTGGCAATTCAGCTGCTTTGGCAAAGCTTTAGTGCTGAATTGATTTAAATTTCAAAGGTTATTCTGCCCTCCAGTCTTCTTTACTGCAGTTTTTCTTCCAGTTGTCCTGTTCTATCTTTCCCAGTCACCTTTTACGACACTACCTGTTTTGTTATATTTTATAGAATGATGAATGTTAATTTTTTCATATCCTGAATGGGTTTTTAAAGCTATGATACAACACATTCAAACTACAGATGGGGTGAAGTTGTTTCATCTTGCCACTGTTGCCATACAGTGAAAATCTCAACCTGCAATCTGGTATTGTAAATATATCTCTGACTGGTACACTTCCGGGCAACATTTACTCCTTGTCTACAGTGCCTTTTGTAGCAAAAGCAGCATGTCAGCAGCACAGCTGCAGTACTCCATTAATATACAGTATCTACACTGGTTCTGCTCAGCAACAGTACTGCACTTAGGCAGAATGCATTCATAGTCCAATGCACAATCAATGTAGTTATGTATATAAATCTGACAACAGGTAAGACAACATAGTAGGGCCACTGTTGGGGATAAAAATGAAGTTGTCATATTCTGTAAATTCAAAGTACCTCCAAAAGGTCTACAGTCAGCAGGAATGTGTATCGCGTCACATGTGGGCATGTGTGTGTCCTTGAAGTAGAGCATGAGATACAATACAACAATACGGGGACCTGCTCATCAAAACATTGAGTTGGAACCTAAACCCAGACAACAGAGGCAGAGTAGGATAATAAAAAACATTCTTTACATGGTCAAGTGGCAAGCAAAAGGTCAGAAACAATAGATCAGTCCAAACTAGCCACAGTACCAAGAGAGCAAAGGGGCAGGCAAGTGGTCAGTGGGGTTAAGGCAGGCAGAGAAGGGAGAGTAATAGGTGGCACACTAGGGCTGGCAAGCAACAGAAACAAACTGGCGAGGGAAAGGTACTGACTGAGGGCTAATACTGGACTGCACTCAGGGGAATGGGGAACAGCTATGAGGGGAATGGGGAAGTTTAGGTGATAGCTGAGGCAGGAAAGCTCTCTAGTGACAGCTGCTGGACAGGTTGGGAAGGACAGGGTCTGAGAAGACGGGACGGATTGAATTCATGGAAATGGCATAATTACTGGAGCTGCAGGCAGAAGATTTAGGGAGGAGGGTGAATCAGCAGGAGCCATGACAGAATCATACATGTGTTCCAATAAGATCAATGGTTAATTTCTGTTTGGCCACACATCAGTGGGCCACCGGCCTCATGTTACAGGTGCGAAATTGAGAACTTTAGAGAGGTTTAAGCCAAATGCTACATGAGTTGCAGCCACATTTGGCAGATTTACATTCAGTCTATCCAACAGTTGTGGAGATATTTCACTCTACAGACCAATGGACTGACATTGCATTTCTAATATATTCATATTGCTAGTGTCTAATCACACACAATAAATAGCACTGAAATATGTTTTACTAATCATAGTCTTTGCTTTTTGATGATCATCTATGAGGGACTTACATTCAGCAGGTACTTTATTAGGTACACCTGTATAATCTAATGCAATCCAATATACCTGTTATGCCATAAAATCTACTTTTATGATGCCTATAATGTTCAGGGTTTTTTTTACACTGCCATAGTGTTAATCAAATTATATGTTTTGGCAATGAGGTCATTATTCGTGGTGGTGGTGGTGTTGTACTGGACTGCATTATACTCAGAGCTGTTTCTAATATTCTATTGTATGTAAATAGGGAGGACAAAAGATTAGAAACACCTGTCAGTATAATGTAGTCCAGTCCAGTACAAAAGAACCTTTAACTATGCCCTCAGTAATACACATATCATTGATTTCACACATTTCTGACAATGTGAGAGAGCTGTTGTACTGAATTGCAATAGATTGTACAGGTGTACCTAATAAAGTATGTTCACTTTTGTCTGTGTATTCTGTACATCATAGTTTTATGTCAGGTATTTTATAATGAAGCCTCACCTAAGCCTAAGGTAGTGTGTTATAAAACAACAGTAATTAAATTCCATTTTGACAACATGCAATGAGACTTCATGAAGCTTCATATGCCATTTAAATTGTATCTTTGGTAGCATTTCAAGTAGGATCATAAATACAATTACTACTGCTATTACTGTTACTACTATAACTGCTGGTGCTTCTATTACTATAATAAATATGTCAAACACTAGTAGTATGCCTTCTTTTCCCATTGTGCAGCTTATTTTAATTATGTGTGCAGTGTTGTTTTAATTATTTCTGTCCAATTTAAGGTCTGTTCATAACATCTGGTCACCATGGTTTCTTGATAGGGAATAAGGTTAGAGGAGATAAAGTGGTTTAGATTAATCAGTATTGCCACCTAATGGCTACCAATGAGTATGTCTGTTGGTATTAGTGCTGAATCTGAAGATTGTAGAACATGTCACTGAACATTGTTAGCATAATAATCCTACTAATGATAGTGATGATAATTTTCTATCTTAATGTTAATTGAAATAATCTTACAACATTTGCATTGTGTTTCCATACTTACAGAAAATGTACTGTGAAGATAGGGATTGCAGTACAGCCAAGGATTTTCTAAACTTCACAATCGCTGTAGTTCAGATGAACTGATCCTAAAGTCTGCTGTGAAAAGATGATATTGTTTTTTATATACTTATATATAATACTTAAAAAAATAAAAGGAACACTTGGTGCATCATACATTAAATGTTTTTTGTGACCTTGATTGCACTTTATACTTTGTCTGCTTTGTAAAGGTGGTCAATATATAATATTTACATAGATTATATTAAAGGTGACAGTGACATATATAGGGGCAGCAACGATTAGTCAGTCGAAAGAAAATTAATCAGCAATATTTTGATGATCGAATAATCGTTTTAGGAATAGGGACCTAGGAGTATTCCATTGTTCAAGCTTCTCAAAGGTAAAGATTTGCTGCATTTCTTTGTCATATATGAGAGTAAATGAAATATCTTTGTTGGACAAAACAAGCACTTTGAAGCAGTTTGGATTTTGGGAAATTTAAAAATAATTTATTGCTCAATAGGTGTGGCAGAAAAAGCCAAAGCAGCCACACCTCTTTCAGTAAATGAAAACGAAAGTAAATGCATGACCCTCAGTAAGCTATATAACGTCAGTTATCTGCTCAGATTTTCAGTCTCAACCATGTAAGGAAGTAGAGCAAACAAGGTAGGTTATCTGACTGAGTTTTGGTAAATTATGCTGACTAGAATATTCAAATATTGTGTCTGTAATAGTAAATCTGAGGTTAGTCAAACTGAGAGGTATTTTTATTTTTATTTCTCTTTGTATTACAATATAATTTGCTATAATAGTATTATGTAATTCATTAAAGGATTAGGATCGACTGTATGCTTCTTATTGAATTTGAAGTGTTTCTCAGATCATCCTGCACTGTGCTGTTGTTGAAAGATAAAAAAGTAGACGGAGAGGAAGAAGGAAGTGAGAAAGTTACTTCACACTAGTCTTTTTTTAAATGTTAAACTACTAAGACTACTACACACATAACAAAGGAAGTTACCATTAAGTATAGCAGGCTGTTACATTGGTCTCAAAACGAATAAGTTCATAAAGGAAAATTCTTATTGACTCTAATTTTGGGAAATAATTAGACTGAGTGGGTAAAAACTTTCTGAAAGAAGCCTGGATTCTGCTGATAATGCTCAAGTACATAAAAATTGTGCCCCCATTCTAAATGTTATCTGTCTAAACAGGTACATCATGTATTGTCCAGAATGTGGAATTCAAGTGGAAAAGTCATACAAATTCTGTCCTGAATGTGGCTTCAAGTTGTTTCTCTTGACTGAAAATAAGACCCAAGGTAAGTTTACCAGCAAACTATTTTTTGTGAATTTCTTATGGTTATTGGATAAAATTCATGCGGCATTGTTAATTGCACCATTTTTGTGGAAATCCACACATCCATCTATTGATTTATTTAAAAAAAAATTCACTATATCAGTGTTAAATAACTTCTTACATCGAAATCACATGTTTTTCATGTAAAAAAAGCTTTGTCATGTGCTACCATACAACAATGCTGCAGGTGGACTTTTTACCAGAATAAGAATGAGCAATAACGGGACTCTACACCTAATAGTCTTATGATACAAAGTAAAGTTATTTTCGTAGCCAGTAACATGTTTTTTGTGCTGTACATAGACTTAATGAAGTATGATTTATCTATATGGTCCAGTTTGGTTTGCCTTAAAGCTGAAGATTGTAATTTATCGTCCTGTTATCTGTTTGGAGGAGTACCATGAAAGACTAAAACACATTTACTGTAGCTAGATATACTGCATATCTAATTAATATGTCACATAACATTTTAATTGTTACCCAGATGTGGCCACGGCAGCACATCAACCCTCAGTCACTGCTGAGGCTAAGAACCAAAAGGAGGATCAAGACCAGGTTCCAAAAGACGTTAAAGAAGATCAAGAAAACATTGCCCAGATAAAGGTGAAAAGGCTAAGAAGCAGTTCTTGTATTGGCATAATTTTCATTCTCATTTAAAGTGTTTTAAGCCATGAATTTAACCAACAACGTTTAAAAAAGAATTCAAGCCACAAGCAACTATTACTTCCTCTTCCTGAAACTGAAACTTTGTTCTCTCTGCTAGTTTACACCGACATTATCTAGGATGGTAAACAAGCTCATAAAAACAGGGGAACAGGTTTCTGCTATTGCAGGAATGTGTTTATAATCAAATTTAAAACACCTTTCAATATAATGCAGTCCAGTACAACACCACCACTAACTATGACCTCAGTCATAAACATATAGTTTAATTAACACCGACAGTGTCAACAATAACTGAACATTACTTACAATACTTTAGTAGCTCTCTGTGACTGTTTCTTCTTTACCCATCCTTCCTTGCAATATTTCAGCTGACCAAATATATTGTTGTGTTGACCATTTTTTTATTTAACATCCTAGCACCGCTACATAAGAGTTCAGCTATGTAACTCTGTGACAAATACATTGCATTTCCAATTTCCAGCTCCTTCATAATAAAATCATTTAACTAGTTTGCTTATGGAAGGCTTTTAATGTGAAGCAGCAGCAGGTATGGTCGGTTTGCATCAGCAGTAACTTCACGCAGCTTCAATATGGCTGAAGAAGTTAAAAGTAATAAGGCTGATCTTAATAGAACAAACAAGAACATATAAGTGAAACTAAACTGTTCAGAGAGCTGAACACAGAGAGGCTTAACAGTGCTTTCTCTATAGTTACTAACACAACCACACATGTGTTGAGTCAGTCAGTTAAGCACAAGACGACGCTTGGATTTGATGGAGGTGAATGTACAGATTGGCCCCGGTCGGCCCCGCTACCAAGTAGGACCACAAAAGAGCTGTTCAGCATGGTGATTCCCTGCTGTGAAGCTGCCGTGGAAATGCATGTGTGTGTGGCTATACCAGGCTTGTGAAAAGAAGAAGCCAAAGAAGGTTTTTTTTTTGCTGTAAAATGAAGTAGTGACATAGTATACCCTCCAAATTCAACTTGTAAATTGACCTACCCAACTTGTTTAAGACAGTGTGCTAACTTTTCAGTTTCACATAGTTATGAATGACTGAAAAAAGATGGCATTGCCTTTGTATTTATTAATATCTTTAACACATTTTCTACCTCACCATGGATGTTTTCCATTTTATTAATTTCTGTTCTGAAAAAACTGTGGTTCTTTGGCTCAACACAGTAACCACTCAGCTCAATGAGGTCATTTCTGCCTCCAGTGAAACGTTACTTCAGTGAAAGGTTTATGAGCCTGAAACTGATATCTGCTAAACTAACTATTTAGACTCTTTTCAGGGGCAGCCGGCCTGTGATGGCTCAGAGCCAGCCAGAGATGGCGCTCCACCACAGAACTCATCAGATAACACTGCCAGCCCAGGCACACTAGAAAAAGGAGCTATGCCCTCATCCCCAAATCAGACACCCTCAGTTGGCATATCAGTCACTACCAGGGAGCCACAAGTCACAGAGACTTGTATGGAGGAGGAGAGGCTATCTGCTACAGCTCCTGAAAGTGACTCTCAACCATGCGGTGAGGCGGCGCCTGGATCAGACCTATCTGTTTCCACGACACTGCCCTCCCCTACATCTGCCAGTGATAAACAGCAACAAAAAGAGGCCCCACCAGATAGTAGTACAGAGGACAGCCCTGATGCAGTGCAAATTCGTGCTGACAAGCCAAGTGACAATAATTCTGGGCCGTTGTCTAACTCTGCATCATCACTAACATCAACTAAAGAAACCGGCTCCACTGCACCTGAATCGTCTGAGAAAACACCTCAAGAATGTGATTTGGTGGCAAAGCAGTCTGCCTCTGAACAAGATAAAGATAAGAAAATCTTTCATGAGACAAAAAATTGCTCTGGGAGGCCAGATGATAAAGCCAACTATTTAGACTCTTTTCAAGGCGAGCCAGCCAGAGATGGTGCTACACCGCAGGACTCATCAGATAACACTGCCAGCCCAGCCACACTGGAAAATGGAGCCACAACCTCATTCTCCAATCAGAAACTCTCAGCTGGCGTATCAGTCACTACCAGGGAGACACAAGTCACAGAGACTTGTAAGGAGGAAGAGAGGCTATCTGCTACAGCTCCTGAAAGTGACTCTCAACCATGCGGTGAGGCGGCGCCTGGATCAGACCTATCTGTTTCCACGACACTGCCCTCCCCTACATCTGCCAGTGATAAACAGCAACAAAAAGAGGCCCCACTAGATAGTAGTACAGAGGACAGCCCTGATGCAGTGCAAATTCGTGCTGACAAGCCAAGTGACATTAATTCTGGGCCGTTGTCTACCTCTGCATCATCATTAACATCAACTAAAGAAACTGCACCTGAATCGTCTGAGAAAACACCTCAAGAATGTGATTTGGTGGCAAATCAATCTGCCTCTGAACAAGATAAAGATAAGACAATCTCTAACGAGAATCTATCTGGGAGGCCAGATGATAATGAAAATCACACCAACACTGAACAACATACATTTGCTAAACAAACTGACAGGAAAGACGACCAAGCAGCCAGAGATTCTACTGATCAAGTAACAAAGGAAACAGCCAAAAGCAATGAGGTAGTTATCAGATTCATGGAGTTTTAACCCTCATACTGACTCAAACCCAAATCATTAGCTTATAACAAAATAGTTTTAGCTCATTTTCTTCATTTTATTTAGAAATACTAAATGATGGTAGTAATAGCATTTAAATTTTATATTGACAACAATTGTGTAATAATTTCCATCAGTCTGACATTAAAACATGGTGTTTTGGAAACAATCATGGATACAGGGTGTTAACTGTGTAATATTTTTTACATATATTTAAATGCATTTTACAATATTTGTAATTAATAGTAAAGACAATGAAAATGTGTAAAATGTGAAAATTGACAAGTATGATAAGTTTACATTTTAGCTGTATATATTGTACAATAGATAAGGTAATATCCTGATCATCTGATCAGGGCTTTGTTTACTCTTCAACCTTTTATTTTTCTCACAGGCTGCTGACACCAAATCTAATAAGAAAACAAGCCCATGCCTGGCAGAGAGACAGGAACAGCAGCCAGGAAACAGAGATGTAGATATTTCCAGGTCACCAGTGCCTTCCTGCCCTCCCAGTCAGAGAGATCAGGGGGGTCTTATTGTGGCAGCAAATATCTTGGAAACATCCACTGAACGTCAGGCACCACAAACGTAAGTTTTCGGTTATAAGAAATTCTAGAATTATATTTTATTGCCCAGTCTACTGTACATAAAAAGTTTTCATGTGATGTTAAATTACAAAAACCAAATCAAATAAAATCTTGTCACTGTAGTTTAGTCTGGCTTTTATGCTATTTCATTGTATTTGTAATCCACTAATGTTATCTGCTGCAAAATATTTTGAGATTGTATTACTGTATTAATTTTTATAAAGATTAACATTTATCTACTTGATTTTTCTTTTTTAGTTTACCAAGCAGCGAATATATGCCTGTGTACTTCCATGCTGTCACTTCCAAAGATTTTCATTTGGATCCAGAAAAGGATGTGATTTTATTAATGTCTGAAAAATTGTTTGGAACCTGGGATAAAAGTGGACTGAAAATGTCCTTCTCTAGGTATGACTTCTTTTGAAAAACATATTCTTCACAATTATATCAAAACTACTGTTTTATAAACTCCACTAAAAAACAAAGGAACAATGAAATCACATGGTGATTATGGGCCTTTTAAAAATAAAAAAGGTACAGCACCATAGTTACTATTATTTAGTGGATTGTTTTTTTTTAAGTTATGAGTTTGTCACATCTTTGCCTGACCCATCACTAATAATAACTGCTGTGTTTCACAGGTCTTTAGGGGACAACAGATATCTTGTTGAAGGACGAGTTATGATTCAGAAGAACATAATTCATGACAGTATACCCTACAAATATGTCATTTGCAAGCACAGTGAAAATGGCTTTGAGTACATGTTTGAGACGATCTACCAGAAAGATGGAAATCATTATGTCAACAGGTGCCTGAAAATCAAAGAGGAGTTTTTAACACATGAAGGTAATCGAGATTCACTTCTCTACACTCAGGCTCAACAGCAGCTTCTATTCATGTTTACAGACTAGAGACTTACGGAGAACACTGGCAAGTTTATTTTAGGTCACCAAGGGGGACAGTGGATGCTAAGATCTAAGACCGGATCTGCGTCATACCTCAAAACAGACGCATGTGTGTACAATGCTAGAAAGCAGGATTGAGAATGTCAAATGGGCTGTTTTTAGTTGTTTATTTCTCTTTATCATATCAGCTGTACAGTAGTTTGTGTCTGCTAATATGTATTGTATGTAATATCTATTACTGAAATATTAAAATTTGGAATTTTAACATATATGAAATATGTTTCAGTCAGAGACAATTATGTCAAGGAATTGACCATTTATGGTTATAGAGTTTGATTTGGTTAAAAAGGCTCTGTTCTTCAAAGGAACTCTCAAACAGTTAAGGAAAAATAATCAAAAAAGAAACATGGAAAGTAGCACATAAAGCATCCCTATTAATTGTTCGATGTTGGACTTTCAAGGGGAGTGGCACCAGTATGACGACGTGATTCATTTCGAGCTGAAGAAGGGTTTCTGGCTTTGGGATTCTTCCAAAGACGTTGTAATGAAAGGGAGAAACCTAGCTGGCTGGGTGATGCTGAATATCATCTTTGAACTTCTTACAACTTGGAATGAACCAAATGTGAACAACTTCTTTTTCCTGCTACGACAGTTCTGTTATACATACAGCTGTCCTTTACTTCATGATGGCATGGAAAAACCATGGGGATTACCATACGGTAGTGAACAGGTAAATCTCAAGGATTTTATTCTAGAACAGCACATTGTCTCCTAAAAATTGAGAAAATTGAATTGCTAAAAATGGTTTTCAGGAAGAATTATTATCAGAATATAACTTTTAGACGTTGATTGTTACCATCTTCCTTTACTTTTTCTAGGTGAAAATTCTGCTCAAACGAGCTCTGAAGGAAAACATCAGTACCAATCCCAGAAAGCAGAAAGAAACAAAGTCCCTCTTACCGCCTCTGCATGCAGGAGTTGTTAGTTTGCTCATTTACAACAAGTATCTGAAAGACGACATGAAAGATCAATTATCTAGTCTATGCGATCTTCTTTGCCTGCCTAAGATGCCACAACACCATTTCTTCACTTTCTGGAAAGACTTTGCAAGCCCTTTAGCAGATAAAAAGAGGTAACTGATGTGTGATTTAAGTATATATATCAATTGTTACCAATACAGTATATTATGCTAATTACATTACAGATTATAATTTAGAAATAAATAATAGAAAAGGAAACAAGAAAAAATTAAAAGCTAAATGTTACCAAACAACCGTCAGATTTAATATTTAAAAGAAGACAATAGTGACTGTCAGCCTGAGCACTTTATATTCATTCTAAAGTTAAAAGCTCAGTCAACTTTATTTGCCCTTGAAATAGTATCAGTCAGAGGACCCTGCCAGTTAATCTCAAACATGATAAAAAATTAAACTTCATATTTATTTATTTATTTATATAGAGTAGTACTTAGTCACAAACAAGCCTTTACAGAGAAAATAAAGAAGACTAGAATATAAGGGGGAAAAAAACTTAGATTAGATAGATGTAACAATAACAGGACAAAGCAACTGACAGACCCATCTAGTCACACATGGCACCTACCATGTTCACAATTTAAAAATACATATTTTTTCTCCTTTCCCCTTTCAGTCCACACTAATCTGGTGTTTTAGTTCACCATAAATGGAGCTTGTTGGTCTCCACAGTGGATACATTGAAAAACGTGTCTTGCATTGTAGTGTGAACACAGCTGACGTACTTCCACTGCTAAGCAAAATTAAGAAGTCAGCTATGTGTTAACTAACAGAAGGCCATAAAAGCCACGAGAGTCATTATTTTCATGTTGTGCTTTCCCAATAATTGTTTTGTCATCTCAATATAAGAAGCTTTGTTTTGTCATGATAACAAAAGGCTAGCTGTAACTCTAGCTGGAACTCTAACTGGAATTTGTGCATTTGTCTGAGAGAAAAAACAGAAATGTCTTTTACACTCCTTAACAGGTGGTGGCAGTAATGTATCATTTCATTGCTTACCAACAAAAGTGTCATTAAATCAAAAGAGTAGGAAGAAGAGGAGATGCTAGTGTTTTTCTATTGTTTTGGCACTTCAGTGTAGATGCTAAACTTTTAGAAAACAATTTAAAAACACAGTGGATAACAGATAACTTTTACACAGCGATGGCCTTGATCCTGAAAGCATGCAAAAAAGTGTTTTGCTCAATGTTGCAATCCATATCTTTCAACAACACAATACAGAGTAGAAACAAAACCTAGATGTATATTATGATATAATTTAAAAAAGCAACATAGTCTGCTTTCCAAATATTGAATACTTTTCCCCACTGTAATTATAATGAAACTAAATACTGACTTCTCCACTGGTGCAGTGTTGCAGATGCTGTTGAGATGCTATGCAACAATGCTAGACAACACCGTATTGAGAAGTGGGTCTTGGTCATTCCTCTGATTCACCTACTGAGAGGAGAAAGCAAGCCATTTGAGCCAGTTCCACCTGCCTTGAATCCCCAGTTTGACTCCTGGACAGCCTTCAGGGGGAGCAAAGGAACAACAGGCTACAGGGATGGTTCTGCTAGGTATGGAAGTGTTTTTCTCCTGCAAAGACATGAGCACATGTACAGAACATTTTGAAATGTCTGGAGAATTTTTTTAAACAGAAACTCCTCAAAAACAATTTTGCACATCAGTGGCCCTAAATAACAGTACGAGCTGTTACAGTATTTAATGTTTTATCCTAGTATTTCATAACCCCAAACTCCTTAAAGCAATAGCTCAACATTTTATGAAATACGTCTTAACCGTGAGGTTGCCAGGCAACCAGTGGAGACCCTTAGGAAGTCAGTGCTCCAGGTCAAGAAATACTTATTTTTTTGCTGCATTAATTATATTTTTGATGACATCATGTTGAAATTTTGTTAAATGCATTGTTTGTTGGTTCCCACCCCTCACCCCGGGGATATCCTGATTTTTTTCTTCTCACCTCCTGGTCACCATAATCAACTCTGACTTTAAATTAGGAAAGTGTTTGGGATCATGAAAGACCATGCATACCTGGCAGACATTGATCGTCTTCTTGTGCGCTCTTGGATGTCTCTGCTGTGTGTGGATGATCTAAAAAGCTTCATATCCAGTGTGCAAGTGGAGCTCCTGGACATTCTTCATTACATACAGTTCAGTATCAAATCTGGAATAACTCAGTCCAACTACATGGTATGTATCTTTAAAGCAGCTATAATAGATATTTTTATAACAATGTATCAAATGACAATGTGAAAACAATGTGACTGTGTGAAAGGGGTCGCCGTAGTGATGAACCTACAGAGAATTATCACCTATCATCACCGCAAAATATTATCATCATCGCCATCCTATTATTATTATTGTTGTTATTAATGTTATTATATTATTATTGATATTACTATTGCAGTCAATACAAAATATTATCATCATCACCATATTTAGTATTACTATTGTTATTATTATCATTACTGTTATTACTGTTACTATTATTATTGATATAAATGTTATTATCATTATTATTATTATTTTTATTATTGATATTACTATTGCGTCAACACAAAATATTATCATCACTATCTTTAGTATTAGTGTCACTACTGTTATTATTGTTATTATTATCAATGTTATCTATTATTATTATTATTGATATTACTATTGCCGTCAACACAAAATATTTTTATCATTATTATTATACATGCTATTACTATTTAAAGTACTTATTACTTATACTATTACCCGTTTGTCATTTCTGCTTTTTTTTGTCATTGCTGTTACAATCATTGCTGTTTTATTGTTGTTTTTGTGTCTTGTTGTTGTTTTGTGTTCACCCTATGTTGTATGTTTTGCACTCCTAATAAAAAAAAGAGAGAGAATTATCAAATTATCAAATACCTGAATCTGCAGCTAACCTCGGCTTTACGTAGGTTTATAAGAAGTTTAAGCTCATTGTTTACCAGTTTGGCAGCAACTTCACTGTTTTGTTTCACTCTCACTGTTCTCATAGTGTTGTTTTTGGCTGCAGCAGCCAGCAGTTTAAAATGGAAAAGCACTGAAAACCCACTGTTCACTACCTGCTCAGCACCAAACAGCAGACAGACACAGTTAGGTGGTAGAGACCAACAGAACTAAAAGGGAGTGAATATACAGAAACATGACTCCAAACGAATGATAATGTTGCTCTGTAACTGCTGGGTGTGTAAATATGCTCACTGCCCCCCCAGTGGCCAAAAAGCTACCAGTTGCTTGAATTACGTCATCACTACTGAACTACTGTATGCCTTCAAATTACGTTTGTTCTGTTATTCTGATTATAGGCGTTGAAAGAATTGGCATCTCATCTCATCAACAGAGAAAGCCATCGCAGTAAAAGGTAAAAATAAAAAATCTGTACCTGACACTGTAATACAGTATCTCTGCAGTAATGTCTATGAATTTCAGTATATATATTGCTAGCAACCTTTATGCATACCCAACAATAATCTAAATATTCCCCCCCCCCCTAGTTTTGAAGACAAATATGGAGAGTGCTGCCTGAAAACTGCAGTAAGGCTTCTTGGTTCTATCTGCCGAAACACAACAGATCCAAACTACCGTGATGTTCCTATTTACTTCCTTGATCTGGTCAGTCTGATTGCCAAGGCATACAACCATGCAGATTCCCAGGTGAGACTCACCTGTCTGTCTGTTGGACAGGCCACACTCCATACCAGCTGCCTTGAACAGTTTACAGCAATAGCTGTATAGAGGAAAAGAAATAATTCAACTCATTCAATATCGTGAAAGAGTTAATTGTTTTTTCCTCTACCAAACATTTGACCAGTTTTGGGAAATGTATCTACACTTGTGTTCTGTGTGTTTTTTGATGTTCCTCATTAAAAGCAAGGTACACAGCAAAGCTGAAAATACAGACTAGCTAAGTCTTAATATGTAAATGCAAGCAGTGCAATTTTAGATTAAAAAATGGACTATGTTTAAGTTATCCCATTTTTTTTTTATTGTGTAAAAGAAATTCAAAACATAGAGATCTCCATAGTAACTTCTAATTGCTATTCCAGTCACGAGAGAGAATTCATGAAGAGTCAATCGGGGAGACCTTAGAAACAATGAGGGAATGGCGGAGAAATACCTTCAGAAACAAACTGCTTAATGAATGGACTCAAACAGAATTTTCTGTACCTTATGAAATTAAGGTAAGCAGAAATGAATGGCAGTAATATATATGTTGTTTTCTGTTATGTTTTATATTAAAATTGTTTGTTTTTTCCAGTCGAAAGCTCGATAGCCATTTGATGTTTTATGCAGTACTTAAATTGTGACATAGCTGACCTATTAAAATCCATATGTCTCTCTTTTTAGGTATGGGACAAGTTACTCTCACTATCCTTCAGTCATGAGGAACACACTTCATTCTGGAGAACCACCTTCATGGATGATTTTGAAGGAAAACTAAAACAAGTAAGACTGGATTTGTGTTTGTGTTTACATGCTTTACATGTGCACTTGAGAAACAAAACTGAGGATGTGTGCTTGTGTGCTAGGAACGCCCAGTGGATCAAATTGGAATATACTCTAACGAGATGGAAGAACTGAGCAAGACAAGTCCATTGTTATGCAGCACAATGGAGAAATGTGCATTGGAGGCGATTGCAGTTATTTGTCAGGTATGATTTTAATAAGTGGGGAATTAGCAGTTAATAAATGCTTTGTAATATCAAATAATGTAAATGTACATGCTTAAGGATAGCTTTTGTGTTTATTCATAAACAATTGTAACTCCTATGAAGCAGTGAAGAATGATGTAAACCATTTAAGCTTCTATAACATTCTTTAACAACTTATAATTACTATTGCAAGGCTTTAAACATTAATACTTACTAAGACTAAGACGCCCAAAGACACTTAACCTTGTAGTGGAAGAAAAAAATGGTCTTGACCAAAAAGATTCTCATGCACTGCTCTTGCAATTAATGTATTAATTAGATCTGTATATCACTCTTTTCTTCAAGATTTGGAGCTCTCCTCCAACGCACCCGCATGACAAATACTGGATGTGCATGTTTTTTTGTTTTTTTTACCACTGTGTCCTGATGGTGATGCTACTTGGAGTACTTAAATGTTGTACATGTTTTTATTTTACATGTGATTTTTTTCTGTTTAGGATAAATCTGGCAAAGCAGTTTCAGCTCTATTCAAGAAACATGATATCACAAAGTTTGGGAAGCTGATGTCTGTTGTTGTGCTGAAGACATGGCCCACAAATGCAAATGGAGATTACATTGAAGGCGAGGACTTGATATTTGAGTACCTTGTAAATTGGCCCATGGCAAAAACTGTCTTCCAAATGACAGGTAAATACTTGAGAATGACTGGGAGTCACTTTGTGTGTGTGTGTGTGTGTGTGTGTGTGTGTATGTATGTGTGTGTGTGAGAGAAATAAAATAGTAATGACTAAAGAAAAAAGAAGGCTGGCTGGGTTGTTTTGTGTTTTTCTCAAGTGGGTGTATTTAATTATTGTCTCGTAGTAAAATGTTTTTTTTAGTTTAAGTTTGCACACTTTGTTTTCCAGGTCCAAGAGAAAGACTGATCAACAAATTGTCAGATGAAGCGCAAATCCGAATGACTTTGGCGAGTTCAGCCTTCAAATCTGTGTCAGAGAAATTCCTCAGTGGAGAGATCCAAATTAAAACTTTAAACCAAATCCTCCAGAAAGAATGTGAATTTGTTGACTTGCTGAAGATAGGTGAGTTGGAATATCTGTCTATTTCTGCTGCTCTTTCTCAACTTCCTCTTCCTTTGACTTCTCTTTCTTCTCCTTTTTTACTTCTTCTTACTTCAGATTGTGTATGTATACACCCATTTGAGCTGAAGTTTTATTGGAATTTCAATTTCCAGTACACATTTATCCTAAAGAATAAAATGTTTATATACTTAAGAATTTAGTTCAGTCTTCCTCATTTGTATCAAATATATAAAGAATTATGAAATAAATTCAGTTTTCTCCAGTTGTATTGTAGTACTACTGGAATGTAAGTGCTCATGACAATGTTAATACAGTATGTCCATTATGTAAAAGGCTGGTTCACCCAAATAACAACAACACATATTTTCTCACTTACTCTTAGCGGTATCTAGCTATGTAGATAGTTTTGTTTTTATTTAATCAGGTTTTTGATACCTCCACCATTGAGATATTTGCTGCAATTCCAATACAATGGACAATTTGAATTTGTGGTGCTCATTGACTTTTTAGATGGCTTTCTTTAATTATTCGAGGCCCAAAGAGGTTAAATTGTTCAATATTTTACAAAATAGTTTTTTGCTCTTTCCTTCCCCCTGTAATTATCTCACAACCCCTCACATTTTTCTTGTGACAGTTGGGAATCACTGCTTTAAAGCATGCCTGTCATCATATTCAGTATGTAAGATGTGTATGTATATGCACCATTATGGGGACCCTTTACAATTCCAGTGGGTGTTATTCTTTGTTGAACTTCACATTTGTAATTCTGCTTGTGTATTTGTGTTTATGT